>NW_026862887.1:0-516554 GCF_026571515.1 Ruditapes philippinarum | reverse complement strand
TGTTTTTTTTAAAACTAGGGAAATATCGGGATCTTTATCTGATTTTTTAAATTGGCATAACTTTGTCTTTTAAAAATAGGGAATAAAATTTTTATATTTAAAAAAGGGGCATTTTTAAAAAAAAACGACTGATCCAAGGACAAAAAAACGTTAAACCTGAAGTATCAAGATCAAGTTTCTCAAATTTCTTGTCTGTTAAAAATTTGAAGAGTAACCGCCCATTATTGAAAAAAAATTAAAATGAAAAAAAATGAAACATTTTGGCTTAAAAATCGTTTTTACTTTTAAACCAGATTTGGTACAAAAAACATAAATTAGATTTGTATTAAAGGTAGGCCAGGGGTAATGCTTACCTCCCACTTTTGAAGAGTTATTCAAAAAGGGGCTAGAATCGCTTGTTAAACTTACATTGAAAAATTGAGGGGCGGGGGTTCCCAAACCCCCTAAAAGGGCAACTTTTTTTTTCCTTTCTTTATTTCTTTTTACATTATTTATGTATCTCCCTGCGATCCCTTATTGGAAGAAAAAAAGTTTGATTTAAAAATTAAATAATTATTTTTAGGTATTTTTTTTTGCCCAAAAAAATGCCAAAATTTAAATAGCCCAAATATAATACCAAGATTATTTTTCAAAATTTCGAAATAAAATAAAAACTACGCGTAAAAGTATTTTATATTTGACATGGATCAACTTATTAAATACCTTTGAAAAAAATTAGGCAAACTTTGAAAACAGACCCCATTTCAATAAATTTTTAGGGTTATTTTGAATAAGGGGCCATTTCTGGATAGGGAAATGGTTTCTAAAATTGTGTTTAAAAGTGGCGGGTAGGATAACATCTTTATACAATTAAGAACATTTTGGTTTTCAGAAAACAAAACATTTTGCTTGCTAATGTGTTACCTGAATGTTTATTATTTTCTCTTAACAATGAGCAATAGAAAAACATTTTTTCTAAATGATATATTACAGATTATTTACAGTTTCCTCATTTCTATAAATAAAGCCCTTCTAATGGCCCAAATTTAGTTCAGATATTATATATTCCCATAACTCCATAAACCACCCCGGTAAATTTTATTTAAAATTTTGCTTACAGGTCCCTTTAAAACATAAATTTTCCCTATGTTGAAATTTTTACATTTCCCTTTTATTGCCCATTCCCCAGGTCTACCTTAATAACTTTAAATTTGAAAAATTAAAGCACCTCCCCCTTGGGCCCTCTACGGGGGGGAGGATAAAAAATGTGTCCTTGGGGGTTGCGCGGGCTTCCCGTATGACGGAATTTTGGCCCAAACACCAGACTGCCTTTTTTGCCCGGGGGCAGGTCCCTTTAACCCTAAAAAGGAGGGCCCCTTGGTAGTTTAAAGGGAAATCCCCCAGGGATCCCATACTCCTAACACACTGTTTTGGGCCTTTCTCCCCTTTGGGGTAGAGGGGGGGTGACCAAGGACCCCGGTTTTGGGTCAATGGGTTTGGTCATCCTTCCCCTTTGGTTTTAAAATTTTTCTTAAATATTAAAAATTTCATTAACTTCCACGGTTCCGAAAAGAATACCAATTTCAATGCCACAAAATTAAATTTAAATAAAAAAAAAAATCTGTGAAGTTTAAATTTCTATTCCTACTTTTGTTTCTAAGTATACCTTTTAATTCTCTAACTGAAAAACTGCTATGATGGGTGCCGGGTTAAATTTTTAAAACAAATTTCAATATGCATTATAAATAAGTTATAAACATATTCAAGAAGGCGGATGGGCCTAATGGGCTTAATTGTGTTAGGTTTGTAAAATATTTGCCCAATTTATCGAGTTATATCTCTCTGGTATCCTTGATTGGGGAACTGGATATCCGTCCCATCGCCACATCCCCCATTTTGAGCCGAGAGTGGCTGGGTAACCCGGGGGAACGAATTTAAAATAACCTTTAATAGGATATACAAACAAAAAAACGGAAAATTGCCCCAAATGATTCAAAGTGGTAACTTTCATTTGATGGAAGTTTTCCCTTTCTAAAAATTTAAAATAAAAACGGCCCCAAAAATAAATTTAACTAAAATTTTAGCCCCTTCATTTAGAAAACCCCCCTTTTCCAAACCCCCCAAAATCTTTTCAAAAAACCCCCAAAATGGAGGACTTTTTAATAGGGAAAGAGGGGAAAAACAAAAAATGGGAAACATTATTCAAAAAGGGGACCACTTTTTAACTTTGACTTAACTCCCCACACCCACCAGTCTCTAAACTCCAGAAAGGGGCTTCATCAGATGTTCTGCCCTTTCTGGTTTCCCCTTTAGAACCCAATTTTGCTAAAGAGAAAAAATCACAGCGGGTGCCCAAATGTAAAAACGCTTTCATTTCTACAAGAGAGGGAAAACGACCTCCCCAACAAATCCCTTATTCTAACATTCTCCACCCCCATTTTTTCCCATCATCGATACGAGTGGGTTTACCTTAACTTTTCGCGTTGGGGGTTTAACATCCAAACCCCAATGCAAGTTACAAATGCTTCAAATTTGGTCATCATTGAATCAAATTTGCGTTTAGGCCAGACTATTTGCCCAGAGGTAGCTCAAACCAAATGACAAAAAAGACTTGTAACGTTCCTGTTAAAATGGCAAATTGTTGGAGTCCGAGAGCTTTACCGCCCACCCCCCCACGGTCATCCCCTTGTGGTTAAAAGGAAAAAATAAATTCTTCGCAGAAGTTATACGCCAAAATAATTTCCTTTCAAATGCCACAAAGAGGTTGTTTGAATCACAAGGACCCAAAAACAACTGGCGTCATTTCAGCCCCAGTTACAAAGTCTATTAAGATGGTTGACCTCTTTGCAGTACAGGTCAACCCTTATGTCAATGCCCCCCAAATTAAGTTTACCATTACCTACAAAGAAACGCTTCACCCAAAGTAAGCATTTCTACCTCTGTGAAGACTCAGTCCCCTTTAAAAGGGCTTCCCCAAAGGAAGAAAACCCCCAAACATTAAATAACATTTCGAGAAAGTTATTAAAAAACAATCCCCCTAAAGAGCAAATTTCATCACAAATCGGTTAAAAAACCCAGCAACCCCGGGTTTCAAACAAAAAATCGGTTTTTTCCATTCACCCCCCAATTTTGAGGGGAGGTTTGGGGACCCCTTTACCTCCCCCCTCCTCCAATTCCGTGCAGAAGCCCAATAAATTTCCCCTAAATGATATAAAACCCTTTAAAAAATGGAAAAAATAAAAATCTTTTCAAACCCTAAAAAGGGAATTCCCCGAGGTCTTAATTTAAAATTTAAATATCTACTTTTTACTTTATAAAAATTTTCTCCCAAAGTTTTTATGTTTTCAGGGAGCCCTTATGTTATTTTCCAAAAGTTTAAATATCTCTATAAAAGATTATCACTTTTCTTAATTATATATGCACTAAGTAAACGCCAGAACATCAAGGTGGTACAAGCATTCTTATCGCAAATTGCCTTTTCCTCAAAAGAATTTAAAACTAAAAACAAGATTTACAAAGCTTTAGCTCTGCTGCCAGGTGACCTTACATCGACCACTAACAATTTGTTCTTTATACCTTCCTCCAAATTTATTTAACGGTAACAGTGATGACTTGAAAGTATTGGTTCGGCACATTACCCATCACCTTTCCTTTTTGTTAGGCGACCTTTTAATGCTCCACAATCCTATGGGGGCCCAGTTACATCACAAATAATTAAAAGGGCAACTAACTGAAAAAATTGATAAAACTTTAGCTTTTGTTTAATTAAAACAATCGGTCAACCTACATATTTAATCCAGCACAGGTTAACGGTTTTCTTGCATCGACCTCCCTCGTTGTCCACTTGCCTAGTAACCCTTGGAAACCTTCGATTGGGAAAAGTTTTTTAGAATACCCCAGTACGGCAGTGATCATTATCCATTTGTTACTTACATAAAATGACTCATACCAGATGAAGGACGTCAAATTTTAAATTTTAAGAAAGCCAAGATTGGGAAACATTTACTAGGCTCTGTTTCTATTGATCTTAACAAAAAAAATAATTATGATTTCACCTTTTCTGAATTGATATAGCTGAAACTTTCTTTCGCATTACATACGATTGCTTTGCCCAAATTATTCCATTTTTACAAAAAAAAAAATAAAAGTAACAAAATCAAAAAAACCGTCCATGTTTTTTTTAACGACCCAATGTTAAAAAAGCCCGCGTAACGTAAAGCTTCACTCAAAAAGTTTGAACATAGCCCTACAACCCAGAAAACCCTTGAAAATTATAGAATATTTAGACCAAAGCTAGAAGATCCGGGTGCGTCAATCTAAAGCCCAATCATGGCAATCTTATGTTTTCAAATATTAATTCCCAAATACTCCTATTAAGAAAGTCTGGGATGCAGTACGGAAAATAAAGTGAGTAAGTAAAAAAGGTCCAAAATTTGTTCACTTGAAAACTGGTATGGCCCCAAATGCCAAAACCCCAAAAACGGATATTGCCCCCAAAAAACTTTGGGCTAAAACCATTTGAAAAAAAGAACTCTTCTTCAAAAATTAATTTCAAATTTAGAATTTTTCAACAAAACAAATTTTAAAAGCTGAGAAATAACATATTAATTTTAATTAAGAAATGGCACGAAGAACTAATAATTCCCCTTTCTCTTATTCAACGACTTAATTTATTCAATTAAAACTGCAAAAGACATGCCCTTGCAGGGCCCGCGACGAAATTTACTACCATTTTTCTTAAACACCTACCGCCCCCCAATTCTTGACCCTTTCTTTTTGAAATTTTTTCAAATTTGGGGTTTCTGGTAAAATTTTTTTTAACCCCTTGGAAAAATCCCTTGGGTTTTTTCCTATCCCTAAACCTTTGGAAAAAAATTTTAACTTTACCCTAAAATTAGCCCAATTTTACTGACAAGTTGCCCCTGCCCCAAAAAATTCAAAGAATGAAAAAAAATAACGGTTTTGTTTGGATCTAAAATAAAAAAGGGGAAATTAAATTTCCTTTTTTTCCCGTCAGGGTTTTTTTTAAACAGCGAAGTACAAACCCATATTTTTGTACGACCTTGAAACTTTTATTTTGAGGGAACCTTTGTAAAAAAACAACCTTGGGTTTTTCCCAATTTTTTTTTATCTTGAGGGAAGGGTTACCCATACTACTTGGGAAAAATGGTTTTCCTAAAAGATCTAAAGGGTGCCCGGACTTAAAGGGAGACTTCCCTTTTTCATTTTTGGAAAATTTTTTAAAACCCAAAGGCACTTTTTAAAAAAAGACTTTCGTTCAACTTTTTCGGGGGAACCAAAAAAACAAGAAAAAAGGGCTGGGTTTCCTCAAGGGAAACCCTTTCTTTCTGTTTTAAATTTTTTGGACTTAAAAAAAAAACAATATTGGGTAGCGCTCTAACACCCAGGGATAATTTTTCTCTATATGTTTGACGATTTTTAATCCCCTTTTCCCCCCGAAAAGTATTTAGAAAAAATTTAACGGCAAAATTTAAAAAAATTTAAAATAAAATTCAAAAAGGGGGCAAATAAAAAAAATGGGGTTTTAAAATTTTTAAAGGGCAAAAAAATCAAATGTGTTTTATTTTGCCGATTGCCCAAAAAACCCTAATGACCCCTGAACTTTTTCAATTTTGGTTCTAAAAATTTCCCCGTAGTTTGACACATGCAAGCCCTAATTCTGGAAATTATATTTGAATAAAAAACTTTCCTTTCTATACCACATAAAAACATTTGAAAACTTTAAATGCCTAAAAGCTTTAAAAATTTAACTTTAAAAGGTTTTATCAAAGTACCCCAAATTGGGATCAAAAATTTTCCACATACTTAAAACATTATACAAGTTTCTTATTTCCGATCAAAAAAATATTAGATTTATTTCTGTAGTATAATTTGGGAGCCGCAAGAAAAAAACATATTTTCAAATGCCTAGATTACCAGTATACATCACCAGGGTTTACGTTTTTAGCCCTTTAGGAGGCTTTTCGCACTTCACCTGTAGAAAGTCTAAATCGGAAAGCTGGGGGAACCCACTCGCACTTTATCTTTCGTCGTAAAAAACTATCACTTATCAATTTCAACTTATGGAATTTCATCTAATAGGAAAAATCCAAGACTAATTAACATATTTTTTTTATCAAACCAAGTTATACTTGAAAAAAATTTGTTAGCCCCAAACCCCAAAAAATTAAAACCAAATTTTGGGGCTTCCTTTTTAAAGAAATTTATTTAGATAAAAAATTAAAAAAAAATTCCAGAAAAGTATCCTTTCCCAAAAAGGCCTGGGGTTTTCCACCGGACCCTTTTAATTCCCCCAAAAAAAATTAACCTTCAATTTAAAAAAAAGGCCCCTCCCAAAATTTCCCTAAAATTTCCCCCAAAAAGTTTTAGCAATTAAAAAGGGGAAAAAAACATGAAAAATTTTTATACATATGTATACGGACGGTTTTAAAAAAAAAGGTTTTCCCAAAATAGGTGCGGCTGTGTTTGAAAATAATTTTTAAAATCTAGATGAGGTTACCAGAAAATGCCCTCAATTTTTACTGCCCGAAGCAAAAAACCCATCGAAATTTCATTCTTTATACATAGCCCCAGCAACCCACATAAATTTGTAATTTTCGACTCGCTTTTCTGTTTTATATCCATTAAAAAAAAAAAATTGACAATTCATGCGTAAAGAAACTTCTTTTGCGATTTCATGATTATACTAAAAACAAAATATGGGTTAAATTAATGATTGGTTTTCCGAAGCCATTGGAATACGAAAAGGCAATGAAAAAAGGATGCTTTAGCCCTAAACAAATCATTAAAACCCAAAAAACTGACCTAATTGTTCCTGTTGTGATTTTAACGGCTTAATAAATCGTATCATTGAATGGGGAAAGCAAATTGGGACAATGCCGTTTTTTTAATAAAAACTTTCCGATATAAACCCATCTTCTTAATATGTTCACCATCTCTAAAATCTCTGCAAACCGCCTGACATCAATACATTCTTCTTCGAGCCGAATTGGACACACAAAATACCCACTCTTATCTCCTTCACAAATGACAAAATGTGCCCCTTTTCTGTGTAGGTTGTTTAATTGAAAATTTTATGTCAAAGCATTTTTCTTTTGAATTTTCATGATTTTTCACAGGCCCCAATAATAGATTTTATTCTGAAATTCACTCAAAAACTTTTTTAATACAAATTCCATCAAAAAACATAATTGGATTATTAAAAGAGATAAACTTTTTCTAGGATTAAGGTCATTTTTTTTGTCATTTACAATGTTTAACATAATATTTTAACCTATTATGCATTCGGCACGATATGGGCCAGTTAGTGTTGACGTGCCGTCAAAATCCCAAACAAACCCCGGTAAAAATTTGCATTGTTATCTTGATGTTATAATTGCATTGTAAGAAATTATATTGTATATTTAAAAGTTGTATTGCATTACCCAGTCTTTCACCCAAAATACATATTATATGCTTCGTAAAAAAACCAGACAAAAATACCTTTAAAAAAGAATTTCAATACGAACTTTTTAAAATGCAATATAAACTCTTACAATTTCCCCAATTTTACTCTAAAAAAAAAAATGCAAAAAACCTTTCTTAAACAATGCCCAAAACTATTTAAAATATTAAGGAAAAACGTAATCTAATAATTTAAACAATACAACCAATAATAACAATGTTATACCCTTTGCCCAAATTTTAAAAAGCAAATTTTTCCAAACCCGTTATATCAATTTAAAAGCAAAAAATAAATATGATTTTCAAACGAAAAACTGTGACAAAGGGAATGCTTAACTTTTAACACCTTGGGTTTAAATTTTCATCTTTTTAGTCAAAACCCGTTTTTTTAAAGGGGTTAATTTCAACTTTTAAAGTTTAAAACAAACTAAACGAAAAACTAATCGGTAAACAGTTTATAAACGCCTTAATCCATTTAAGAAACCCCAACGTGTATGTTTTTTTTAAAAAAAGCAATTAAGGACCCAAAAATCGTGATTGCATCGCAAATACTGGTTTTACGCCACTTTATTTTAATTCCCGTAAAAAACCCCAGTTAATTTAAGAACTAATGCCATCCATATTCCCCAAAAATTAAAAAAACAGGTGAAATGACGCAAATAAATTTTATACCGCCTTCCGCCCAAAAGTAACAGCCTTTTATTTCTTATAAAACTATTTACAATTTAAATTACAAAGTAAACTTTCAAACATAAAAAAGGAATAACATATTTTGGCCTATTCAAAATCAATGTTCTTCTCCAATCATGCCCAACAAATTTACTTTACCCCTAAAAGTTATGATACTAAATTTCAATTAAATAGCCGACAGATAATAGATGTGCTCAAGACTGAAAAGTATTGTGTTAAAGTTTTTGATTACATTTGCCTGTCGCTACAAATTTTTGGGAAGGGTAAAGAAAAACTTTTGCCGTTTTTACCGGTAAATTTTCCCGAAGCTGAAAATGATTATACAAATCTAAATCCGTTTAAAATGACATTTAAGTCAATAATAAACTATTGATGTCAAAAACTATCCAACATAGAAAATGTTTAAACGTAACAGGTAAAATAAAAATTGAAAATGGTAAAAAAATTACTTTAATTATTATTTAAATTATTGGAAAAGTGTCCGCAATTAGCTAAAAACTACCATGTAAAACCATATTTTCTGTAGGTGGTCTACTATTTAAAAAACCCGGAAATTACCATAAGAACTTTTACTTTATCAAAAATATTTATTACTTCGATTTTTCAAAAGAGACACCTACAAAAATATTAAAAAATCCAATATGTTACTTTAGAGGTTTATAGTTAAGTAATTTTAAAATGTTGTTTCTTCTGCAAATTTGTTAAAATGACATTTTTTGTTTGCCACGTTTATCCCTTTTCTTATTTTATAAAAGGAATGTTTAAGGCTATATGAATGCTACTATTTTATGCCACATAAAGATTATGTTATGGTTATAAAAACACATTAGAGACTCCCATTTTTCTCTATTTTGATAAAAATTATTTATTGATACCCACAAAGGTAAAATAATGTGTTTAACATTTTTCCAAGGGCTAATTTGGTTACTAAATATTAAATTATCGTTTACAACGTAAATTATCAGCTTTCATTATGTTACAAAACAATTCCAACCACCATTTCTAATGTTTCATTTGTTTCGTTGCCGTTTATATGTTTAATAAAAAAGTGTATATCTTATTACAATAAGTAGAATTATAAAAAAAGGAAAACGAAAGCCAAATTTAAAAAACATACTTATGGTTGTATTGACGAAAGGGAACCTCCCAACTAACATCTTAAATCAATCCTCTTGATATTATTATGATGACTGTACAATGTGTATTTCATAAATTGTCCGGAATTTGTCACATCACATAATAGGAATTTATAGTAAATTTCGGATACATTTACAAGTATATATATAATATACCAGACCCGGTTAATAAATTTGTACTCCAATGCACCAAATTAGAATAT
Organism: Ruditapes philippinarum; assembly: GCF_026571515.1. NCBI lineage: Eukaryota > Metazoa > Mollusca > Bivalvia > Venerida > Veneridae > Ruditapes > Ruditapes philippinarum. The sequence goes on along the minus strand of NW_026862887.1, from coordinate 507,082 downwards.
TGAACACTTCTTTTATAATTTTGTCATTAAAAACCATGTCAAATTATTAAAAACTTATTATTAAAATTTAAAATAATATATTAATTTATCAAAGGCATATACTTATTAAAAGTTACATAATAATATTTATTATTTATTAAAAGCTATACTTAAAATGTTTATAATTTAAACCTTAAGTTGATCTTATTACACTGCAAGTCTGCCCATGTTTAACTTTTGAAAAAAATCAATCAAAAATGCGGGTTTTGAAAAAATTTTAAAAATTTTCCGACAATTAATGTACAAAAAAATGTTTTTTAAAAAAGTTTCATATTAAATTTGGCGATTGGCAAGAAATGAAAATGAGAAAATGTGAATAAAAAATGTGGGAACTCCCTTTAAAATTAAAAAAGATCCCCAACTCTTTTAGGATTTGAACTTTACTGATAAATTTTTGGCATGTTCTTTAAAATTTTCCCGGGTTTTTGAGGGTTGATTTGCCCTTTTTTCCCATAGTCAAATTTTTAAAATTTAAACACAATTTTTGGAAAAATTAAAGTTATTTTTAGTTTTACCTTTTTCCCCTACCTTTTTACCCCTTGGGATGGAAATAATGTTTTCTTTAAATGAAAAGTCGTAAAAAAAAACCTAAAAAAAAAAACCCCCAAGAGTGTTTTTACTTTAAAAAGGGAATGCTATTAAAATTTAAATTTCCCTTTTTCCAATCATGCCAAGAAATTAGTTTACCCCTAAGAAAGTTGATAATACATTTTCTATCAAATAGTCGACAGATGATCGATGTCTCTAGACTGACAAGTATTGTGTTCAAGAGTTGTTTGATCACACTTGCCTGTCACAACATATATATTTATGAGAGTTTAATGATAAAACTTTGCGCTTTTTTGTAAGATACTTTTCGAAGCTATGAACTATTATACAACCTCATCTGGTACAAAAACATCAGTCAATAAACTGTAATGGATGTCAAAACTGTGTTGATGTCAATTAAACCACAAATATATAATTTTTCTCATTTAAGTTAAAAAGAAAAAGGAAAGTTGTGCCTAAAAAATCGTTATAATTAAATTAGTACCAATGTGATAAGTTTTTTTTGGTAATGTTCCAGTAAATAGATTAATTTAAAATGCACCTACATATTGGGCATTATACACATAAAACTAAATACAGAAAAAAATTAAAATTCGAGGGCTGACCAAAAAAGCTTCTTAATGAACAAAAAAATTCAAAGTCCTTTAATTTTTTAAATAATTAAAATTTTAATAGGGAAAGAAAAAAAAATTCCCTTCTTTATGTGGGAAAATTTTTCTATTTTGTCAAAAAAATTTATTGAAAAAATTTGTTTAACATTTTACTTGTAATTTAACATAATTTCCGTTTTAAGATGAAATTTTCAATCAAAGCTCTCTGCAGAGTTTTGTCGTCTTAAAAAAATTTATCAAAAGTCACGCATAAAACCAAAAAATTCAAAAACTTTAATTTGAAACACAAGACATTGCTCCCATCCCAGTTTTACATTATTATGCAAAACCCCAATTTTGCGGTTTTTTTCAAAAAACAGCTGAGAAAAAATTTTTATTGTATTATAAAAACGAAAAATAGTTTTTCCCTTCCTTTTTGGGGGCCTTTTTGGGTACTAAAAAATTATTTCAATGCCGCATTATAATTATCTTCATTATGTTAATACAATTACATATCACCACTTTTGAATGTTTCATTTGTTTGATGCAATTCATTTTGTTAGACAATATAACAAGTAAATGAATAGTGATACCAAATAACAAGAAAGCATAATTACGACTGTGTCCCATCTAATATACTTAAATGTTCTGCAAGACATTATATGATGACGTGTAAAATATTAATGTCGATAATGTTCTTGATTTAACCATTACATAATGATAACATATATTAAATGAATGAAATACTAACAGTGTAGATACGTGTTCCAGACGACATTTATTGTACTCAATGACAAATTAGAATATTGAATATTTCTTTATGAAGAATTTACATTTATAACCTGGCAATGTGTTGTGTTGTAAAAGGCGTATCCTTATAGAGTTATAAAAGTATATACATTATATAAAACCCCAAAACAACAACCTACTTCACAGTTCATTTTTACCTTTTCGATTAACTTTGAGAATTTAGATTTTAAAACGAAACCATTTGTGTTTTTATTTGCCCAACAATGTGTTATGTATAATTAAGGACAAATCCTTCAGATTTATTTTTCATATTTGCCCTTCCCGATTAATCATAAATTTTTATATCTAATCACCTCATGCTATAATTTAAGATTGGGTCCTACATATGTTATGTTGGGGGCTCTTACATACTTGTACCTGTCAGTTTTCCCGTTTTATGTTTGCAAAAAAAACCTTTTAAAATTTTAGATTTTTTTAATTAAAAGATTTTTAAAATAATTTTCATATCACAATTTAATTATTTACAAAAATTTGTAAATCCCAAAACGATTTCTAAAGTCAAGGGAAAAAATGGTAACAAAAAAAAAATAGTTTAAATTTTTCTCTTTTTCCCCCTGCCAAAATTTTTTAGATTCGCTATATTCGTGCTAAAATGGGTGATATGTATAAATGCCTTTTTTATATTACATTTTTTTAAGAAAAAAAAGTATTTTCCACTTCAATTTTCCTCCACATTTTTTTTGTATCTTACTCTCCCCCTTGGGGCAGTTTTAAGTTTTTTTTAAAATTTGAAAAAAAAATTAAAAACCCCTGTATAAAAAACAGATTTTTTGGTTATTTTTCTTTTTGGGCCCCAAATAAACATGCCACAAATCCATTGTTAAAAAACAAAAAAAATTTGTTTTGTACAGTGCTTATGTGTGTCAAAATAACAAAAATGGTATTATGTAAGAACTCTTCAAATTCCTTCATAGATTTTATGGAAACAACATAATTTACAATTTTTTTTTCTTTTGAAAATTTTATAATATAGCCTTTAATTTTAAATATCATTTTATACAGGAATCCGGAAAATATTAATGGAAAAAATTATTTTGGGGAATACATGGATTCATTGCGCACTTATGTGAAGGGTAGAAAATATAATTTGAAAAAATAATTTCTTTCAAAATTTAAAGATATTTTTACTTTTAACTGTTACTCTCACCATTTTTACTTAGATTGGGCGCCCTAAACCCGCATTATATAAGATATGTTATAGTATAATTTTTATGATTATTTAATTTAGAATACGATATTAAAGTCCTTAAATGGTTTATACATTCCATCTAACTTTCATTCATGCCAAACAAACTAGATTTGTTCAAGATACGGACAAAATTAATGTTTATTGAATTACTTGAAAGAATCAACGAAATTTATTTTCCCGTTTAAAATGAAATTTAAAAAAAGCCCGGTTCGTTATTAATTCTCAGAAAAAGTTAAACACTTCTGGTATTGCTATTGATATTAGAACATTTAATGAAGTCATGAAAATTACAAGAAAGAAAAGAAACACTCATCGCCGTTACTGCATGTCTCTACAATTAATAACATAAAAACAAAACAATCTGTGTACAAATCAACCTTTACTAAATGACGCCCCCACAATAAAAATGGATATGTTGTAAACATTTCATAAGTTCTTTTTTATCTTTTTATGGTTCTTCCCTTATAGAGCAACAAGAATGAAAAATGTAAATAACTATTACAGTTTGGGTTTTTTGGGAGTTAATTCAATAATTTTGCATGTTTTGACTTTTTTATGTTTGTATATCTGAGAGATGTTGCTAACCTTTTAATAATTTTTGGCAAAAAAAACCCACATGGTACGTTTGTAATACCAGTTAAAAAATTTTAAAACTAATAAATCTTGAATTTTTTAAAATAATTTTTAAATGTCCCGTAGAAGAAATAATTTGTATTGTCTCAATTCACATTATTATATTCGTCCTACAAAAAAGCGCCTTAAATTAGTTTGTCTTTTCTTAATATAAATAAAAAAATAATTTCCTGTAGGATTATTATGCCCCTATTTTCCAATGACGTTACATAGACACAAATTTAGCGTTTGTTTTGGCAAATAAAGTCAGGCTGTCATTTGTTCAAAATAAATATTCAGCCTGAATATTTTATGGATGTCATTGACATGAATCGCCGGTTTTTTTTTTTTGGAGAGAGTTTAAATTGAACATATTTTTTAAAATCTACAATGTCTGGAATACCAGAGTCCTTTTCTCACAGACCTCTTAGCCAAATCAACGTTTTTTTATAAAAATTTTACTAAAACCGTAAAAAACGACCAACTTTTTAAAAAATTTATTTAATTATTTTCCGTTAGCCTTCACTATTTAATTTAAATGCTATTAATGATACAGCCATATATTAAATTTCTTTTTATTTCCTATAAACATTCATTACTGTTGGTCTTGTTGACATTCCTTGCCCAAAAATAGTCGGCCCACCAGTTGGTTTTTAAATCAAGAATTACAGTTTCTGCAGATAATGATATTTGCCCCGGGCATTTCATTTTCAAAACCTTAATTTACACATTTTCAAGTACCATTTTAAATTGCCTATTCTTTTCATAAACAAAAAAAGTTCTCCGAAGAATGAATCCATTTAAACAGCTTAATTATTTAGAATTCCTTTTGGGATTTATTAAAATTTCTGAAATTCCTTTTAAAATCGAAAGTTCATATTTTAGAAAGAAATTCAGCAGGTGTTTCCCCTAAAACAGAAGCAAACGAATCACAAACAGTGTACTAGGTTAACAATATTTTATCATTTATCAAGGCATGGTATGACATTTAAAGGGTGTTATTGCTTGGCTGTGTCTTTTGTAAAGCATGTGGCCCGTGATAGAAATAATAACCATATTTTTGATATAAAATAAACTAGTCAAGCCTAGAAAAAAAAAATCCTTCTTTTTTATTTTGAAAGAAGATGAACCATGCACATTTTATTCAAAAAGCAATTTAAACAATACCTGTCTAAAGTTTGCCAAGCACAAATGAAAAACATACAATATTGATCACAAAATTTGAATGCCATGATATTACATTTGTGAAAAGAAACTAATTTAAAGGATTAAAGCCAATACATTCCAGGGTTAAAACCTCTTTTTTTGGGTACCACATTTTCTTAAATTATTAAATGGTTTTTATAAAAAGTGTTGGGAATATACGATTTAAAAATATTTGTTAACTGTTTGGCTAACTTATGAATGACCAATTTATATTGCATATACCGTTAAATGTATTAAAAACATACCTTTAAAATAGCATATATATCATATCAGTTTATGGAAATTCTTCCAGGCGATGCATTAAATGTAGCTATCATTTTCCTTTTCTCAAACTGGAAAATCTCTCTTAATCCTAAATTATTTAGAAAATGCCATACTATAAAGAATTTAAATTGCTGTACTTCACAGAGGTCCTCAGCCTTACTTTAAACAGTCATTCATACGGATGTGCGCGAAAACAGTGCATTTACTATTTCCTTTTTAAAAAAATTGCAAGAATAAACGCCACAAGTTTATTTGTATTATTTGCCATTGTATTAATTTAAATCAATCTAACGTAAAGAATCAAACTGTTTTTTTGGTTAACGAAAGGTAGGGAAAAACAAAAAATTTTTTACTTCTTAAGAATTGAATGATTATATCTATTGCTTTATAGACGTCAAATTCATTTTGCTTTTTTAAAATGATTAACGAACAACTTCGCGCCCATTATTATGTTAAAGTAAGCGGTTCACTTTGATTTGATAAAATTTACTTAACCATTGCCCCAATATTTTCCCCGCTAAAGAAAACCCCTTTTCAACACACACCCAGAATACTTTAGACACCACGAATGTTTCCTTCGTATTAAATGCTAGGAAAAATTTCAAATCACCAAGCATTTTTTATGGATTGCTGCTTTAAAACTTTCATGAAAAAATGCAACGTCAAAAAGTTTGCCACTTAAATAATTGCTTTAACCACCGGAACACTTAACTTTTTACATTCTAATTTATTTTATTTTCCCCCCGGGTTTTTAAAAAAAGCATCATAAATAAAGAAAAAATTTTTATTTTAAAACTTTATATACCATTTTTGCAATTTTGTTTAAAAATTTATATTTTTCCTCCCCCCACAAAAAACCAAAATTAAAAATTATACCAAAAAAGTAACCCGTGCCCAAAGGAAAAACAAAAAAAAGTTTTCCCCTTTTTACGGCTTTAAAGAGTATTCTTTATAAAAATATTTAAAAATAGCGAAAAATTTAAAGGTAATTTTAGAAACCCCGAATTGCATCACTTCTAATGTAAATGGGATGAAAAAAGGGACTTTAATTTAAGGTTTTTTCCCAAATTGCAAAACTGACCCTTTTATCTTGAACTCCAAAAATAGTATTTTGGTTAAAAATTTTTTAAGTAAATTTAAAAAAAACAACCAAATTTCACGGTTTAAAAACTGATGCCAATAAAAAACTATTTTAAGGGAAAAATTCCCCTCAAAGAATAAATTAAAAAAAAATTTAATTTTTTTATAAAAAAAAGTTAAAAATGTAAGGCGAAATTTAACTTGCTTTTTTTTTAAATCCGTAATTTCATTCACAACATTCTTTGAAAATTTTGTTACCCTAATATTTATTCATGCCATATTGCAAGGACTATCTTTGAAAATTAATTCACATATTTAATATGACAAGTCCCTCCGCATTTGACATTTTCTGCATTTCCCACAAATAGAAAAACGAAATGATTAGTTCAGTATACTACTATTACACATACAATATTTTTCTCTTAAATAGAATGGATTTTTGAGGTCTAATATAATTTGGGATCACTCAAATTTATTAAATGCATCTCAAATGGCCATAAATAACTGTATAGTATTTTTAAATAAAAACTTTTTTTTGGGCGAATTTTTGTAAAAAAGTGGAAATAAAATGCATATTTTTATTGCTTTAAAAAATTCCCTTATGGAAGGCAAAAATTTACAATTGGATTAGCATTTGACTGCGAATGGAAGTGAGGGGCACAGTGTTTAAAGGTTCTGCGTTTATAACGGTCTCACAGATAAATTTGATGTTTCATTTAATGAAATTTATTCAAATTAAAACTTGAGAAATTAATGTGAACAGTTATGAAATTTAAGATCGAATAAGGGGAATGTTTCAAATTAATGAATTCAACGTTGCATTTTGAAATGTTGAAACCCATTTACTTTTGGTTCCTTCTATAGGGTGCGTGGCCCGGAATTTTACAATTCCACCTACCGTATATTAACCCATACCATAATAATACCGACTTGCAACCCCAATTTAAATTTTGCCTTCTTTAGGCATTTCCTTTTTTTTTAAATTATTTCTGTCATTTTCCCCCAAAGATTAAACACAAAAGGTGTTGATTTAGTCATAGGTTGAACCAGGAGAACATTGTTTTCGTAAATAAAACTTTATACCTCTCGCGCATTAAAAGCCCAATGAAAAACTAAAAAATGTTGCATTATCGCTCATTTTGGCGGAAAGTAACAATGATTTTAAAAGCGTCTCCAATTTGTCAAAGAAATAGATAGGGAATAAATTAAAATGACATGAATTTCAACGGGTTCGTCTGCCCTGTTGCCCAATAAATCTTTACATACTTAATTCTTTAGATTCACTTAAGTAAGTGCTTATCTGAAAAGGATGAAAAGATGAAGTATTAAATGGTTATTTACAAGACAAAGTCATCAAGTTAACTGTACGGTTTGTTTTAAATGCTTTTCTCGGTGGTTATATAAAGTCTTTGTGTTTTGTTGTTTGGCGTTTTTTTGGTTTGTTTGTTTTTTTCTTTACAATTTCCATCTCCTCTTAAGGTGCTCTTTGGAATCATTTTAAAATTACATGTAGTTGTGTAATTTGTGGGAGTTTAGTTCAATATATATTTTTTAACGCCCCACGTGTAAAGTTTTTTTCAGGATCCCTTCATGTTGTTTTTATTCATTTTTCAAGCGTAAGATAATTTAATAAAAACAATTGTCTGGGTTTTGTCCTGTAAAAATAACTTCGTCACTTTCTGAAATTTGAAAAAGTTTGTCGTTACAATGACTCATAACATTACCTTTCTTCATGAAGAGAAGCATAGAGTCAATTGTTCGAATGTTATTTGTTTACTTCTAATTATGAAGAAAAACATCTTTATCGTTAATCGGATTTGATTGCTTTAAGTCAAAGGTTTTGGCCCCTATAACGTCGCCCGTAAAATGACTTTTTTTTGACAGGATTATATTTTCGCGATAAGAACGAATTGTTCGCATAATCATAAATAATTCCCTTCCAAAACGGTTAAAAGTTCAATTTAGGCTTGTCACCGAAAACTGTCCAAGCAAACAGTTTCCATGGGAAATACTTAAATCTAAAATATTTTATATTTAAGAACGTCCCTGTACATAACACACGGGAAGAAACAACTCCCCACAAAAATGAATCAAAAAAATGTTATATGTTGTAAAGATATGTCCTCCCTTAAAAAGTAAAATTTAAAACGTAAAAATGCTTGATTTAAAAAACCCCGTGGGCCCCCTTTTCCCAAAAAAAGGGGTGCAATGTGAAACATATTGCCCCCGGTAAATATGACATAAAAAACGTTTTAAATTTTAAAAAAAAAGGGTTTACCTGAATATTTTGATTTTTTGGGCGTCGAAAAATGCTCTGAATTTTTAAAATACCCTTTTGCTTAGATTGTTGGGTTTGTTTAAATTTATGGGACGATCCCCTAAGTTGTCAGAAGAACAAAAATTAAAAAAACTTATTGAAATTTAAAAAAAATTTGTAGAAATTATCAAATTATAATTACCCTTTACTTTTATTTTGATGCTTTTTAAAAATTTTTTCGGGAAATTTGGGACTTTGATAAGTTTCCCCTTTTTAGACTTTAAACGAAACCCAAAAAAAAATTATAATCTATCAAGAAAAGGGATATCTCAAGAGATGAAATGGTAAACAAACACACAAACTTAATGCAGATTACAAATGTTCTACTAATCAAGTAATGTCAATGTTAAACAAGTTATTTAATTAAATAATTAAGAAATTTTAATTGAAACAAAATTAGAATATATCCCAACTTACAATAAGGTCAACCTAGAAGAATCAAGAACATTTTTAAATCATAACCCATTTTTCGGGACCCCCCCAAACTAAACTTATTTTTTATATCAAAAAAATTAAACCTGCATATTTACGTCTGATTATGAATTTGAAAGACAATTAAGTGGATATTTCAAAACAATAGAAAATGTCAAGTATAAAGGTTGAATTTCTATCGAGAATTCATTCAAAATTCGTTTGTAGACGCCATTGCATATCAAAGAAATCGACATAAAGCCCTATAAAATATAAAAAAAATCAACAAGCCTTTTAAATCTAAAAGTTGAAAATAAAAGATAAAAATAATTGCCGTTTTAAAGTACGACCTTATTCAATAACATTTGTTTTTTGTTTCAGATTTAAAAAAGGTTTTTTACACAATCAACCCTTTTAGTAGGAAATTTAGAGGTCAATTTTAATTTTGGCGATCTCAAAAATATGCCGTTATTTTTTTAAACAATTTTTTTCATTGAGGGAAAAACAACATAAGATTTTATTTTTTAACCCCGAAAACCCAAAAATTCTGGAAAGGTAAAAGTTTTCCCCAGACCAAATTTAATTTTTTTCCCCCAAATTTTTTAAAAAAAAAAAAAAACCCAAACCGGGAAAAAAATAGGGTTTTGGGGGGTTTTTCTTTTTTAATTATTAAAAAAAGGGGAAATTTCCCCTTTGATAATGATCGGAAACCCCTTTAAAAACTTTTTTTCTGATGTCTAAAAGCATTTGCTTAAAGTTCAAATCAAAACAACTTATGCTTAACTTTAAATTTAAAATTTAAATCTCTTTTCTGAAACATAACAGTCGCTAAATATTATGTTTGCACCAAAGTTGATGAAAACGATTTTTTTTAAACACGAGACGAAGGCAAAGCTAGGTGGTTATATTGTAGCAATTATCTTGACAACATCCTTAGGTGATCAATAATTTATCAGAGTATAAGTTTGTTACATGTGGGGTTCCCCAGAGTAGCGTAGCCTTATGTGTCTTCTTCACCTCTTGTGGCTGTCAGTTTGCCTTTTAAGGGTTGAGGAATCAAAATTGCGCAACCGTTTATCTCCCGTGATCGTAAGAAACGATAAAATGAATTCTAGTTACTGGAGTACATGCACATCTTAGCTCCTGCAGGTGAGGTGGTTTTAATCACTGATTGTGCTTTTAAGTTTGTGAAACCTGAGGTTAACCAAAATCATGCAGAGAAATCGACAACCACAATAACATCATCTTTAAAAACTCTTATGTTACTAGGGAAAGAAGTTTTGGAGACATCATTATGTAAGGGTATATCAGAAATAATATAGTTATAGATAAAGCAAAAAGCAAAAGAAAAAGCAGTGTTATGTGTTACAAACATAAAGCTCATCTAAAAAAGATGCATACACTCCAGTAAAACGAGCCATTTAAGTCGTCGTTTACGATCACACAAGGATAAACGGTGATTTGCAATTTTAATTTTGATGCCCTGAAGCATTAAAAGGCAAACCCCTTAGCCCATAATAATAAATTGATTTTTTGATTAAAGAAAAATGATACACAAACGTTTTAATGTTTGGAAAAAAAATCCAATTTAATTTTAAACATAATGGCCCAATGACATTTTCCCCAAGGCCCATAACTAAATTATAACAGGTTCCTATTTCGTGTTATCATGTATAAATTTTGTTTGCATTTTATTATTTATAAACCTTGGATCTTTGTGAAATATACTTAGTTACAAACGTATTGTAAAACATTATTTTCTAAAAAACTATCTTTTATAGTTTTTGCTATAAATTATAATTTAGATATTAAGCCATTTTTGAAACAACAATCAAATCGTTTTTTTTTATATTAAATTATTTCACAAGCAAGCAAATGAAAATATAAATTTTAACATCTGAGGACAGACAAAAAAAGCATTCACTTCATTCCGAATGTTTAATAAAAATTTGACATCATCTTGTCTAAGAGGAAAGTAATTTTTGTTGGCATGATAGAAGGGGATATTTATTGGAATTTGAAAGCTTTATTAGCAGCTTTTCTTATCTGTAAGACGTTGAGTTTTCGCCCAAAATGATTAGTTGGCATTTCCTCTTTATCTCCGCTGAACGCGCAAATATAACTTACTGTAATGCCTTTCCACCAAAATGTTTCTAACATCGACCAATATCGTATGAATTGGACATTTCCGGAAGGTCATTTTTACGATCTCCGGTTTTCAATATTTTTAAATCGTTTATAAATAATAATTCAGTACATAGCGATAGTGAATGAGTGTGAGAGTGTAAACAATCTTATGAAAAAAAGTAATGTTCCGGAAATAACCGATTTACTACGATATTGGCCGATGTTAGATTAATTTTGGCAGGGATGCATTACAGTAAGACTACCATTACTTTGCACTTCAATCCATGATGTTCCATATTTAAGAAGTGGTGAGCATTTAAAATTAATTAATGGCTTTTATTCGCTGATACTATTTATGATGTATATTACAAATGTAAATTAAAGATATGAACATTAAGATCGGCAAGGAGGAGCAGTGTCCAAAGTATATCAAGTCACACTTTCAGTGAAATATAGTAAATATGATAAAGGCATATAAAAAGAACGAGAAAAGGACAACAAATGAAAATAACAACGAGGCAAAATAATGCTGTTTTTAATCTAGTTACGTTCAGGGAAACAATTATCACACATACATTAAAGTATAATGACAAAATCTACTATCAAGCTCCAAGCATTTCAAAGGAAAAAACTCTGTTGAAATACATTTTTTTTCTCCAAAGTATTATGAAATTAGTTGAACTAATTATATTAGACATAAGCATAAGTGATACAGACAGAAAAGGCAGAATTACTCATTTTTTAACACAACAATAAGGATAGTAATAGCAAATTCACTTGCAAGGTTCTTTACACTATAATCAAAGTGTAGAGCATTTTACGACAATAAAAAGTGTATGATAACTACCAAGTTAAAGAGAATAGCACCAGATTATAAAAGCAAGGAATAGAGACCATTACTGCAAAATTAAATATTCTAACATAAATTTGAACATTCTTCAAAAACAAATCTTTGAAAATCTCCGTACAATACAAAAATTGGTCACAATTGCTGAAAAATGTTTATCTGAAATTAAAAGAAAACTTTGCTTAAATCATATATTACATACCAAGATCGACTCACAACAAATTGTCTCGACAACTTCAGCGATGCAAACATTTTTTTTATAAAACTACATACACCACCAAATATGGTCACAATTGTTTACAAATTTTACTCTGAAAAAATGAAAAATTTTATTTAATCATAAGTAACATAAAACCAAATGGAAACACCAACAAAATTTGTTCACTACTTCAAGCAAAATGAAAACGGCTGATATTATGTTCTGGTATACTTTATTGTGTAAAAGAATTTTATTTAGTTGCTTAAATTTTATTATCAATATAATTTGTTAAAAAGTCGCACGTTATCTTCATAATTTTAAAAATTAAAAAAAAACTAACAGTTTAAAATAAAATTGGACCCTGCACCATAATTGGGTTAGAGAACCCAATTTTGAATAAAAAGAATAAAAAAAGAGAAAATTAAATAATGTTTTTAACTTAATAAAAGGAAAAAAAAACAATGTAGTAACCCAAATTTATTTCGAGGTTGGGTAGGAGATAAAAAATACTGTCTGAATAAAGTTTACCATTACTTTTAGATCTTTACTTTAGATATATCCGACTTTCATAAGTGTTCCTCCGGATTGCACGCACATGGATGAAATAAAACAAAACACAATCTTACATAGTTTATGTGTTTTAAACAATTTGAGTCAACAGCAAACATATCACAAAGAAATCAAAGGATTTTCTTTGGGACCAATGACTCCAATACATTTTTTGTTGAATAATGAATGTGAATACCGCTAAAGCCAGCACAAATGGACGTGAGTGATGTTGCCTTTTTCCTTGACTCTGATAAAGAGACTCTACTTAGAGGAGTCTGATTTTTTTCTGCCGAACTTTGCCCATGAGTATTTTGGTACATACACAACAAAATAACAAAAAATGACTTTTAGTCCAACAACTCATTCCATGTATATTCGAAATGGATGTTGTAGATCATTCTAAAGCATTCCCTTTTTAATAGAAAAGAGATAAAGTTTGGCATGTGTTTGACTATTCCAAATATAAAAAAAATGTATAGTAAGATGACAGGCCATTTCAAATTTGTTAAATACAAATTTATATTATAAAGCAATGAATACCAGAAAAATGTACTTCCGCTATCAAACGTTAAACGTTATTCATATAATTATGTATTTTTTAAACAAAAATAATCACCATTTTATCCAACAGAAAGAAAGTAATTTGTTTGCATGATTGAATGGCAATTGCTTTGAACAGAAATATTTTGTGCAGTGCTCATGTAAACAAAATGTAAAAATGTTTACTTTTTTTATTTACTTTTTTATAAAAGCTTTTAGTGATTGTATAGTTTATATGCAAATTGGAAAATGGTCGTCTAAATAAAAATAGCATAACAAAGTTGTAGAATATAATAATGGTCTTGAGAAAACAATTTCAGCTGTCTAGAATCAGGCAATTGCACGCGCATTCGTTAATAATTTTATAACGACAAATTGTGTTTTCCCTAATAATATTGTCTTCTGGAAACGTTTACAATTATTCGTTCATTTTCTTCTTATTGATATGTACGGAGACATAGATTAAAGATTATGCTCTACATTATGTTTTACTGAGTAATTTAATTGTTACACATTTAAACCCGCATTAAAATTTATTTAAAAAGCTATTTACAAGGTTGAAATTTAACAAAGTTAAATTTTTCAAACATTGAAACCCTAACTACCGGTGGCATGAGGTGACCATTTGCAAGTATTAAATTTTATCTCGTGGCCAAACGAATTATTATCTTGAGGCTCAAGATTATTATCTCGTGGCCACGGGACTCTATTATCTTCGTGGCCACGACTTATTATCCCTCGTGGCCTCAAATATTATCTCGTGCCACGACTATTATCTTGTGGCCCTCAGATATTATCTCGTGGCCCACGAGTTTATCACTTTGTGGCCACGACTTATTATCCTTGTGGCCCACGACTTATCATCTCGTGGCCACGACTTATTATATGAGGCCACGACTTATTATCTCGTGGCCACGAGTTATTATCTTTGTGCCACGACTTATTCAGCCAATAAAAAATGGTCGTTTATCTTGGAACAAAAAGTTAATAATACTAAGGACCGTATATCACACTGGCCCAGAGCTTTCACAAGAGCGGGGGGTCAAACGCTGCGGCGGTGAAGAAGGAAACGTTTATAATTGTTATTCTTCTTTTTTTTTGTATAGTCAGGTGTAATCTTTCATTCTTCTTTAAAGATTTACATTTGCACTATGCTTTAATTATGAATATTAGAAAAATTAATAATTGTAAACATAGTCCCATTGTACCATGTAAACATAAAATTTTAAACCCATGTTTTGACTTCAAAGATAGTTGATAATGTTATGTTTAAAAAATTCTGTACAATATAGGTGTTTCACAGTGTCAGTTTTTTAAAAGTAAAGATTACCTGACTTGTTATAGGGGGAACGTAGGCTCCTTCGTACATATTTTATTGACTTCTTTATTTCAAGGGTTAGAGGCATTACAGTTAGAATTATCATAGATTTAAATAAATTTTTTTGATTTAAATATTCAAGGATTGGAGCAAAGGTATAACTTTAAGGATTTAATAAAGAAATATAAGGGGGGTTGAGTAATTACTTTTTTAAGGTGATCGCTCATTCAATTAAACTTCCCCCCCTTTCCCTGTGGATTCCGAAGACTTTGGTATCTAGATAGTTATTATTGAAGAATAACTACAATGTCACAATGATAAAAGGCTAACTTTGGACGGGGTTTTCCTGGTCTCCTTTCTTTTTATATATAAAAACTGATATATACAATTTCAAAACATATTTTTAAATTCTTTTTAAGACTCCTCTTTGAAATTGCAAAGGTTACATGTAATGCCAATTACCACTTTTAAAAAATTTTGCTACTGCCTACTTCTGTGCTAAACTGTTACTTATGAAATTATTGTTTTATAATTTTGTTTACTCACTGGTCTTACTCTTACTGCCTAACTTCCTATCGTAGACCACTTATAAAGTGAGTGGTATTTTATGTGAAAAACTGCATCTTACAGAAACTTGATCCTAAACTTTAGGACCCATGATAGAATACAAGGGAAGAATTAGTTGATGACTTAAGACTCTACTCAGTCGATTGTTAAATTGGGATATATACAGTTTATATGATTATACTTGAGAAAAGCCCTTACTGAAATTCAGGCAGCGTCTCTGAGTAAATGCGTAGGAAAACTGCTGAAGTGAATCTAACGGTCGTGCCAAATTTGACCCGCCCCCTGTGACTGCTATTGCCAGTGTGATATTAAATTTTGTTCAAGATGAAACGACCATTTTCATTGGCTGAAATAAGTCGTTACCCACAAGAATAATAATTCGTGGCCACGAGATAATAAGTCATGGCCACAAGATAATAACTCGTGGCACGAGATAATAAGTCGTGGCCTCAAGATAATAAGTCGTGGCCACGAAGATAATAAGTCGTGGCGGCACGAGATAATATCTTGAGGCCACAAGATAATAAGTCGTTGGCCCCCCACGAGATAATAAGTCGTGGCCACGAGATAATAATTGAGGCCACGAGATAAAAGTCGTGGCCACGAGATAATATCTTGAGGCCACAAGATAATAAGTCGTGGCCACGAGATAATATCTTGAGGCCACAAGATAATAGTCGTGGCCACGAAGATTAATAAGTCGTAGCCACGAAATAATATCTGAGGCCACAAGATAATAAGTCGTGGCCACAAGATAAAATAAAAACTACATATGTCACCATGCCACCGTACGTAACACATATTTGTTACATTTTATAACACATATTTTTATATATTTGTCTCCGCTTAGCCTCTGAAAAAAGACGTTGCAATTAATCAAAACAGACAAGTGTACCTATAATTTGATAAACAAAATGAGGACATACACTTAATGAATACAATTAAGTCATAGCTATGCTTTAACCATTCTCTGCTTACATTTGGTTATTTTTGTATGTTTACATTGAGATAGTTTGAATAGAAAGCCAAACTCGCTTTAGATTGCTCAATATAACAAAAATCATACAAATTTATATACATATTTTGTTAATTCTTTGAACGTATCCTTATAAAACAAATTATATGAAATATTGTTGTTGTTATGTCTTTATTGATAAGAGAATCGATTCACAAATATACAATATACGTAAAACAATTGTATCAGTTATTTATCAAATCTACGTTCTTTACCCTACAGGCGCGATCATATTACAGTAGCAATTATCATATAACATTATATATGAACTGAGGAAGCTGAATAAAGCGAAACATGTTTTGATACTTAAATTTGTGTTGGATTTTGATCCAATTGTCATATAACATTATGAAATACAAATTCAACTGAATTAAATTTCAAAAGAAATAAAGCAAAAGATGAACGTTCTCCTGTGTCATTTTAAGTACATATTCAGGTCTAAACATATATTAGAGACACAGAAAGTGATAGGATATAAATTGCTATTCAAATCAATTTCTTCTGGAATTATGCCAAGAAATAACTATACCCCTGAGAAAGTTGATAATATATTTTCCATTAAATAGTCGACAGATGATCGATGTGCTCTAGACTGACAAAGTTTGTGTAAAAGTGTTGTTTGATTACACTTGCCTGTCGCTACATATATTTATGAGTTTAATGAAAAACTTTGCGCTTTTTTTTTTTCCGATAGCTTTTCCGAAGCTATGAACGATTTATCAACCTCAAACCGTTAAAAAAAACATCAAGCCAAAAACATATGTTCAATTAACTATCAAACATAGAAAATTGGTTGTATGTAGTAACAGCAAAGAAAAGAAAAAATACAAAAAAAATGTCTTTATATTTTATTTGATATTTGTTAATGTCAGTAATACTTAAGTTAAAATACTACACATGTAAAACGATATTCCTGTAGGTAGCCTTCTATTTAAAAACTCGAATCACTGATGACAAGCAGAAATCCGGAAGAACTTTTCACTTTATCAAAATATTTATACTTTGTATTTCAATAGAGATACCTAGAAAATATTAAGAATCCAATAACTTGCAGATTATGTAACTTTAGATGTAGGGATTAAAATGTTGTCTTTTAAAATTCGTCTGCAGATTATTTAACATTGTACATTTTTGCACGTTTATCGGTTTTCATATATTTATATTAACGAATGTTTAATGACTATATGTAGGCTCATACTATTTTATGCCACATAAAGATTATGTCATGTTATGTTATGTTATGTTATGTACACATACAAACTAAATACAGAAAATAATTTGTGGGGCTTACCAAAATATCAAAATATCATATGACAAACTCTAAATCCTGTGATGATTTGATAATGAAAACTATATATGAAAGTAAAAATGTTTTTTATGTAGATAACTATTTCTATTTTATCAATAGATTATAGAATATATGCACATTTTACATATGAGTACATAATTTCCGTATACAACTTCAACCGGTAAAAAAACATCAGTCAATAAATTATGATGTCTTCAAACTATCAAATCTTGTTAATGTCAGTTATAGTTCAATTTAAATGCTGCACATGTACACATACAAACTAAATACAGAAAAAAAAATGTGTGGGGCTGCCAAAATATCTTATTACAAAATCAAAGTCCTTTGATGCTTTGGTAATTAAAGCTTTATATTAAAGAAAAAGTGATTCTTCTATATAAAACAGAAACTATTTCTTTTTTTAACAAAATATAGACAAAATGATTAACGGTTTCCGTGTAAGTACATACGGGCGTAATTTCCGTGTAAGATGTAAATAAATCAAGCGCATCTCTGCAGAGCTTTTTTTGTCTTAAAAGAATATATCACAAGTCACGCATAAAACCCAGAAATCATATCGTTAAATTGCACTCAGACATGGCTGCATACAGTTTAACACATTATGCATAGACAATGAGTGGTAATTATTCAAAATAACGAGCTTAAGAAAATGATTTATTGATACTTCGAAGCCGAAAATAATTATGGTTATCATTTTGTAGGGCAATTTGGTTTTTAACATTCTTCTTTCAATGCACATACTCGTTATCTTCATTTTGCTAAAACAATTACATATCACCTCTTCAACATCTAGTAAAAAAGAAAACTTAAATCAATATTCTGCTGTTTTTTGTTGTTTTATTTTATTTTTTTGTAAGGTTATAAAGTTTAAACCTAGTATTTGGCATATTTATAGCAGTCATTAAAGATTTAATAATAAATAAGATCAAAACTGTTTTATATGGTAACAAAAATATGACAATTCTTTCGTTTAAAATATTACACTATTGACTTGTATTATATGAAAATAAGGGATCGTGTCTAAAGGAATCCTTCCGACCAAACCACCAAGAGCTGCATTTTCAAACCATAGTTTTCACAGGAAACTCATCACTGACATTCGAGTCATGCATTTCACATTCGATTTGTTTCTTTAAAAACTGTCATACCTATGTTTTTCTTATAATGCTACGGTTTAATTGTCATTGTTAATTTTATTTATGTTTTGATCAGTTCCAAAGTGACAATCACTGTAAGGTTGCTAACGGTGACTTTAATTAACAAAATATCAAAATTGCGAAGGAATATTTGAATAACAAATGTTCATCAGCTGTCTAACAAAGAAAACAAGAGCAAAGGTTATTAGAACAATTGTATTCTTCTGATAAGAATATGAACAATTGCAAAAGTTATTGTCACATAAATCGACTAGTAGTAATTTGTATCCTCCGATAATCCCTCTTGTATAATGTATTCGTAAGATATCATTTGTAATCATGTATATCACAAACACCTGCACATCAATGTTCCATACCAGTTTATTCTTAAGTGACAGTGCCTCATAAGGTGGCAACTATACAAGTTCTGTCAGAAAAGATATTATATCCTGCAAATAACAGTACTTTGGGTAATTTTTTTAAGAAATAGCAAAAATCAGTTTTCGTATCGATGCTTTATATCGCAAAATATTTCCTGAAAGCTATTCGTTATATGCATGTTAACATTCATACGATTTAAAATATTGATGTTGGCTCTTCTTTAATATGGTGATTTGAGCATATGTTTTGTTTCAGTAATGCAATATAACTTTATTAACTAATAGATAGAAAAAACATGTTTCATGGAGTATATGTTCTTCTTCTTAATGTGACGTAAAATATTTCAGCAAAGAACTAGACTTTCGAATGCATCATATTTAAAATCCGGATAGGGGAGATTCGTCAGGAGCACTGATAACAAATGCCAAAGGGCAAAACAATGTTCATTAGAGATAACATAAATGTGCATCTATAACCTTAGCATCTTCGTGTTAAGAAGTTTCCAATCATCAACACAAAATGTATTAGAAAGCTTTGGGATCAACGATATAACAACAGCATTGAGTTGGAAAACGGGACAATGTTTTACAGCACTTAACACCTACCGCTTTTAGGGTAGTTGTTTGTGATCTAAACATCATACCCGTAAAGCAGTCTAACTGTTAAGATATCAAAGGTGTTGTTATATTTTCTTATTACGTTATTTATGATAATTGTATCATTTGTAAGCAAACAGCTAAATTGCAAGTCGATTGTCTGAAAGATGAATCATAACAAAGGACTTATAGAATAATATGGTCTCAGGAAACCAATTTCAGGTGTCTGGAATAAGGCAATTGTCTGAACATTCTTTAATAATTTGATGACGAGACAAAAAATTGTCCTTTCACTAATGATATTGTCTCTCGGGTATCAGGCAAACACTACAGTTTTCTCCACAAAGACACATATTTCAATATGCATGTTCTATGTTATAAAAGTCTCCGCTTTTTTCTCTTCACCAGAAAAGGGAATTTCATGTTGGTTAAAATATGTGTTAGTTTTCTATCAAATATGATAAACAATATCAACAAGGAAAGGCGGCGTTCAATGAACGCAACCTCCACATAATAAAGATGCCTTTTGCGAAATATGCTTAAGTTTGAAATATATACGAGATACGTAAAGGTATATTATTCTTTTCGATTACCGGAATGTTTACATGGCGACAATTTTCGCAGGAGTCCTTTTCATTAACCATTGTATTAAGCCCAAGCTAAATTGGAAAATATTAGAATAACAATGCAGTGATGCATATTCATTTACTCTATAGTTCGTCATCTCAGTACGTCATACCTGTTAACTGCACATTAATATTTTTTCTTACATTTTTTGTCTACAAAACCAATCAGGTTAAGCAATATATATTGGTCATGTAATAACGATAATAGAGGAGAAAAGGTTGTAATGAAGGTGCCTTTACAAATCAATTTCGTCTCAATCATGCCAAGAAATAACCTTTACTCCTGGAGAAGATGACAATACATTTTTTTTATTAAATATTCGACAATTAAACACCATGCTGTTCAAAAGTTGTTTGATTAAAGTTCCCGGTTTTAACATTTATTTCGTTATTTCTTAGTTTAAAAGTTAAAGTTAAACTTAATCAGTTATTCGCATAAGCCGATAATATATTAAGATACTATGCATTAAGCAGTAATACAATCTAAATGCGTAACAAATTTTGAGTTGATTAAAATACCGTACTTATATATAGTGGACATTGAATGAGACAGTTGAGATTAAATTATTAATACGTTTATTACAATCTCATCAATGTACATGTTAAAATGCATTTTAAATACAATTTAAATGTACATTGCAAATCTATAAGATTTACAAGAGATTAAAAGGTTGACTTACCATTTACATATAAAATTCTTAAATCTAAAATACCCTTGCTAACTTAAACCCGAGTTGTGAACATACGATAGAATGAATTTACTGAAGTAAATTAGAGTACTCGGGGAACAAGGTTCCTTAAATATTCCATATAGAAATTAATATTGTATTCTATTAAATCAGTTCCGTTCAGAAGATTATTTGCAGATGTATTTTCTAGATAGTACATGCATATCTAAAAACACACAAAAGTTATTTTAAATGTCAGTTATATAAAAATAGTTGTCTTCTTTTCAGTATGTTCAAAAAGGTTTTGGCAGTTAAATATACAATATCTGCATTAGAGAGAATATAGCCCCCTTTATCAATGTCTGAGAGGGTATCAAAACCATTGATTAGCATTTGTGCTTCTTGAATTAAGTCGTGACAAATGGAATCATATAAAGGGCAATATAACAATACATGCCTTCATCCTCTACAATAGTTTGACAGTGGGAGCGCAATCGTTGTTTAATGAATCTTCCAACATTCAAATAGTAACGTGCAACTCTACTCTGCACAACACTAATACAAGAGAATGTATCACAGCACCAAACAGAATAATACTAAATCTATTGAACGAGTTGAATAAAAGCATATTACACGAGTATCTGGCTTAATTTATAAATTACACTCCTACACAATAGTTAATGTGATAAAATATCTTTAAGTCCATGATTTTTATGGTTGGAAGTATAATTCACGATAAAAATATTACATAAATAGAAAAAATATTTCTTTTCTATCAATAAAATAGGATCTTTTCCATGTGAACAATAATGAATCTTGCGCATTCTTGTGGACATTTTTTATCGTCTAGAAAGAATTTATCACAAGTCAAGCATTAAAAAAAAACGGAAATCACAACGCTATAATGCACTCAGACAGTTCTTCAAACAGTTTTGCACATGATATACATAAACAATTAGAAGTAATTATTCAAAACGACGAGCCGATAGAAATGATTTACTGATGCTAAAAACCCATCAAAAATATTGTTTGACATTTTGTTGGCTGTTTGACATTATTATTCTTTCAATGCACATACCAGTCTTTTTCACTTATTACGAAATCGGTTTTAACGACGTACCGCATATTACGTACATTCTAATGTGTCCCGGCCTTTTTCCTTTCATTTATATCGTTTATAACGAGATCGGTTTAAGCGAAATATCGGTTACAACGTACATATATTCGCCGTCCCATAAATTTTTCATACTTTTAACGAGCTCACTTCATTGGCACGTCGTCTGCACCAGTTTGCCACCTTGAGAAAAACATTGGTGAGCGAAAACAAAGGTAAACTAAGGAAGAAATTATCAGCGATCAAATATGTCAGCCTTGTTCCCTCAGCGCTCCGGGCTAAATTCTTCTCCAGGTCACGAAATGTTTTCGAGAGATAAGCACAAAGGAAGCGGCTAATTTCTTGCATTGCTATAATTACATTGCATGGATTTGGAAAACGAAATTTAAAATGTACATATAAATAAAAATACACGGGGTTAGGCGTAGTATGTGTTTTCAAATGTTTTGTTTAAATTCAATGATAGCTAGATATATTTATATACATGTATATCTAAATAAGACAAAAACCCTTCTTAGTGCAAAGAGTTACCCCCCCATTATATACTCTCCAAAGAGGATGTACGTAAAAACGAAAGTAGACTGAAATAAATAATGTTCGACGATGTCAGATTTCTCAATTTGCTCTGTCCCGGTTATAACAAGATCCGGTTATAACGAGGAACCATGCGAAGTCCCGACTATCTCGTTGCATTCGGAGTGCACTTTATAATGATATAATTCTTTTGTTTCACACCTAAAAATGTA
Organism: Ruditapes philippinarum; assembly: GCF_026571515.1. Classification (NCBI taxonomy): domain Eukaryota; kingdom Metazoa; phylum Mollusca; class Bivalvia; order Venerida; family Veneridae; genus Ruditapes; species Ruditapes philippinarum. Next base: position 484,277 of record NW_026862887.1, on the reverse strand, counting down.
AACAATGCACGTTCAACGTTTGCACCTCGTAATGTTGCTATATAAATCATAATTGTATCAAGTCTTAGTTGATTTAGCCTCGTTTAGATTTCCAGAGTCCAAATCCATATCACACCCCATATATATGCCCGTTTCCATTTCCAGTGTCAAAAGGCTCGTATCAAATCCATATCACACCCACACAGACTAGTTTTAATATTTAGAGTCCAATTTATCCTTATTAAATGCATATGATACTCTGTATCTGCAGATGAAAATTATATTTCATTTTTGAGGGTCCAGAAATTCATATCAAATCCTTATTGCATTCAAAGTAACATAGATGTCAAAAAATAGTGGTGTTAAATAGAGGTCATAACAGTTCTATTGGACCCATACACATCTACAAATCCTATATCAAACTCGGCTAGCACCTCGTTCAAAATACTTTGACAGTTTTGTACTTGTCCGATAGGATTCCTTATTGTACTTTATACTGTTTAATAACCACATTTGTTTCGAACAATTTATATTGTAAGAAAATGTGATCAATTTAGTAATTAGTTAAGCGAATTTCTTAATATGAATATGATGTTTGCTGTGAGCATATTATATACTTTATCTCGTTTCGTTTTGATTTTCTTTTTTTTATTTAATTCGATATGTATAAGACATTGAGAGATTGATTTTATATATCAATAAAGTAACACAGAATCACAAATAATGTGTATACATTTACATAAAATAAAACTCAATTACGACTGTATCCGTAGAAATGAACCTTCAACTAACTTTGATCATTTTATCCAAAGCCCTGACTTCTACAAAATGATATATTTGTATATGCAGTGACAATTATTTGTTCTTTTGTTTGCTCTTCATTTCACCCTTTACCAATTCAAAAACAAAAAGTGATGGAAACATCTAGTACAAATACTATTTGTCTCACGGCATTTGTAAACATACATATGGTAGAACTCGCCGAAAACATAATACCTGAGAAATTGTGCCAATTCTTCAGGAAGAAAAATAGGACAAAACAGTTTTAGCTCAACCGAGCTAGGTCAGGGTGAGCTTTTATGATCGTTGAATGTCCGTCATCCGTCCACATTTGTTCGTTAACACTATAGTGGTCACATTTTTGACTAAATTTTCATCAATCTTTTTCAGGATGTTTGTCTAGGTAATTGCTCGGATGCCTTAAAACATTGGTCATCTCGGATGAAAAAGTAGGTCACAGGAACTAAAAATAGAATATACACTCTAGTGGCAACTGTAACATTCCAAATATCCCTGAAATTGGTATGAAAGTTTGTTTTGATGGTTTCTAGGTCAAGTTAGAATATGGGTCACCTGGGGTCAAAAACTAAGTCACACTGCAAAAATATGGAAAAACCCTTTTATTTACCAAATAAAATGCATTAACAAGTCTTGTAAGATTATCATAAGAACAATGGTAAAATTTTTAAACTGAATCAAAAATGTATACTTATGAAATGAAAGAAAGATATACCGTGCATTTACAAACATTGGTATTTTTTTCGGACATTAAAAAGTGTTTCCAATTTAACAGTATTTAGAAAGCGTACACAAAATATGATAACCGCTCAATAAGTAACAATGTTTCTCATTTTATTCTTAAGTAAATTTAGATTTGCAATTCTATTATTAATTTTGAAATACCACAAAAGTTTGGTTAAAATGTATATAATAAATCATGCTTGATAAAGAACATTTTTATTTCCAGAGATGTAATTTGTTTCCAGATCATACTTTCACATTGCATGTATTGTTAATACGCTTTTCAGAAAGATTAATGCTCTTTTTACACATTGACGACAACTTTCGTGTACGTTGGGATACATTAAGACGAATAAAAAAAGAAGTAAGCGCCACTCGTTCATAACTATGGAAGTGCAATTTTGATAAATCGTTTTAAAACTTGGATTGGTTATTTTAACATGATTAAACACTATCTTCTTTTATTATGGAAACACTACTAAAATGGAAATAAATGATGAAAAAACGAGACATAGGTCTGTATAAGAAAGTAACAATGTCATATTACACAAGAGCAAAAGAAATGAATAGATAACAACTATTCTGAACGGCACCAGGCATTTTCTACATAATGATATATGAGTTTGATTGCAAAAGTTTACCATATGGCGTCTGTTTGAAAAGAATGATTATATTTTTATGTTTATAGATTATAGATCGTAACATTTTCATCTTCAATATCATTATTAACAATACAGCTTTGTTCATTCGAAAAGCATTTAGTTTCTAATTTTGTATAACTTACAGAAATTACACAAAACATATAAATGTATATAACAAGGTAGCAGATATTTAAACATTAAGAAGGCTGATACAAATATTTGATTGATAAATCATAACGGCTTAAACACCCTAACATTTTTGAATACTGATCCACAATTTCTTTTGCGAGATTTACTGGCTCTTGAGACTGATCAAATTCGGCCATTTATTTGCAAAACCAAAGGTGTTTACATTTCAACTCATTAGTGAGAATAATTTAAATCTTCTTAATCTTTATTGCCGTTTTTGCAACTTCTTTGCAATTTTCTTAATCTTTATTGCCGTTTATGCAACTTCTTTGTCTTTACTGCTTTCGATTACAATAAAATTCTTGAGATAACATGGCGGCATACATATCCGCATATTTTCTCGTGTCAAACATGGTCTTAGAAAAAACATGAACAGGAAGGTCTTTAAAATATTTTGGTCTTAGTGTTCTGCACTTTTACTGTTTTTTGATATACAAATGTATACTGATAGATCTTTGATGGCCGTTAATGTTCACACATGGCGACAGCTTATGCAGGAGTCCGTACTATTAGCAATGGCTTTTAAACGTCAGATGCAATATGATTTTGCAAGACTTAGTGCAATGCAGTGAATCATATTTACATATACTAAAGTTCGTTAATTCGATAACGTCTATACGTCATACCTTGTTAACTACATATAATTATTTCTCAGTCTAGAAAGAAATCAGATTAAGCATTTTATATTGGATATGTTATAAAATGGTAGATGTGAAAAGGCTGTAATATAAGTTGATATTCAAATCAATTTTCCGTCCAATCATGCCGACAAATTACTTTTCTCCTAGAAAACATGATGAAAAAGATGAAAACTTTTTCTATTAAATAGAAGACAGATGATCGATGTGCTCTTGGCTGACAAATATTGTGTTAAAGGGTTGTTTTATTACATTACCATGTTGTTAGATATATTTTTGAGTTGAAATGAGAAATGAGATTCTGTCCGAAAACGTAATGAAGCAATTGACTATTATTAAATCTCAACCAATATAAAGACATCAGTCAAATAACTGTCAAACATAGAATTGTCTCTACCATAAAGTAAAATAAAATAAAATAAATGTTTAAGATAACTTCATTATATACATTATTACATGATAAGTAATTCAGCAATGCAAATGATTGACGTTACATTAATAAGAGTTTAATACACGGCAGAATAGGACAAAAAGGTGATACTTGGCCCGCAAAAAATGAATAATTGCCCCGGGGGCTTCAGCGTACGAACATACAAACACAATTCACATGTACAGCAAAAACAATTGTGAGCTGACTACAAAACTCCTACCTTACATTTCAGCAATTTCATATTTTCGTGATTTAAACTTAAATCCAGATTTAAAATGTTATAAATATTGATGGACGGTTTTCGTGTTGTTGTATAACTTCCTTCGTGTAAGAGAAAATAATAAATTTAGTGCACTGCTGCAGCGCTTTTCTGGTCTTGAAATAATTTATCACAAGTCGCGTACATAAACTAGAAATCATAACGTTATATTGCACCCAGACGATTCTGAAAACAGTTAGGCACACTCTATGCATAGTCAATAAGTAATAATGACGAGCTAGAACAACTTGTTTATTGCTACTTTTGTGGAGCCTTTTCTTAATATTAAATATTCTTTATCTTCGCGATGTTTATAAAATTATTATATTCTGAACTTGACATTCATTTTTTAAAATATTTGTTGTAAAGAAATGTGATTTATAATTAATAAGTACCCCGAGATTGAACAAAACATACTAGTATTGGAAAACCGCTCATATTGTATCAAAATAACACAAATTTCAAAACAGTTTACATAAATTACACAAAATAAGAACACAATTTCGACCGTATCTGAGAAAATAAACTTCCAAGTGTTTTTGAATAGATTGTCCCAAGCACTACAACTACAAGATGATATATCTATATCTGTAAGGCAAAGTAAGATAAATTGGTTGTTTACTCCACATTCGGTTATTTAACCATTTTACAAATTTGAAAATACAATTGTGATTGATAATTCTTGTAAATATATAATTTAGGAACTTAAAATATGGTATAAAGCTGAGAGTCGACATTTTGTTCACTGACTATACTTCTTACATTTTCCTAAAGAAAAATATTGACTTTTGTGTTTCAGTATAAATGTATTCAGCCGTGCTATGCCTTAATCATATACTTAAGGAACTATTTGCTTCCTCACATATGTAAACACTAGAATGGCCGAGCACGTCGCGGTAAGCGAAATTAACTGAAAAACCATGACAATTCTCATATACCAGGCACAATGGAAGTAAATGTTGTTTTCTTATTGTTGACTCTTTGTTGCAGAAGGACATGCTCATGTTTACGAGACACCTTATTCTGTATATCACGAATCAAGTTTATATGTTTTTATTCATAATTTGTATATTTTGCTTACCAGATGTTTAGCATAATAACAATTTTTTTAAGAATCATATAAGAACGGCCAGTCTCGTCAAATTTTAACACTAATAAATTTAAAATAAAATATCTACATACAAAATGAAGAAGATGTTTTACAATCCCAAACATTCATTTTTATACTGTATTCCCAAGATTTAAATGTTTCCAATTTTCGGTATCTGGAAATCTTTCACACAATGTAATTACTGCAGAAAGAAATGTGGTTGTTGTTGTTGTTGTTTTGTTGTGTTTGTGTCTAACGAAATTGAAAGAAAAAACAAAAACAAAAAAAATCAAAACAAAACATATACAAGCATATAGATATGCAATGCAATTTAACCTTAACTGTGTAAGGTATCTCAAATGTTGGTTATTAACTTATATAAAAAGATATTGCTAGATCAAAAACAATTTAATTTGTTTCTAGATTATACTTAAACAGTATTGTAAAAACGCTTTACGGAACGATTAATGTTCATGTTATACAATGGCGACATGTTTCTCGTGCAACGAGATACTTAAAGACGAATAAAAGCAGAAGCAAGCCCCAATCTTGGATAACTAGGGAACGGAGGTTTGAATTAAGTACATTGTTGTAAAACGAGAATGTAACATACTATTGCATGATTATGTACAAAATTCTTTTATGATGGCTTAGAAACTTAAATGGAAATAAATTCCAAAACAGCGAGACAAGATTCTGTTCGAGAATGTAATATATTACTCTTAAATTAACAAGGGTAAAAATAAACCCCCCAAAAAAAGAGAAAAAGATAACAGTATGCCGACATTTATCATAGGGCGACTGTTTGACATGTTCAATGTTCAGCGTCATAATCAGAAGTGCATTTTTCTTATGTTGAAGTGTATTTATATTCTTTGTTAAATTTTGCTTACAAACTATTACAATTAACATGGTATGTACAGATGTATTAGTTCCAAGTTAAGCCGTTCTTTTCAAGGTAATTGTAGAATTATAGAGATTTAAAGCTTAAAAAATGAGATAAGTATTCATCCGATATCAAATATGTATATCTCATTTGTTTAGTATAGACACAATACCTTGGATAATGTGTACTTGCACTTAGATTAACCACAAGTTTTCTCATCTTTATCATATAGGCTAAAAAATTATTGATCAATATGTTTTCAACAATTTCAAACTGTATTTGTTATGGTATATTTGTATGAGCATTGGAAGTAGCTTTACTTGATATGACACTGTTTGAAAATAAATTACTCTTTTCTTAGTAAAATGTAATTCAGTGTTTAGACAATGGGACAAGTTACTTTTTGAATCACGTTATAAACATAAAATTTCTTAATGTTTTGAATTCGGATTTATAAATGGTTTGCAATGATAAGATACCATAGACGTGTTTTTATTTCAGCTTGTCATATTGTTTTTACGTCTATATGAGAGGTGTATAATTTGTATGTCGGCAACAAAATTACAGTTAGATCGTTTGAGAACAATAATATTACAACAAAGGTATGTAAAACAGTAGTTGAGAAAACTAATTTCAGTTGTCTGAAATCAGACAATTGTTGTTATGTCAAGTTAGCGACGAAAATTGTTGCAAAATTATAACAATTATATTTCCATAGTGAACGTGTCTGTTGTGTTCCCCAAGGACCAATATTGGTCAATTTTCTATTTCTATAGTAACTTCCATGACGAAAAACATTGATAATATTTGTAATGTTATGCTTTTGTTAAGAAGGTATCACTTTCCACTATAGTCCTTTCCCGTAACTAGGTTACCTCCCTTAGCGATGCGTTGATTACGTCCCCTGATATGACTAATTCTACTTCCGGGGACTACATGTACTACCTGTTTTTTTAACAATGGAGGAAGACAATAGAGTTGTTGATGCGTGGAAAAATGAAAGATTAAATGCATGTAAAATTAACGAATTAAAAGAATACCTACGTAGTTGTGGACAACATGTGTCGGGAAATAAGGCTGACTTAATAAAGCGAGTGAAAGGTGCTTGTAAGCTAAACATTGGGAATGTGTTTAAGGCTCGTGAATCGGACATTCAGGACACCCGAAAAAGAGGGGTCCTACTAAACACTGCTAAGGACTGCTAAGGACCGCTAAGGACTGCTAAGGAGCCACAAAGGACTACTAGGGAGGCACAAAGGACCTTAAAATACCTCCTAGGGCATTCTTATAATACATGGTAGTATGTTTAGTGAAAAAAAATTATATTTTTAAGAAAAAATATTATTTTGGTGCAAATTTTATGAGTTTGCCTGACCGCTAAGGACTGCTCAGATATACAAAGAACTGCTAGGGAGGCACAAAAGATCTTAAAAATATCTCCTAGGGCATTCTTATAATACAAGGTAGTATGTTTAGTGACAAAAAAATGTATTATTTAAAGAAAAATATCATTTTAGTGATAGAATTTATGCTTTCGATGATAAGGGACTGCTCAGGTGCGCAAAGGACTGCTAAGGAGGCACAAAAGACCTTAAAATATTTCCTAGGGAGGCACAAAGGACCTTAAAATACCTGTTAGGGCATTCTTATAATACATGGTAGTATGTTTAGTTGCAAAAAATGTATAATTTTTAAGAAAAAATATAATTTTGGTGATAGAATTTATGCTTTCGATGAGTTGCCGGACTGCTAAGGACTGCTCAGGTGCACTAACAACTGCTAGGGAAGGCACAAAGGACCTTAAAATCCCTCCTAGAACATTAATAGACAAAAATGTATAATTGTAAGAAAAAATATAATTTTTGTGATAGAAATTATGCTTTCGATGAGTTGCAGGACCGCTAAGGACTGTTCAGGTGCGCAAAGGACTGCTAGGGAGGCACAAAAGAACTTAAAATATTTCCTAGGGAGGCAAAAAGGGCCTTAAAATACCTGTTAGGGCATTCTTATAATACATGGTAGTATGTTTAGTGACAAAAAATGTATAATTTTAAGAAAAAATATAATTTTGGTGATAGAATTAATGCTTTCGAAGAGTTGCAGGACCGCTAAGGACTGCTCAGTTGTGCAAAGGACTGCTAAGGAGGCACAAAAGACGTTAAAATATTTCCTAGGGAGGCACAAAGGACCTTAAAATACCTGTTAGGGCATTCTTATAATACATGGTAGTATGTTTATTGAAAAAAAATGTATAATTTTAAGAAAAAATATAATTTTGGTGATAGAATTTATGCTTTCGATGAGTTGCCGGACCGCTAAGGACTGCTCAGGTGCACTTACAACTGCTAGGGAGGCACAAAAGGACCTTAAAATCCCTCCTAGAACATTCTATAATATATGGTAGTAAGTTAATAGACAAAATGTATTATTGTAAGAAAAATATAAATTTTAGTGATAGAATTTATGTTTTCGATGAGTTGCAAAACCGCTAAGGTGCACAAAGGACTGCTAGGGAGGCACAAAGGACCTTAAAAATATTTCCTAGGGACAAAAGGGCCTTAAAATACCTGTTAGGGCATTCCTATAATACATGGTAGTATGTTTAGTGGCAAAAAAAATGTATAAATTTTAAGAAAAAATATAATTTTGGTGATAGAATTTATGCTTTCGATGAGTTGCCGGACTGCTAAGGACTGCTCAGGTGCACTAACAACTGCTAGGGAGGCACAAAGGACCTTAAAATCCCTCCTAGAACATTCTTATAATATATGGTAGTAAGTTAATAGACAAAATGTATTATTGTAAGAAAAAATATAATTTTTGTGATAGAAATTATGCTTTCGATGAGTTGCAGGACCGCTAAGGACTGTTCAGGTGCACAAAGGACTGCTAGGGAGGCACAAAAAGAACTTAAAATATTTCCTAGGGAGGCAAAAAGGGCCTTAAAAATACCTGTTAGGGCATTCCTATAATACATGGTAGTAATGTTTAGTGACAAAAAATGTATAATTTTAAGAAAAAATATAATTTGGGTGATAGAATTATGCTTTATGATTTTAAACACATACCAAAACATCTATATATAAACATATATTATTACAAAAAAATGCAAGTACACACATTTATGTTTAAGCATATATCACTTATGAAGCCGGTCTCTAACACACATCATAACATCTTATATACAAAGACATACCCTGACAAAAATGCAAGTATAACATATTTATATAAAAGCACATATCAATAATAAAGCCAGTCTTAAACACATATCAAAACATCTATATACATGAACAACAGATCCTGACAAAAACAAATTCAAGTTAACATATAAATGTACAAGCACATAGAAAAGAATATTATATACAAACACATCTCATTATGAATCACATTTTTTGATATACATGTATGTTGAAAATGTGTATATTGGCTGAACAAATTGTCTCTTCTGCACAGTAAATGGACAATCTATGTCAAATAATAAAGTTAACAAGCAATTATCATAGTATTGCAAGCAATCCATAAGTCCCCTACCGGTTAGAACCCCAGCAACATTCTGATGGGCCATTGGCCATTCAATTTTACCAGTGGATGAATGACATGTCAATGAGCCTAAATCTTTTGAGTTCTAAGTTTGTCAATATCACAGTAATGTGTTTAGTTTCCCTGCCTAGTAAGAAAATTATGTTTATACAACCTTGTCATATTATTATGATGTGGAATTTTAAAGTAAATCCTATAAGGAATGAAGAAGTTGGAGTGAAAAATACCAATTTCTTGAAAAAAATCTAAGTTCAAGGAGGAGATAATTCTGGAAATAATCTTGCTAGAGTATTTAACCTTCTCAAAAATGTTGAGTGATAATAAGAAACATATATATGAAGTTTGAAGTAGATGCATTAGGAAAGAAAGAAGTTACTTAAAAAAGACAACATTTTTTTTCCATAAAAATTTTAAGTTCAAGGGAGGTAATATGGATAATTTTTGTGCTAGAGTTGTAAACCTTGTCACATATGATGTGGTTATTGGCCAGAAACTTATATTTAAAGTTTGAAGTAAACACCTTAAGAAATAAAAAACTTATAGTGAAAAAGCTGGAAAATTTAAATCAGAAATCTTGAATTTCAGGCTATTTGTTGCCATAGCAACCAGAATTTTCAACATAGGAAGAAAAGAAAAAAAACAAGATACATACACCAAATCATTCTTAAATCAAATATGCAAACACATTTCCTAAAAAAAAACATCAAAAATTCTATGATTTTCTAATTATTTTTTGTTAGAAAACCCAGAAATTACATGCCGCAGGGAGGCGTTAATGTTACATTTTTGGGGGGAATGTTACACTAGATGTTCAAATCTCATAGTTCCTGGGGTTTTTGTTTTAATATAATGATAATAGCTTTATATGCTTTAAATAGTACATAATGTACAATTAATGTAAACAAATAGAACAAATTTCAGGAAAAATATATAGAATTTAGCTCCTTGATCAAGGAGTTTCTTTCTTTTTATATTTCAAAATGAAAAAGTTGCATAGACATTTGAATGAACTGTTCTGAATTGAATAAGAACATTGATAATGAAAGGAAGATTCTTTATTTCAGAAAATGTATTTCCATTGGGTTAAAGAAAATTATCATACAGACAGTAACTTTCTATATATATTTACAAAATAATATATAGTGATATAATCAGATTTTTCTTTTAATAGATATTATACAGACTGAAGTAAATTATAAGTTTTCATAAGCTTGATTTTCTAATTACTAAATACCAACAAATAAAATTTTCATTTAAAAAATTACAGATCTGCTTTTAAATTGTTGTAATTAATTACTACCAATTGATGAAATTTTATGTTTTTAATGTGAAATGTCAGTAACATTATTATCTGTTATTATGATTCAGTGTTATAAGTTCATTATTTCTCAGTATTGATAGTTCTCTATGTTAATGTTTCAGTATAAATGGACTGCTGATCATTCATTAAAATTTACAGATTCAAAATATTTTTTTAGGACTTTGCTTACAAACAAATTTTGATTATTATCACTTTTTCATTACTGAGGTCATATCCATATATTAAAATCATTTTTCTTATGATCTTCTTCTATTTCTTATAATAATTAAATTGGTCAAGTGATATGACAATGTGCTGGAATATGGAGACAAATACTTTATTCAGGGTGGTGAAATATATTTGTTTTTTTGGGTTGTTTTTTTCATTGACTATATATTTGGCCAATAAAAAAATAATGTTCAATAGATCCTTAATTAGACTTAATTGATCTACTGCAGCTTACTTAATAACAGGCATTCTCTAACAGAAAGTGCCTCCCACTGTTTTGAAGTATATCACCCTATATTGGCACCCCCACTGGTTTGTAATATATCACACATCCCAATATACAATACACAGCTCCCAATATACAGCTTGTTAAACTTCCAATAATGTGCCAGCCCATCTGTATATATATAGTTAGGATCCATATCCCACTGTTTTATGAGGGCTGAAATTGGTCTGTATCCAACTGTTTTATGAGGGGCTGGATAGATGATTTGTTTATTAATGAAGTAAAAAGAATGATCTTAAAGAATCTATGTTTTAACAATTGACTAATTTTAACCACAATGTCACTTCAACATTCTATATATCCTATTTCAATAGTTTTCTGTGAATATATATCCTGATGAGATTATTTTGTTAAGATTATTCTTTTGATTTTAGTGTGAAGTATTTCTATATACAGTTGCAAAGCTAACTACTTCCATATCACACAACATAAGAACAAGATAAGTTTAGTGTTATTGTAAAATTAAAAAAGAATCATTTGCTCATTTCTGTTACATCTGTCCACTTCAGTACCTTATTTTGAAAACACAAAAAACAAAAAATATATATGAGCCGCGTCATGACAAAACCAACATAATGGGTTTGCGACCAGCATGGATGCAGACCAGCCTGCGCATCCACGCAGTCTGATCAGGATCTATGCTGTTCGCTTACCAACCCTACTACAAGTAGAGAAATTGATAGCAAACAGCATGGATCCTGATCAGACTGCGCGGATGCGCAGGCTGGTCTGGATCCATGCTGGTTGTAAACCCATTATGTTAGTTTTGTCATGACGCAGCTCATATATATATTTATATTTGTCCGAAATTCATTTTAGCTTTATATTATGTTGATAAATTGTTGGTCCGCTGAAGGTAGGAGTAACATATAATCTATTTCATGTAAATAATTTTTGTAGAAAAAAATAATATCAGTCGCTTTGGAGATTTAGCATAAAACTCCCTTTGTGAGATTTAGTAAGCACCATATGAGCCGCGTCATGACAAAACCAACATAATGGGTTTGCGACCAGCATGGATCCAGACCAGCCTGCGCATCCACGCAGTCTTATCAGGATCTATGCTGTTCGCTTACCAACCCTACTACAAGTAGAGAAATTGATAGCAAACAGCATGGATCCTGATCAGACTGCACGGATGCGCAGGCTGGTCTGGATCCATGCTGGTCGTAAACCCATTATGTTAGTTTTGTCATGACGCAGCTCATATATATATTTATATTTGTCCGAAATTCATTTTAGCTTTATATTATGTTGATAAATTGTTGGTCCGCTGAAGGTTAGAGTAACATATAATCTATTTCATGTAAATAATTTTTGTAGAAAAAAATAATATCAGTCGCTTTGGAGATTTAGCATAAAACTCCCTTTGTGAGATTTAGTAAGCACCATATGAGCCGCGTCATGACAAAACCAACATAATGGCTTTGCGACCAGCATGGATCCAGACCAGCCTGCGCATCCGCACAGTCTGATCAGGATCCATGCTGTTTGCTTACAAACCCTATTACAAGTAGAGAAATTGATAGCGAACAGCATGGATCCTGATCAGACTGCGCGGAAACGCAGACTGGTCTGGATCCATGCTGGTCACAAACGCACTATGTTGGTTTTGTCGTGACTGATGATAGGGACGGATGTTAGAGACAACTGTTACATAATTGCCGGAGAAAATGGCAATTTTTGTAACATTTTCATAGTTAGACTATCAATAAGCACCAGTAACATGGTAAATTTATTTATTTGATCATTTATTACATCTGATTTCCTTTGAACTTAAAATTGTTCTGTCTTTCAATTCTTCATAATATAATTTCATTCACTACAGTGATATTCTTTATACATTTGATTACCACTTAACATAAGAGCATTTACTTAAAGACCTAGTCAATTTTCACATCCTATGCAGTCCTGTTACTCATCCAAAACATAAAAATCAACACCAAAATACATTAAAAAAAAGAAAGATCACTAAACAAAATTAAATAGAATTATTACACTCTAATTATTATTAATTTAAGGTCTTTTGTGCCTCCCTAGCAGTTCTTTGTGCACCTTAGCAGTCCTAAGTGGTCCAGCAACTAATCGAAAACATAAATTCTATCACCAAAATTTTATTTTTTCTTAAAGTAATACATTTTTTGTCATTAAACATACTACCATATATTACAAGAATTTCTTTGGAGGTTCTTTAACACCCTTTGTGCCTCCCTAGCGGTCCAATTAGCGGTCCGGCAACTCATCGAAAGCATAAATTCTATCACTAAAATTATATTTTTTCTTAGAATAATACATTTTTTGTCATTAAAATATACTACCATATATTACAAGAATGCCCTAGGAGGTATTTTAAGGTCCTTTGTGCCTCCCTAGCAGTCCTTTGTGCCTCCCTAGCAGTCCTTAGCTGTCCTGCAACTCATCAAAAGCATAATTCTATCACCAAAATTTAATTTTTTTTTTAAATTATGCATTTTTTGTCATTAAACATACTAACATGTATTAAAACAATGCTTTAGGAGGTACTTTAAGGTCCTTTGTGCCTCCCTAGTTGTCCTTGGTGCCCCTAGGAGGTATTTTAAGGTCCTTTGTGCCTCCCTACCAATCCTTAGCGGTCCTGCAACTCATCAAAGACATAAATTCTATCAGGAAAATTATATTTTTTCTTAACATTATACATTTTTTATCTATTAACTTACTACAATATATATTAATAATGCCCTAGGAAGTAATATAAGGTCCTTTGTGCCTCCCTAGCAGTCCTTTGTGCACCTGAGCAGTCCTTAGCGGTCCAGCAACTCATCGAAAACATAAATTCTATCACAAAAATTATATTTTTTCTTAAAATAATACATTTTTTGTCACTAAACATACTACCATATATTATAAGAATGTTCTAGGAGTGATTTTAAGGTCCTTTGTGCCTCGCTAATAGTCTTTTGTGTACCTGAGCAGTCCTTAGCAGTCTGGCAACTCATCGAAAAACATAAATTCTATCAGCAAAATTTTATTTTTTCTTAAAATTATACATTTTTTCTCAATAAACATCCCACCATATATTATAAGAATGCCCTAGGAGGTATATCAATGTCCTTTGTGCCTCCCTAGCAGTCCTTTGTGCCCCTAGGAGGTATTTTAAGATTCTTTGTACCTCCCTAGCAGTCCTGAGTGGTCCTGCAACTCATCGAAAACATAAATTCTTTCACTAAAATTATATTTTTTCTTACAATAATACATTTTTGTCCATTAACTTACTACCATATATTATAAGAATGTTCTAGGCGGTATTTTAAGGTCCATTGTGCCTCCCTAGCAGTCTTTTGTGTATCTGAGCAGTCCTTAGCGGTCGGGCAACTCATCAAAAGCATAAATTATATCACCAAAATTATATTTTTTCTTAAAATTATACATTTTTTGTTACTAAACATACTACCATGTATTATAAGAATGCCCTCACAGGTATTTTAAGGTCCTTTGTGCCTCCCTAGGAAATATTTTAAGGTCCTTTGTGGCTCCTTAGCAGTCCTTTGTGCACCTTAGCAGTCCTGCAACTCATCGAAAACATAAATTCTATCACTAAAATTATATTTTTTCTTACAATAATACATTTTTGTCTATCACCTTACTACCATATATTATAAAAATGTTCTAGGAGGGATTTTAAGGTCCTTTGTGCCTCCCTGGCAGTTGTTAGTGCACCTGAGCAGTCCTTAGCGGTCCGGCAACTCTTCAAAAACATAAATTTTATCACTAAAATGATATTTTTTCTTAAAATAATACATTTTTTGTCACTAAACATCCTACCTTGTATTACAAGAATGCCCTAGGTCGTATTTTAAGGTCCTTTGTGCCTCCCTAGCAGTCTTTTGTGTATCTGAGCAGTCCTTAGCAGTCCGGCAACTCATAAAATTTTCACCAAAATAATATTTTTTCTTAAATTTTTTTTTTTTTTTCACTAAACATACTACCATGTATTATAAGAATGCCCTAGGAGGTATTTTAAGGTCCTTTGTGCCTCCCTAGTAGTCCTTTGTGGCTCCTTAGCAGTCCTTAGCAGTCCTTAGCGGTCCTTAGCAGTGTTTAGTAGGACCGGAAAAAGAGAATGTGAGCGGTTGAACACGCCATTAGGAGAAACTCTTGTTCATCCATCCTATTTAGATCGCTGGAGTGATGATTTGTCCAATATTCCAGATCTAAGTGAAAAGGACATTTATAATTATTTTGTGTATAAATTAAACACCAAACGTCAGTTGAAGTCGAAGGTCATGTATGAGGATAGACACGTATACAATGTGCAGGTAAATTTTTTCATTGTATTAATTTAAAATATGAATCCATATGTTATCTTTATTATTCATATGATTTAATAGTTTTTCATGATTTCATAATATTGCTTCCGGGTCAGTCAGATTTAAACTTTAATTGCCACATCCTTGGCCTTGGGTCAATTTCCCATATCTATAATCTACAATTTCCAGCGGTAGTTACACTAGCGTTAGTTAGAACTTAGATAATGACAAAGTATTTTTGACAATTATAACATAAAAAACTTAACTGGATGTTTTTCCAGGATTTTGGGAAGTATGACTCGCACCCCAGTCATCGAATTCAGCACTGGCCAGGTGGCCCATGGCCAGTAAAATTTAGTTCGCGCAAGTGAAAATTTTAAGGCAATTTAATAAATATATAGTAGAATTAATTCGAAACTGGAACGGGCTTGTAAACCCATGAATTTGGGAATTAAAAAATCCTGGTCTTATATATTTCCAAAGAAATTAGAATTTTTATTCAATATTTTTATTTTGTATCTCAATTTATATTATTTTTATTTAGGAATATGACCGTACGTATATCGTCTATAAAATAAATTAAAATAAAATAATTATGTTCATTTTTTTGTAAATAAATTAAAGTTATAAGACGTTTAATTTACTACTTCATCATTGCATTTATTGAATAAAAAAGGTATGACTAGTCTCAAAGAATGCGTATTTGATTACGTTTATATAATAGGCTAGATGTACATGATTCAAATGCAGTTAGAACTTTTGACTGACAGTTCAGGACAGTACTATTTTCTAAAGATATCATGACTCTCATTATATAGATTGTGACTTCCTATAAAATTGTAATTTTTTGAGAAAATCAATGTCCTGTTCAATGTACTAATTATTCTTACTGCATGATTGTATGATGAATTGTTTTAAACAAATAATCATCAAATTAACATGAAATTGGTGTTTAAATTGATAAACATTTATTTTTCAGGTAAATGAGACAGATGAAAACCAAAGTCACTGTTTTGTGAAATGTAAAGCTATTCCTTCAATGCCAACAACAAATAAGAAACAGTGTCCAGACTACAATGTATGGGTTATGCTCTCAAAGATGACTGGATGTATAAATTCCGCAGAATGTAGTTGCACTGCCGGGTATGTACATATATATATTTAATCTGTATACATGTCTTGTCCAATGAAATTAATTGTTATTTATATATATTGCCACACAGATGAAAGATAATAAGATTCAAGTTCAAATTTAAGTATTAATTTAATTACAATCATACATTTTGGCACTAGGAATGTCGCCCATTTCACAGGTATATTACTTCTTGTAAGTGGGGAAATTTGGAAATTTCATTACAACACATTCAAGTTACACACCTTAGATGAGTAAAAATTATTTCAAGAAATTTGGTCTTTTAGAATTTTTTTTATTAACTTAAGATCTTAAATGAAAGTTTTCAATATTTAATAAATAATTTACATGTTTTGTGCGATTATTTATTGATTTTGCAGCATCAATCACTATCTTTCTACTGCGTTACCAATGCAATAAGATGTATTTATGTATATATTGACCGCCTTTTGGTAATTTACGTGGATTGTAAGTGCTGTTTGCAATGTGTAAATTACTTTCTTGTTTGCTTAAAAGTATTTAACTTGTAAAAATATATTTTCAAAATTTTCATGAAATTAGCATGCTGCTTGCTAATTTAACCTCACGTTTCAGTTAAGGTGAATAATATTTTTTATCAAATAAAATATATTATTTCTTGATTTATTTAGGGAAGGAGAAGGCTGTAACCATGTCGCGGCCCTCCTTTATGCCATTGCAGACATAACCGAGAAGAAACGGGATGGAAAATTGGCACCCACATCAATGAAATGTACATGAAGCAATCCACGGAAGAGGAAACTGACACCTAAAAAGACACAGGACCTTACATTTAAGACGGTAGTTCATGGTAAAGAAAGTGTTAGGAAAAAATTGCCAATTCCTGTATATGACATTAAAAAGCTAGTAGATGTTGAAAAGTTCAAAAGTTCAAGGACAAGCTTCTAAGTCTAAATTCAAATGCAGGGTGGCTGAAGAACTTTGAGTTAAAATCAGATCACATTTTTTTCCAAAACTCCATGACATAAAATTTAACTATAGTGATAAGGTGAATCTGGAAGGAGTAATGGAAAGACAATTCTTTAGTACATACTTTGACTCATTGAAAATTACATCAAGTGAATGTGTCAGTATTGAATGTCTCACTAGAAATCAAAGTGGGTCAGATTTATGGGCAACTGCGAGAGAAGAGAGGCTAACAGCATCAAACTTTGGAATTTGTAAATTAAAGAAATGTACAAAACCAGATGCGACATTGAAAGACATTTTGAATTACAGAACATTTGATACTATCCATACAAAATATGGAAAGAGCCATGAAAATGTGGCTAGAAAACATTATGAAAGATTTATGAGAAAATCACATCCTGGACTTACAGTGAAAAAATGTGGACTGCTAGTGACACCAGATTATCCCCATCTTGGGGCAAGTCCAGATGGATATATTAACTGTACTCACTGTGAAAGCCACAATGGTTTACTTGAAATTAAATGTCCATCTTCTTTAAGCTGGAGAATGAAAACACCAGAAGAGTGTGCAACTGATTCAAAGTTCTTTTGTGTTTTACGTGATGGAAAGGTTACTTTGAAACAAACTCACAATTATTATTATCAGGTTCAAGGGCAACTTGGAATAAGTGGACGGAAGTGGTGCGATTTTGTTGTTTGGACATGTGTTGGAATATCAGTGGAAAGAATCTTTGCTGATAAGGTATTTTTCACAAATCATATGGTGCCTCATTTGAATGACTTCTATTTAAAAGCATTTATTCCAGAACTCTTCAGTTGTCGTGATCAACGTGGAATACCATTGTAGTTCAATCATCAACGAGGACTAGCATTGTAGTGCAGTGTTCAATCATCAACAAGAAGTACAGTTGTAACAATTTATACTATACTTATAGTTTTCACTGAGAAATGTCATAGTGTGTTCATTGAGGACAGAAATACATTTTTAGGAACTTGAACTGTATTCAATGAGGAATATCAATAAACTGTTATGTGTTAAATGAGGAATATCTTTTAAATGTTTTATAATACTGCATGTTTGTAACTTTGTTTTTCAATGGATAATCATGGCGTTTATTTAGTTTAATATACACAACTGCTGTTGATTTATAAAGAAATTTCGCTTTATATTCCTCTAAAAATGGTGCTTGCTGTATTATAAATTGGTTAAAAATATTTCAGACAGGTTATATGGCCGGATATAAAGGGTTACAAGTTTGCAATATGACCCTCACCTAGCGGCTCGGGTTATATTTACAAACAACAGTTTATATAGGGCCATATAACCTGTCAAAAATCTTTATAACTTATAATACAACACTGCTGCTGTCACTATATAACTATATATAATATATATTATATATAATATATATGAAGAAATCTCACATTTTTCTCTAAAAAGATGCTTGCTGCATTATGAATATTTCTTACAGGTTATATGGCCCACAACCATATATATACAGTTATATGCAATATAACCCTCGCCTAGGGGCTTAAGTTTCAATATTTTCAAATAACAGATTATAACCTGTCAATTTTTTTTAACTAATAGTATACCATGAGAGTCAAAACTCAAATTATTGTATGATATTTCAATGCTCAAGGAATTACCTTAGACAAGTTTTTCTAAGGTAATTATTTTAATCTGTGTAAAATGAGGAATATCATTATAATATGAGGAATATCATTATGATGTGATATACTGTGCAGTTGAAAGTGAAATTATATTTTATAATTATCACAGTGAAATTATGTTTGATAATTTTTACAGTGAAATAATATTTGATAATTTTCATCATGAAATAAATTATAATATTTGATAATTGTCACTGTAGTCAGACTATTGTATTTAAAGGCAGATGAAAATAATAATTTATAACTACATGTTAACTGAATTAATGACAGGAATAAATTCAGCTGTATGTTTAGTTTGATCCTTTAGGAGAAGCAATCATATTACAAGTTATTAGATGCTTTAGCTGCAAAGAGTATATTACTGCATATAAAGTTTGTTATAACAAATGATTTTCTCTTTGTTGTTTATTATGCATACAATATCGGTCAATATTATATTTTGAAAATGTGACAATATGACATCTTTTTAATAATATCTGACAATCAAGGGATGCAGTCAGAGTGTCGCTTAGCCAAGGTCAGTGTCACCTGTACTGTCAGTTTATGTTACCAGTACTGGTCAGTTCCAGGAAGCAGACTTTAAAATGGTTTAAATATAAGCAACATGATTTGTTTCTGAATAAATGAAAGAGAGAAAAATCAGAATATGTTGAATGTATCAAAATTTATTCAAACAAGAGAACAGTGAACAATCATAAACCATACATGTGACTTCATTCATTTACATAATTTAGCTTTAGATACTAAAATCAGCAGTCTCAAAACATTGAACATTTTATACATTATATACATTATATACATTATTATTAAATATACATTATATACATTCTAATCTCTGATGGTAGCAAATGAGTTCACCCATATAATAAGCAGTGTACATTTTGGCATAACTAACGGTTTACACATAATGTAACTAGGACTACAGAATTTCAGTGAGGGACTAGAGGAGGTTGTAGATTTGTTAATTTTGTACACAGTTTCCATACTTTTGATGCACGCGTAGACATAGTTATAGGCATTACACCTTGAACAATTCTGAAATTTTTGATGCGTTCCATTTGCCTTTCGACATGTATTCTTGCGTTGGCAATATCTCTTGTTTGTTGCACTTCCCTCTTTGAAAATTTACAATTAGAACGTTTAAATGGGGGCATTATAAGTTTGATTCCTTTAGGTGTTGTCAAGTCCGAAATGGTGAAGCCTTTGTCAGCCATTATTGAATCTCCTTCTTCGCACAAATCAATAATTCCACATTTTTTTGTCAATTGTTTATCACTAATTGATCCAACCCATAAGTCCGACACAAAAGTAACATGGCCAGAAGGACTAATCCCAACTAGAGATTTCCATGTATTGTGCGATTTATAGTCACTATACATCATGGATTTCAACTGTAAGGAACTGGATGTTTCCGTTCTTATTTCTGTGCAATCAATAATTACCCTGGTATCCTGAAATTTGTCCCTAAAAAGTTTTGGCATATTTGCTTGCACTACCTGCTTTGATGGCCACGTTATTAAAAAGTTTAACTTCACATCTAAATAGTCTATCCATTTGTTAAGCAATCTACTGCAAGCAGTAGATGAAATGCAGATTCTTGCAGCTAAATCATCCACTAACAGACCTAATCTCAATCTCATCAGGACCATAAAAAATTCATCAATAAGTCGAAGAGAATTCGGACAGCCTCCACTTGGTGTTTTGGACTGCTCTCGCACATCTGTCATTTCCTCGAATAATGCATTAAATGTCCCTTTATTAGGTATACCTGTATAAAAGTTTAACTTGGATGGATTGTCCATTACATCTTCAAACACTAAAAAGGGTAACACTGTCTGTTCTGCGGTGTCTTTCAACTCAACTTCAGTCTGTGTCCCTATACTTCGACAAGTCCGCACTGACTCGGTCTGTGTGCTTGTTGTCACCATCTGTGTTTACGTCTGTGTTTCAATCATCCTAAAATGTAGACAATTTAATGTAAAGATTGAACAAGTGATACTTAAAGCTGCAGAAACAGTGTATTTCTTTTAAATTCAATATTCTGTTGCAATTACAGAAAATGAATGATTAAACAAGTAGCTCTTTGAATAAAGATTTTATGCCTAACAAATCTAAGAGCTCACTTAACATACAAGTAGACCATGGATCAAACCCAGGACCCTCGGAATACAATTTCCCATCTTGTAACCTACAGACTGAGCTTTCCTGTCATTTATACATCTCCCCTTATAATAACAAGACAGACTCAATGATTTCTATACATTTTTTACAGTGAATGCTGTTTTAATTGATTAATTCTAGCATGGTAACAAATAAGAGTTGGGAAACAAATTTCATCAACAGTGTAAATAAAGGGAAAACTAGTTTTGTGTTTACCTTACTGCACTTGGCGTTGGTACTGGTTCACATGTGTAGTCATGAAAATTTAGCGACACATCAAGGCACGACTGGTTGCATTCCTGAATGAAAGAACCAGGTTCTTCACATTCTGTCTGGACTTCACATTCTGCTTGGAGATTCATAAGATCCATGTCAACCGGTGTTGCAGTGTAAAGGATTTCATGCTCAATCTCATCTTGTTCATTCTCATTCAGACTCTAAAAAATAATAAACACAATATTACACACTAACATGACATATAAGTTGAACTTGAAAACATATTATAAGTAGTAGCTTATATTAACATGCTACATTTGTTTGGTTTAGTTAAAAAAAATAACATAAGAAAATGAAAACAATTTCGGAGTGCATTACAGTACAATTAAATATTTTTAAATGTTTACAAGTGAGAGTCAAAAACTGCCTGGGGGCTTAACTGCCTCTTTTCCATTTATTTGAAACCTGTCGGAGAGTGTATGATATATTTGATAAATAAACCCGTATTACTTCCTCTAAAGGGAAATTTTACCGAAACTTGGTCATTTGTAAATAGCATTTAAAATCAAATGTCGCTCACGATAAAAAATGAATGAACGTAGCCTATCGAGGTTGGAAAGATTTTGTCAGTTCCAGAAGCAGTTGGAAATATTGTTGGAAGAGTATGTAACATGGACGGCCCCCTGCGCTCAACAAAATGTTCACTACATAGCAGTCGGTTTTCATTCCACTGAAAACTTTTCAATACCGTCCGACATCTTTGAATCCACACACGTTTAGTACGTTTATTCTGAGGAAAACGATGCAGGGACACTGTTCTGCCGTCAATTCCTTTTCCTCGATAGATTCCCTTACAAGCACAACAGTACTTCAACGATTTCTTCTTTGGTTTCATTTTTAATCAGCTGATTTGTGAGCTACTCAGTCGAGTGTGAACAAGGTAAACAAATAGTCCCCGGAAGTGAAAAAAATTTCTGAGCATGCGCATACGGAACAAATAACGATAACTCGTCAAGGGAGGCAACTTAGTTATGGGAAAGGACTATATTGCAATGAGAGATTTAATGTATTTCCGGATTGAAATATAAAAGATAAAATAGAAAAATTGTTGTATGATATCATCGGTTGAGCATAGCAAAGACAAAGTGTGTATTCATTGAGAAGGTTTCTTTATCTCATTTACTTATTATAATTATATACCTCTGTTAATTACTTTTTACTTAAAGGTTTGTTCCACTTATCATGGCACAATCATATATCATTTGTAGAAAAAGTTATATTCATGTATTAGCTTAAATTCATTTATCAAATCTACCTTTTGTTGTGAAACCGGAAGGTGTAATATAGTTACATGTAGTCATTAGATGAATGGTTGATCCTAGGTTGTTAAGGTTTAGTGTTTCTCCTATTTATGTTGGAAAATTGCTCAACTGCTCCCTTTAAATCTAATTTATGTTTATAACGTATTCTTAATATTTGCACTTTTCTATCTCTTTTCTTGGTCAACTTTAATAATAATGTGTTTTGATCAGCTTTTAAGAACGTTGATTTTTGATCAGCAGCAATCCCACAAATGATCTTAGGATTCATAATTCTTGTAAGTGATTCAAATGATTATATCAATGTGGGCTTTAAACTCGAACAAAATTTGATCAGAAGATGCATCGAATTTATCAGATTGTATTTTTAAATCATTAGAGAAATACAAACATCTCAATATTTACTACAATCTATCTAATCGAATTTAAACTACCCTTGTTTTCTTCCCTTCTTAATCAACAAATTTAACATGTTGTCGAAATAACTATGTAGCTCATTTGTGTACCTCGTAAACATTTTTTAAATGTTACATGCATGTTACGTGTTTAGAAATAATCTTTAACTTCTCTGCGTGATTTCTGAACACTGTATTATATTTTAATGCAAAGAGGGTGCATTATGAAGTATGAGCGCATCTCAATTTTCTTGCAAATATCATCGAAATTAATCTGTTTTCTACAAACTCTAATGTTCCTCTTTATTATTGAATCATATAATTGACAAATCATCCAGATGTAGGTCAAACCTGAAGTACAAAAATGCATTTCACGACATGTGAAATATTCTCTTACTATTTTCGATCCTACTGCTTCACATTAAAATAATGCAAAAGTGGAGTAAGGTATAGTATAGGAAAATAAAACATTCAGCTTAAACATTTCATTCTTCTTGTTCAAACATGTTGCATATTGTATCAAATTTGCAATGTATCTAAGAGATTTAAACCATTTAACAAACTATTTAAAATATAATATTTTCAATGATTTTATAGAGAAACGGTCATTTTTCCATAAAATATCTGTCTCAGAGATAAGAAAGAATTGTAACACAGCTTTCTTCTAAAGTAAACACCTCTTTAATCATGCCAACAAATTACTTTTTTCGTAGACAAGATAATAGAAATTTTTCAATAAAGTTTTGTGAAATGAATAATGTTTGTTTTCTTTGTCTAAAACTTTATACATGTAATACATATGTCCGCCTTGACATTTTTTTGTAGAAATATTGTAAAACACTTTGACTGTTGGACAGTTATGGATAAAATAAATAAATGAAAGACTAGCATTAAAATAAAATTAATAATATAAATACAATCATGTAAATTGTTTCGTATAAAAAAAATCTAAACTATCTGATGGTTTTGAATAAAATGAAATATTACTGCTTTTTTATAGCTGTGTTATTGTGTTATATTTTTTGTTTATGTATAGATGTAAGATGTATACAATTTTTTTGCTCTTTATACACTCAATAGTAACAATGGTTTTATCATTTTCAAAACTCCAATTTTAAGGAATAATCAATTATTATTATACGAAAATCAGATACAAAGACAATGCATGATTGTTTTGTAATGGTTATGGTTGTGTGCTGGTTCTGTTCGTGGTTATGTTATGGTTGTAATAAAAATTTGATGGACGATAGTTGAAGCCGAAATCATTTTGGTATTATTATATCATTGTTTGGGGGACCTCTCTGTTGAAAATTTGTCAGAGTTTAATCGTATACATATGCATGCACAGTACGTTAACTGGAGTTACCTACACCTGCAGAGCATGCTCAATGATTGGCTCATTTTTATGGGTGTTAATTAATGTGATAACAGGGAAAGGAAACAAACAAACACACAAAAAAAACACTGTCAAACCTTTCGCCGTCGATACCAATAATCGTTAATTCGTGTAAAGCCGTTTACAATTTGACAAACATCATGGCAACATAATGAGTAACATCCAGTGTTGCTTTACTACAACTATTATTAAATATTATTTATCTTACGTTGTCATAAAACCTTCATTTGACAAACCGGTCATCTTCATCGCGTTTGAATATGTTGATGCTGTTGCCTTGTGTCTTTAATTGAGGTACCCAAATAAAGAAATGATTACATTTACACTCACAAACTGATTTCAAAACCAGTTAACTATACCCAAAACGGCGCGAAACAATATATTTGATTATTAGTTTTTGTACCAATTAGTTGATCTAAAAATCTATGTCAGGTTTAGTAATAAAAACATAAAAAATTACGCTATGCCAATACAGATATATATCTTGAACAGCACCACGCTTCAATAACTTTCTTTATATACCATTCCCCAAAAAAAGAAGTAAATTAAATGCAACAACATTTATGTGACAGGTCGTAGACAAAAACAAAATTTCAGAATAAAGTTCTTGACTTCAATTTTGTAAGCAAGAGAGAACAACTAGTTTTTCTGTGATAAGATCGTAAAGTTAAGGAACAACGTTGTCTACTTTCAATTGTAAAACATGAAATTAATGTTATTGTTCGCAGACAGAGAAACGATATTGACTAAAGGAACTTAACCAATCTGTCAGAAAGCAGACGAAATGAAATAAATCTATTTTTCTTTCTTCGACAGATTAAAAAAGTGTAAAATCATTAGTCACCATATAAATCAATTGTATGTTAATATTCTATTTGTATTGTATTGACTATATGGCTTATACAATAAAGAATTATGTAAAAACTAGAATATAATAACTTCAGCATATCAAACAGTAAACATGTTTTTTACTGCAATCAATGCAGTTCGACGGTACAATTGCGTGTTCTGTTGCAGAATGTAAGGCTGCAAAGGAAAAACAAAATATTTTTCCAGGTATGTCAAACATTTGGAAACACAACGATTAAATCCTAAAAAACGAAATTAACAAGAATGAATCCTTTTTCAATCGTGCTCGCTAGATAAGGGGAATCAGTTACAATAATTGAAATCATCTGTTAGTTGCAGATTAATTACAGTAACTTATTATATAAACACAAGTAATCAGATGTATTCAATTACTTAAGTACACAACGGGTTTGTTGTACATACATGTATTAAAAACCAACCAATTAAATGTAGGTAATAATAATGCCAACTTCGTTTAAAAAATATTTAATGGTTTTTGTTTTTATCTTTTTTAAAAAAAAAGTTACTTAAGTGTCAAGAATAACAATTCCCAATTTCATAATAATTCATAACAGCTTTATGATAGCCTTTCACATAAAAATAGTAGTGTTAACCTAAGATTCAAGTGTTTAAATAATAAATTAGATTGACGTCTAACTCAAAATCAAATACAATATCTTTGATAAATCAAGTAAAGTGTCATTATTTATCTGAAGAATAATAGGGTAAAAATCTCAAATAAACCTGTCGTTTTGTTTTTACGATGCAGTAACACAGAATAGGTCATATGACGCCAAAGCAAGAACAATGATTTTTGTGCTTACCCTCGGGCGATTGAGAAATGTTGCCATTTTCATAACATTTCATAAATAGAATAAACTGTAACAGAAAAATCAAAACAACAAAACAAGTAAAAAACAACACAAAAAACAACAACAAAACGTGATACATACTTAATATATTCACACTATTCTTTAAAATGTTGAAGTTGTGAATTTTATTGATTGAAGTATATATGTGATATTACATGTATTTGGAAATGATATTCTATTAATCATTTTCTTTCTATTTTCAGATTTGAATATTGATGTAAGTACGCTTAATATTGATACAATTTTCGTGTTTAAACAGAGCGGTGTGAAGACAAAGATTGTAGCTGATAAGGGAAGACAAATTTTCTTCCTTAAAATTTTGCACTAACAAGAATCAATCCGCACAGAGATCAGTGTCCTGATACGAATTTGCATTACTTTAAATCTGAAAGAAGTCATCAATTTAAAACAATCAATTTCAGATAAATCTATTTTAATCTGTTTGAAAGTCTAAATTTAATGCAAGAAAAGAAAAACGTTTCTGGCTTTGAAATAAAAGCCAGTGCTCCAAGGGCAAACACAATTATTGGTTGTTTGTTTTTTGTTGTTGTTTTTTTGTTGTTGTTGTTTTTTGCTCTTTTCCATAGACGGAAAACTAATTATTAATTGGAGGGTTATTGTTCCCGGTAGTTAAGTTTTGATTGATTTGTTATAGGTAAACACATGCATCAAATTTACATATTTTATTTAAGCAGCCATTTTTCGAGAGAAGTCCAATATGAAACAAAAAGTATGATCAAAAGATTTATCAAGCATTGTAAGTAATATTTACAGAAAGCAATGGTTTGTGTTTAGATACTTTGAAACAATCGGCTAATATTATAGAATACTGTGGATAAAATACAACTTAATGAAATGAAACCACACACAATTTTTAACAACGTTGGTCCTACATTAATTAAATTTTTATTATTTTTTTTTAATTCGAGGTTAATTATAGACTTAAACCGATTTGGCAAAGTCAGAAGCCAGAAGAAACGGATTTTAAAACAAAAAAATAAAAGTATAATTTCTACTTACACGAGCTTGTCAACATGTGGCTATAAAAACAAACGCCACTATATTTAAATGTTGATCAGTGCGTCAAATAAATATGTCTGCTTTTACTTATATTTTTCTTCATTATTTTGACGGTAACAGTGTGTACGGTACCCTATTTTAATACTATATATGCCAGTTCATAATTTATATATGAGTTAATTGAATTTTCTTTTAAAAAACAAAGTGTCCAAAGTTTCCAAATTTTTAAACGGTTAAATGCTGAATAGAAACATAAACTAAGTTGCCTATTATATATTGTTATTTACATCGTCTATTCTAAATAACATAACAATAATCTGAAAATACAGAAATAAGAACTGCCATATTATTTGTTATCAAAATTAATCTATTTCTTATCTCTTTTCTTTGATAACGGATAGGTTAATAATGAATTGTTTTTTAGACTATCAAAATTTGATAGAGTCATATTTGGTTGTCTAAGACAGTATTCAAGATGATATTAATAACAACAATGCAACACTGCAACAATATCTTTCTAGAAATTTCTGACATAAAAAGTATTTAAAATATTATAGTGTTTCTTTTTTTGTCCTATTATGTAATTCGTCGTCTATGGTAATTATGTCTTTTATTATGATATGATGCTATGATTCCATATTGTCCTTGGCAAACTTTGAATATCGGTGTTCCCATTCTAACTGCATCCTTTTAAGTATACTCTTAAAGTAACATGAATGTTCTTTTTTACTTTGTTGTTAATTACTATGATTTATTCCTACGCCCTCTTTGTCCCGCGTTTTGTGCCCTCCTGCTTTTAGTTTGGTGCTTTGTTGTGGTCTGAAATGTCACTTTGTTCTAATGACGTTTGTTCTCATGTTTTGCCATTTTAGTGTTTTCGGCAATGATCACCCTATTGACCGAATGCGTTCTTTTTTCTCTTCTCAACTGGTACTTGTATATGAATGAGTATAACAGTGAAATTATATTTGAATTATTTTTCATCTGATTCAGATACAATAAACAACTTTGTTTAATCCTAGCATATAGTTCATAGTATCACAGAATGTTTTCGTCATTTCATTCGAAAGCACACTACTCGTCTGATAAATACTTCTTGTAAAAGCAGCTTTCAAGTAACAATTCCTCTTTAAATCAAGATAACAAATTTCTGTAGATGACATTTGATGTCTTTAATGATTTGGGAATATTTTGTAAACTGCATTCTAATTCAATCAATTCAAATCACACAAATTAAAGTTATCTGAAAGAATGCATCAATGAAAAAACATCTAATTTCTTAAATTTTAATTTTATAAAAAATTCTGAAACTGTGCTATTTTGAGAGAGGATTTTATACATGTTTCTTAAAAAAGGGAATCCAAAGTATGTTTCCTTTTTTATTTTTTATATGTCATTTTACATAAAAAAAGTGATAATTTTGAATTCCTGAATGTTTTCAAGCAACGTGTAAGTATAACGCAATTTTTAAATAAACACTTGGTTTAACCTTAGAAATTTAAACTCAAATTAAAAAATAGACAAAAAATGAAAATATATTTAAATACAAAAATAAATGATTTTGAAAACACATCCAATGTGCATATCTGGTCTATAATCTTTATAAGTTTAATTTACATTTAAAATTGCCAAAGCAACTTAAAAATCATTGAGAGTACAAAATGAATGCAATCATTGCACAGGAAATTCAAAATTTGTTATTTTAGCAAAACGGAACTACAAGAACATAATTTGAAAAAAAAACAGAAAAAAACTGTAACATGCATGTGCAATGTTTAATTGTTTGAATAAACACATAATTTTGCGCAAATAACCAAAATAAACTAAAGCAAATAATCTTTCCCAATGCCGGGAAAATTTTCATATTTTTTCATTATTTCTTAGATAAGTAGGTGCTATATTAACTAAGAAAATTAAGAACATTAGTTTTTTGCGCTACTTCACAGTTTTACTACACCCTTTTAACCCTTTCCCCCATGAGCATACATTTTTGTGTATTTTGAAAAATGGCCGTTTTCACTGAAAAGCCTCCTGTTACAAGTTCAAACTGCTATGAAACTATGAAAAATGCTTCAATACTTATCAAACTTGGCACAAATGTTGACTGGACCATTGCCTTTGTAACGACATGCTCAGTCTTAAATTTCCTGTTACCATGGCAACGAGGGGACATCTCAAAATTGCCAAAAATCACTATTTTGCCTCGATTTTTTCCATCAAAATTTATTTCAAAGTGCTGCAACTTCTCAAGGGATTGAGATAGAGTCAAAGGCTTTTCAGCGTTGGTTACACGTTACATTATGATCGACCTCGGGTCATTTTTAGCCTCTCACAAGTCCAAAATTTTCTTGGCGATGAGGGGGACTCCGCCCCCCTTCAAACCCCCCTAACAGAAGAGGGCACATCCCCCTTCTGGCAACCCCCTGATGTATCTTTTGGATGGGGGCGGCGCCGAAAAAGTGCTCATTTTTTTTAGCAACATTTCTCAAACAAAAACTTATGTTTGGGGCCCAAATAGGACATTTTTTCACTATTTGAGGCCTAAAAAAAGGGGGGGGGTCGAAAGTGCGTTGTTTCGCGTATATATGAGGTAAAGGGTTAACAAAAAAAGATGAAAAACTTTGAAATCACCTAAAAACTAGTTTTTCCATGTTAACATGTGGTCTTTCACCTAATTTTGGTGAAAAATTGTTGTTTTGTAACATTTTTTTTTTTTTGTTAACCCTTTCCCCCATGAGCATATTGTGAAAAATGGCCGTTTTCACTGAAAAGCCTCCTGTTACAAGTTCAAACTGCTATGAAACTATGAAAAATGCTTCAATACTTATCAAACTTGGCACAAATGTTGACTGGACCATTGCCTTTGTAACGACATGCTCAGTCTTAAATTTCCTGTTACCATGGCAACGAGGGGACATCTCAAAATTGCCAAAAATCACTATTTTGCCTCGATTTTTTCCATCAAAATTTATTTCAAAGTGCTGCAACTTCTCAAGGGATTGAGATAGAGTCAAAGGCTTTTCAGCGTTGGTTACACGTTACATTATAATCGACCTGGGGTCATTTTTAGCCTCTCACAAGTCCAAAATTTTCTTGGCGATGAGGGGGACTCCGCCCCCCTTCAAACCCCCCTAACAGAAGGGGGCACATCCCCCTTCTGGCAACCCCCTGATGTATCTTTTGGATGGGGGCGGCGCCGAAAAAGTGCTCATTTTTTTTAGCAACATTTCTCAAACAAAAACTTATGTTTGGGGCCCAAATAGGACATTTTTTCACTATTTGAGGCCTAAAAAAGGGGGGGGTCGAAAGTGCGTTGTTTCGCGTATATATGTGGTAAAGGGTTAAGTAATATGATTATGAAAAATCATATGACTATGCATGATTCTGATTTAATTTTGTCTGCAAGGATGAGGCATGAGGACATAGCTTAAACATCTTGAGTCGCTGCTTTGTTTATGTACATTGCACTGTACATTTTTATTCATAATGACATATAAAATATGACAAATGATTGAAAAGAATTAATAATCTAATTTTGAACACCAGCAATGTATTGAATATTTTTAATTATTGTAATAATACAATTGTTATATACCAAAGAAATAACATTTTTTTAAACCTTACCTCGACTTTAAAACATGACTTTAACATTAATATACAATTAATATAAAAATTAATATGGTGGCAAAATGTCAGAAAAATGAAACAGAATAGACAATATCAATATCATACATTGTAAGCGACGCAATTAATTTTATATCCTACTGTTGTATGCATGACATTTATCTATTTATTGTACATAACAGATATTTCGTATTGTTTGGGCACAATAACGTATTTGAAGGTAAATTCGTGTTTCTTTCGTTTGCTTACAGACGTCGATAACATTTTATTACTATAAAATTGTTTGCTTTAAGTACATGCTTAACGATTTTTTCTTTCAGGAAATGCTTTTAGGCACGAGATTAGATTCACTTTCATTGCAAATATTTCCTGTAAAAGAAAATCGTACAGATAAAATCATTGATAGACATACTGATACCTAAGGTTTGGTTATATGTTGGTTCAGAGTTTTTTATCGCCCAATTTTTAATCAAAATCTTTTTTGTATTGTTTGTTTTTAATATAAACTTTGGGCACCCGTTGTCGAATGGTTTACGTTGCTGGACTTAAACCACTGCATGAGACTTTTGATTCCTTCAATGGAACTTCTCCAGTTAGCTTATGGAACCTTAGTGGTTATAGTCAGGTGCCAGTGCGTTTGACCTTTAAGGTGTCGGTGTGCTATACAAACATAAAAGACCATCATTAATACTCTTTCAAGTGTCTTTCAAAATTTTGTCATGCATTTTGACAAAATCATATCAACTGAAATGTCAGTTATTGAAAGAGTACCACTCATTTCTTTCACTTTACATTTGCGTTTACAGTAATGACCTCCGCCTCGAGACAATAGTTAGTTGTTTTGTTTTGTTTTTTTAAATGTTGTTACAGAATAATAACCATTTTGACATAGAATTCCGGTTTAAATATTGAAACGTCACACATTTTCATTGAATACACTTTAAATATTGCTTTAAACATAAAACACTTATAAAAATTTTGTGACAACAGGCATGGCGACATGGCAATGTTTTTTATTATGACCTTTTTGCACTGACAGCAGTTACTTTAACATATCTGCATTTTATTTCACTAACAAAAAATGAAGAACAATCAAGTCTGCTATATTATTGCCAGCTCAAGATTTGTATTGGCTTTAAATCATGAAACACTTGCACGATTATTTTAATCGCAAAGCAATTAATTAACTGACGGAAAGAAAAAAAATCAGCTAACATTATTCATTATTCTTCTACTCACTCGAACTCTTGAGTAGAAACACGCTTTCCTTTATTTAATGAGAGAACATATTATTAGTCTTTTTCAGCATTTTTACTTTGCAAATTTCAAAATGTGTGTTATGAAAAAGAAACTATCTGTATTAGATATACAACATAAATTGTATTTATAGTCATTCTAGTAAATTCTTTCAAAGAAGAAGCAATGTTTATTATGTCATGTTTTCAAGTTTTTAACAGTTACACTTTTAATGTTTGGATGTAAATTAAAAGTTTAGGAAAAGGATGAATCATTGACGAAAGCAACAGTACGATCGTTGAACGCACTTATGGACACGCAAATAGTTAAAAAATATATATTTGAAATTCATTCTTTGCTTTATATTTTGTTATTGCACTTAAAGACATTTTCTACAGTTCTAGAAAAATTTAATACTATCATAGAATTTTCTAATTTTTTGTATGATAAGTAAAATTTAATGAAGAAGTCAGAAAGAAAAACATA
Source organism: Ruditapes philippinarum (assembly GCF_026571515.1). Classification (NCBI taxonomy): domain Eukaryota; kingdom Metazoa; phylum Mollusca; class Bivalvia; order Venerida; family Veneridae; genus Ruditapes; species Ruditapes philippinarum. The sequence continues at coordinate 451,677 of NW_026862887.1, read as the reverse complement.
TGTTGACGTGTTTGATTTTTTGTAAACTGGCAGTTTCCATGGTTACCGTATATATCAAAACGGTTAAAATACCCACACTGTGTATGAAAAAAATAAAATATGTATAAGACAGCTTAATACACACAATTAGGACATTTTCATACAAAGATAACTTTATCTAATGATATTGTATGAAACAGATGATAATCTGAATATATTTCTTTAAAATATGAGTTTTTCAAGCTTCTTAAGTGAACAAAAAACGAAAAAATAAACATGAATTCTGTAAATACATGTAATTAAAAATATTGAAACATTCCTTTCATAGAATTTTCTTAATGTTTTGTAAGATAAGCAAAATTTAATGATGAAGAAAAGTATATGTTGACGTGTTAGATATTTTGTTAAATGGCTGCTTAAATGGTAACCGTAAATACCTCCAAAGTGTCAAAATAGCCACACTGTTATAAAAACTCTTATAACACTAAAAGCACAATTTTATACAATAATAACTTATCCAATAATTCTGTATGGCACAAACGATAATCTGAACATATTTCTTTAAAAAATGAGTTGTTCATGCTTCTAAACTCAACAAAAAATGATAAAAATAAACATCAATTTTCTACATTTTTGATATATCAAGTACAATTTTATGGTAAATTCAAAAATAAACATATTTGTTGACATGTTAGATTTTTGTAAACGGACAGTTTCCATGGTTACCGCCTATGCCAACTGTCACAATAACCACATTTTCCAAAGAAATATCAGTGTTTTACCAGATGCATATACAACAAAAACATGTTTAAGTACATGTATAAATTTATATAAATTTCTTTTCCTGTAATATGAAGTAAATGAAGTAAATCATACTAAAAATGATTTTTAAAACAAGTTATATAAGGCCATATTATGTCTCGACTCGACATACATACGAACAGTAAGAAAGTATTCAGAAAAAAAAGAAAATGAAAATTGGAACATTTCTTGAAAAGAAATTTTATCTTTTATTCAACTTTGTTTTAAATATATTATTTTAAACATCTTTGCCCACTTGTCTGCCAGTAATCAAGTGGCAACTCACTTTCGTCACTACCACTAGTGGGTGGGGTAACGCGCGCGGAATCATCATCAATGTTGTCATACTAATGGTAGGAGAAATATTTTCTCTAATATTGTTTAAACGACCCTATTAACCTTTTTACCCGATCTACTCCTGATCATTTAGAAATATTTATTCTGTATTAATTACTTTTTATTTGTTTTGTAGCCAAACTTTAACACAGTTATCCGAGTTCTATTCAACTTTTTTTATTTTTGAAGAGTTATTATCCGTGATTATCTCGTTTGAATGTGCATAACGATGCGCACAAAATACTACCGAAAAGTTTTTAAACAAGCGAATATCCTTAGACATGTTAACATACATTTTATAAAGATTCTTTTATTGCATTGATTTCAAAATTGCACGAAATGATACAATATCATTTGTTCTACTGCATTATTATTGTAAAAACAAAGAACACACTTTCATTTTACTTCTTTGTTGCATGTATAGTTTAACTATCTTCTGCGTGCGTGTTGCATCGTTTTATGTAGAAGAAGGAATACGAAATTCATTACCTTTGGAGAATTTAATGCCACTATCTTTTGCTAACAAAAGTCAAATGCATACTTTATTGCCATAAAAGTGCATCAACTAGCATACGTTAACTTAAACTGCATACCTTTGTTATTTACATTAAAAAAACCTGCAAAAAGAAAACATGCAATTGTTTGAAATATTTTAGATAAGCAAATCATTGAAGTTACTTTGTTGAAAGATAAAACGCTACAAGCATGATAATCCAGTGTTTATGTGGTTAAGATGTACAAAGTTATAGCTGAAATTTACACAATATGTCTCTGATGTCAAAGCTATGTTTTTAATCATTTGTGCAATAAGGGGGCAACTGTGAGGAGTTGTCGTAAATATTGTTTTATAAAACATTTTGTTGAAGGTAAATTCAAGTATAATTTTTAGTAAGTCAGAATAACTGTCATTATTGCTATTTCTTCTAGGACGGTAGTTTGCACTTGAAAGTACCGCCCATGAACAGGCTCAATTAAACCGAGCCTGCAGCATTTTCAACTGTGCCGTTTTGTGCTTTCTTTAGGGATTCTATTTCTGTCATATTTATATCGTTTAACTTAAAATACCATATACAATAACTGTATCATAAAATAAATAATTTTAACAAGATAATGATTTTGAATAATAATTCATTTCGATTTTATTGTGATATTAAACAAACATGGAGACATTTCGTCTCAAATTGCATGCATTTCTGTCATTTATTTGTGCAAAAGATTTGAATTATGCACATCATGTTGGCCTTTTTTGCACTCGGTTTGTTCATGTCAAACGCGATATAATCATAATAAAAATGCTGTTATATATTGTGCGTGATTAATATGTCTTGTATCTAATATAATATATGTTAAATATACTGTCACGCCGATTTTAACATATTTTTGATAATATCTCTCGACAACCAGTCCACGTTATCAACTTTCCTGAATTACTTACCAGCAATTACCAATTTCTCCACAAGTGCCCCACATTACCTTTTTCTCCGCAAGTGAGCGACTAACCCCCTCCCCATTTTTCAACATTTGTGTCCTACTGCTTACAAATTTCCTTCTGAATTTACGAAAGTTTGTTAAGAATGCATGTAATTATTATGTATTATTGTCGTATATCTTACTTACACAAAATTTCCATTCCTACTTCTACTGTCTCTTCAAAGTCATTTTTTACATAGATTGAAATTTTGTAAAAAAAAGTACTGTAGTCAAACACATTTTATTTTATGGCACGCACCTTGACTATCGTTATGAGATCCCTGCATGTGCAACTATGTAATGCAAATTCTTGAAACGAATGTTTTACTACATACGGCTTTTGAAAAGTTGTTAATACAATGGGCTCCATATAAATTGCTCAGCTAAAAACCCATCGGAATACGATAATCGTTGTTTAAAAGAAAGAAACATAATATCAATGTCCGAATGTTTTTGTTTTCTTTCATTACGTTAAAACATCGTGAAATAATGTTATTATATAGGATTTAAAGTTGCGTGATAATGTCGCGTAAAATGGTTGTTTGTTTGTTTTTTTTTTAATTCAGAAGGGATAGTTGCATAGTTCATAAATAACTGCCATCACTATTGTGTAGACTGGTCACGGAATTTTGTTCAGTTTGCAGGTTTTTGTAAGGACAACGAATTAAAATATGAAATCGAAGATCAACAGTGAAAATTGGCAATCAATGAACGCATTCCCAACATAACCCCAGTAACACAGGACCACCGGCAAAGAGCCCAGTAGGACACAAACCAAGAACAGAACATGACACAAGAGCCACAAGCACGGGTCAAATGTCTTTATTATAAATCCTAACTGTGCAATATTTGTGCTATCAAAATCACGGATCAAATGTCTTTATTATAAATCCTAACTGTGCAATATTTGTGCTATCAAAATCACGGATCAAATGTCTTTATTATAAATCCTAACTGTGCAATATTTGTGCTATCTTAACTAAAATATTGACTATAAATGCGCTTGATCCCATTGTCAACTCAGAAAATATGTTAATAAAAATAGGAGCACAGCATTCTTCTTCAATATTTTACAAGTGGAATATAAAAATACTTCTTTGAGCATAAATGTTTCTTTGAGTCATTTATACCAACGTAAATGTTCCCACTAGACTTATACACTTAAAGATTAAAATTTATGTACCATACGTTGAACATGAAGATCTACTAACTTCTTTTTACAGTGACTAACTCTGGCTCATCCTTCAAATCTTTTGGAATTTTCTGACAGAGCTTTTTTTACAGAAAGATATTTAAAATAACATCATATTCCGTTTAATCAGGCATGTCATTTACTTTCGTCAGTATATGATGTGATAGATTTAATTGTTTCCGTTTTTGTTTTTCAAGCATTTTTTTCAAAGATATTTGATTAAGAAATCCCATTTACAATCAAGCCTAAAATGTTAAGATTGCTAAGTTTGAAATATTAACATAAATTTCTAAATTTCTGGTCCAAAGACAAGCGAAGAGTTCCTTGCTTAATGTTTGTGCAGTTTCGCTTTCTGAGCCGGGATTTATAATTTGTTTGTGTCACTGAGCATTTTACGCTAGAACGAAACCGAGATCTCATCTCGCATTCCTTGGACAGGGCATTCGAAATTTATAAATTGTTGCTTTTGGTATTAAAATAGGTTTTATAAAAATATTCTTCTTGCACCTGAAATGAAATTTGATAAAACTAATTTGATATCAATGTAAGTTTTATATAAGGCATTAAACTTGTTTTGAAAACTTGTGTTTGCATTTGTAGTCTGCAATCTTTACTTCTTTGATTCTTTACAGTAAATAGGATTTTTGTTCTTGTCAAAATGTTTTAAAGCAAGTTTAATTATAAAGACACCCCTTGTGACTGAGGGTGTTGAAAATCAGAATTGCAGCCACCGTTTATTCACGAGTTTGGTTAATCTCAGGTGTGACAAACTTTGTTTTCCATTATTTCAGGCATTTGTCCGGAAATATATTTTTTTCTATAAGATATTTTATTAGACTACAAAGGGACATTTTGAAAGTACGCCAACGTTCTTATAAATGTAGCACCGTCAATGAAGTGTGTCCATCGGCCCGAAAAATTAAGAACAAATAATGTTTAAATTGTCTTCTCAATAGTATTATTAAGAAGTTCTACAAATGAATTTCCAAAATTGGTCTTTTTTTAGTTTTGTTCTAACAATTTTAGATCGATGCCATTAGTTTGAACAAAACAAACACATCCGACATAATGCATAAATTTAACAAATCAAAGAAAATCAAATTAACTTTAATCTATTTGGTTTAAACATATTTTATTCTTTCTCACATAAGCATATTTACATACATGATATTTACAATCAAAACAAGAAAAGGATTAGACTGGAAGCAACCTAATGCTTATTGAAGTCTTTTCCCAATATACAATAAATATATGTGCGAAATAAGGCGAAATAAATTGTCGTTTGTTGACTTAGAAGGCTGATGTGTGACAACTTCCATCGAAAATGAATAAATAAATATAAGATATATCAATTATTTAAAGAAAAGCAAAATAAGACTAATAATGATAATAGTTTGATAAGTTCAGATAGAAAGAAGAATGAGATAGAAAAAGAAGGAGAAAAAAAACAACAGAAAAAATGACCTGTGATTTAACCCTTAATGATAGTTGAAAATTATTGGAGAGTCAAAGCGATTCGATTTTTCAATATATTTATGAACTGCAAGGAATATTTTCTCATTATCTGAGTCTGTAAGTGTCGTGTTACCAAACAGGATGGTTTTTAGTGAAACATGACAGTATGTGCTTATACAGTTTATCAACTGAGGTCTTATGTTTTTATAAAGAGGACAGTCGAGAAAAAAATGACGAGTTGTTTCCCTTTGTCCACAGACGCAAAGAGGCGAAGGTATGATATTCTTAGAAAAAAGGTCTTCAGCCAAAGAGCTACAGTTGATCCTCAGACGTGTGTGGAAAATCGGAAGTTTTCTTTTGCCTTGGTAAAATATTTCGGTGGCTTTTGAATGTTAGGAGATATACTCTTTTTAAATGACGATAATGTTGGAGAGTTGCGAACGTCACTTTGAAGACTGTTAAAGGCTCGAGTTGTGGATGGCAAGAATGATTTATAATATAGCGTGGTACGAGCTCTAGGAGCCCTGTAATAGTTTTGATTTCGTAAGTTATATGATTGTTCATGGATGGAAACTTGAAGCATTTCAGAAAGATAAGGAGGGGCAAGATTTTTGGTCATTTTATAAAAAAGAACAAGTTTGTGTTGGTTACGACGATTTTCAAGGGATTCCCACCCTACCTCGGACATAAGTTTGGAAATTGAGACAAGTTTGGTTGCACCCGTTACAATACGAGCTGCCTCGTACTGAACCTTTTCGATTGTTTCCTTCTCTTGAGATGTACAGTTATCAAAGTTAATATCACCGTATTCTAAAAGAGGACGAATGAAAGACATATAAATTTTTTCCAGTGAATGACGATCAAGGATAAATTTCAACTTTCGCATTACATTGATACGCTTGTAGGCTTTCTCAATTATATAGTTTATATGAATATTCCATCTGAGATCAGAAGAGAAAAATACACCAAGATGTTTATGATGAGTAACTTCTTGAATAGTCTCACCATTCATCTCTAAGGGCGGATGGACTTGGTTGCCAGTTTTGCGAGTCAAGATAAGAGATTCTGTTTTTTTCGGGTTGAACTTTACCAACCAGGTTTTGGCCCAGTCGGAGATAGTAGAGAGATAAGAGTTAAGAGTGGTAGCAGCAGAGGTAGGATCATCTACAATTAGATATAGACTCGTGTCATCAGCAAATAGGCGAATATTAGCTTGTATATCGATAACAATGTCGTTTATATACGTTAAGAACAAAAAAGGTCCCAAAATAAATCCTTGAGGTACTCCTGCTTTAACAGTGCTCCATTTAGAATGTGCGCCAGGTATAACAACGCATTGCCTGCGGCCATGGAGATAGGATGAGAACCATGAAAGCAAGTTTCCATTGATGCCCATACATTTAAGTTTAAACAATAGGCCTTTATGCCACACCCTGTCGAATGCTTTACTAACATCACAGAATACGGCACGAACTTCCTTTCCTGCGTCAATTGCTTCAGTAAAGAAATTGTACAGATATGTTAGCTGGTTTGTTGTTGAGTCACCAGGTATGAAGCCTGACTGCAAAGGTGTTAGAATGTTGTTGGAGCGGATGTAGTTGAAGGTGTGTTTGAAAACAATTCTTTCGAAAACTTTACCAATTGTAGAAAGAAGAGATATAGGGCGATAGTTTCCAGGAATAGACCGGTCACCAGATTTGAATATAGGCGAAACAAACGCTTCTTTCCAACATATGGGAAAAACCGAAGAACATAGAGATTCATTAAACAAATCAGCTAAAGGAGTAGAAAGCTCATTATACAACTCTACAAGAATTCTATTATTTATACCGTCTGGACCTGCTGCTTTACCTAATGGTAGGTGTTTGAGGACAAGTGAAATTTCATCGGGTGTTATAGAAAAGGATTCCATATTTGATGTACAAGGTTCATTTTGCTGGAAAATCGCAGCAGTTTGCTCTGGTTCATTTAAAAGTGTTTGGTCAATAAAAAAGTCGTTCAGTATGTCTGCTTTTGTCTTTTCGTCTTCAGCTAAAATATCACCATTTTGCAGAGGAGGAATAGAGGAAGAGGAACAGGGTTTTATAAATGATTTCAGGCAGGACCACCATGATTTTGTGTTTTGCTGTGATGTCTTAAGATTATTTGCAAGATTTTGTATATGATTTGCTTTAGAAATGTTTATTTTTGATACAATATTGTTGCGAAGTGTCCTAAATTGCAACCAATCGTGTTCTGTGTTGGTGCGTTTGGCTTTTTTGTAATATCTACGTCTTTGTCTGATAAGTATTTTTAAATTAGGAGGAAACCAGGGTGGGTCATTTGGTCTAATGGTTACGTTTCTGTTAGGAATACTTATTTTTGATATATCTATTATGGCTTCTGTGATTTTGTGTGCGTATATATCTATGCTTTGGTCTTTAAATTGGTGCCAATTTGTTGAAGCTGCAAGTTCTCTAAGTTGTTGATAGTTGCCTTTGTCAAACAGCCATATATGCCTTGTATAAGTGTGAGTATTTGGTTTATTAAAATTTATCAGGCCAAAAACAGGACAGTGATAGCGGACAGGTTGGTCTAGACAAGGCTCACCAACACCAACAGTGTATATGAATAAAGGATTCGATGTGAGAATAATATCAATTAGTGAGTTGGAGCTTTCAGTAAAGTGGGTTGGCTCTGAAATAAGTTGAGTAAGAGAAAGTTGCTGACTAAGTGAGATTAATTTTCTAGAGGCAGTAGAATTAAGCATGTTAATGTTGAAGTCTCCCGTGATTATGATGTTTGGTATACCGGAATCAACAGCAAGATTAATGGAATCTTCGATTAAGGAGTGTTGTAGAGTAGAAGTGTTAGGTGGGCGGTAGTAAGTACCATAGAGAAAGCGTTTTGTCTTGCTAACAATTTCAACCCAAATGCACTCAATTCCTTGAATTTCCAAGTCATGACGACGCAAATAACGATAGTAGCTTTTTACATACAACAGCACTCCTCCGTGACTGCCCCCTAACCGATCTTTCACTGTTTGGTGTAGAACTATCTAGCCATGTTTCAGAGAAAGAGAGGATATCAAAGTCCTTAAATTCGGCAAAGAGCGTATCTAGTTTATGTTTAATGCTCTGAACATTGTAGTGCATAAAAGAAAAATAAGAGGAAATATCTGTAAAGGCTATGCTGGATTTGGAAGAAAGGGAACTACTTGAGTTTGATCTAGAAACGTCTGGTCCAGGATTAGGATGCACATCACCAGAAAGGCATATCAAACACATGAGAAATCCTAAGAGTGAACATTGGATGCTTATTAGCAGAGACAGTATAACATATGAGAATGTGACATTTCTGTGGTGAATTGCAGACATAGGATGTGTGCGTTTGAATCTGAATGCACAGTTTAATATTTCGTTCTGATGAGTGAGTAGAGATTGCATTATCGACATGGAAGATAGTATTGATAGGTGTAGGTATATAAGAACTATAAATATTACATAGAATCGCCAATGTGAGTTAAGTTTGAAAGAATTTATGATGACTGGTTTGGCCAATGGTTTCATCTTCATGTTATACCTTGTTCAAAACACATACAAGACACACCAGTCATCGCAGAAAGTTCATTTATGTAAATAATGGACAGTGAAATAACTATCGAGAGTAAAGGATAAATCAAGTCGGTCTTTGAGAAGTAAAAAAAGGAAAAGTAAAAAAGAAAATTAAAATAAGTCATAATGTGTAAGTGTGATTCGTGTGAGATAGAATAATATGACAAAAGAACTAAGAGATTCATTTTAAAGTTATTAATGTGCAGTTATATTTTAATAATAAATAATTGGAAAGAAAGCGTATATAAATGTAATGAACAAAAGATCTCAATAAATTGTCAATAATTATTTGTCTTGAAAACCATTGAATAATTTAATATGTATGTAATGAACAAAATAAGTAGAAAAAAGGAGATCTCAATAAATTGTCAATAATTATTTGCCTTGTAAACCATTAAGTAATTTAATATGTATGTAATGAACAACATAAGTAGAAAAAAGGATATCTCAATAAATTGTCAATAATTATTTGTCTTGAAAACCATTGAATAATTTAATATGTATGTAATGAACAAAATAAGTAGAAAAAAGGAGATCTCAATAAATTGTCAATAATTATTTGTCTTGTAAACCATTAAATAATTTATGTGTATGTTATGAACAAAATAAATATAAAAAGGGAGATCTCAATAAATTGTAATTAATTATTTGTCTTGTAAACTATTAAATAATTTAATATGTATGTAATGAACAAAATGAGTAGAAAAAGGGAGATCTCAATAAATTGTCAATAATTATTTGTCTTGTAAACCGTTAAATAGTTTAATATGTATGTAATGAACAAAATAAGTAGAAAAAGGGAGATCTCAATAAGCTGTCAATAATTATTTGTCTTGTAAAGCATTAAATAATTTGAGATCGGCAACTACATCTTTTGGTGCAAAAATATATAGTGTGAAGTTTAGCCACTGGTCCTGTCACCAGATTTTATGTAAATACATGTACACCATTATTGATATGCACGCACGTACAAAGTATAATGTTTTCCCGTAATTATTTTTGTCTGTTACACAAATGATATCAGGCTTTATAACATCAAGTTGAAATTGCATAAATATAAATATTTTTAGTATGCATACACTTACAAAAAAGAGACAGCTACAAAAAAAAATACGATATTATCAATCATACATTTATGTACATAACACCAGTAAACAGACTTCTCTAAGCCGCGTCAAAGGCGTATAAATAAATATATAACAGTACAAATATAGAAAAGTACGTTTCCACAGCCAGGCCAAATTACACCGAGTCAGCCTCTTGGCCAGTCTGACGACGGGAAAGGTGACGGTTATATTTACATATTTAACTTAGAGCATACTTATAAATACTTGTACATGTATTTTAATAATACACCATCTAATAGCATCAATTAAAGTAACATGTTGTCACACATTACTGACATACAACACTATCAAATATCATTTAATTAAGTAATGTATGATGCTAGCAAAAACAACTCGTATAAGTTTAACTGTAGCAAGAAATAGTAAAATCACGCAAAAAAGTATCAATCAATTAGGTTTCCTATAGCTCAAGTTGTAAATTTTAAATATTTACTTATAATAGGAAGATGAAGTTTACATATCTGCAATAATTTTCGCAGTATTAAACTAAGATACTTACATGAATGTTCAAGTTTAATATACAAATGTGTTTTTCTTTGATCAGTGAATATTAACAGTGGTGAAAAATAGTTTAGTAAACATTCATAACATATACATTGCAAGGTGTTTTAAATTCTGTTAAAGAATTAACATTTACAATCTTGTTTCTCGCATGTTTATAAACAAGGATATATCAACGCATTACCAAAAGTAAAACGGTTTACTAATAATAATAAGTGAATATTGACAGCATAGTACAGTATGAAGCATACAATGATATAATTAGGTGGACACTTTTCTAAAGTGATATGCTTCAATAGTTATCAGGTATGAGAAAGACACAGTCGGTATATACTAGTTACTACGATATACTACGTATAGTACACTGTTTAACAAAAGTTTGTAACTATCAGTGAAAAGCTGCTAAGTCGTCGCTGGTTTTGATGCGGATAAGTTCAGTACAAGGATTGTCATCACTTGGATTTGCGCCCGATGATAATTTCTTGACGAGTATCGTACCGTCCGCTGACCATGCACCTAGGACCTTTCCATTACCTGCTAGTTTTCTGGCTTCAAAAAGCAATTTGGAACGTTTCTGGGTCAGATGCTCGTTAATGTATGTGCCGCGTAATCCATGCTCGGTTTTTTTAGATCGGTTCGTTTAATGTATAGCTTCTGGCGGGTTCTGTAAGAAATAAATTTTACAAGTATTTCTCGTGATCCGTTTTCTTTAGGTTTACCTACTCTATGGCACCGGTCAATATCATCAAGACTCAGACCAGTCTTAAGAGTGTTACAAATGTTCATCACGAGGGAATCTGGATTTTCTCCTGTACTTTCCTCAACACCAGAAATTCTAAGAAAATTACGTTTACTGTACTGGTCGTCGGCATCACGTTGAGTTTCGAGAGTTTGTACTCTCTTTTCAAGACATACGATATCCTTTCTGAGGGTAGCATTTTCAGTTTCTAATCGTGAGACCTGATATAACACCATCAACTATTGTTTGAATTGATGAATGAAGTGTAGATTCCAAGGCATGTTTAATTCTGTATTCAAGTTTGTCTGCTAGAAGTTCTAGAGAATTATCATCCAACTTGGTTTTACTCATTGTTAATTCCGGTATTGAAGACAGTTCGAATGATTTATTAGGTGATATGTCTAATACCTTTTGAGATTTTTCGTTGCTTTCAAGGTTTGTGTCAGGTGATGATAGATCTCTCTTACGATTTCTCTGCGCTGGCGTATTACTCATGTGTATGCGTTTATAAAGTTGAGCAGTATACTTGAAAGTTCATTGAGCGTCACGTGACTGGTCGGCTACGCTTCACGTGCAATTTATCAAAATAGTCTATCAGTTGATTGTAAATTACTACATAAACTTTCAGTCTATATTGTTATTTATTAAGTTTGCAGGGTTATCATATTCGACAAAATGGAAATCCCGTACCTTCTGCATATATTCCTCCCACAAAAATCACTATTTTTTAATAAAACATAACTTTTTATGTTAGCCACGTAAATATTGACTGATCGCCATATTGACCGGAATCTATTTGAATCTGCGGACGTCGAATTCCATTTCTCGAAGACAAAGAAATCATTTTTCATTTGATGCATCATGCAACTATTTCATTCTACTTAAATAAGCTGCACAGCTAGGTTTATAGAATTGTCTCAAAACAAATTTGTTACAAAATTAACAAAAAGAGACAGAAGGGTTTTGGCAAATAACCCCGGGCTTCTTTACACTACTTTTGTGGTCTTCCATGTAAAAAACAGAGTTCTCGCTATACAGCAAATTCTTGATATTACAATTTTCTATATTTTTTTTTTAAAATACAAAGTTCACATTACAATAATTTATATATAAGTTATAATATAATTATTGTATTGGTATTTAGTTGTTTATGTATACGTCAATAAAAATATATCAATTCACATGAATTGTATCATTTACAATACTAATTTGTCATTGTTTATTTGCAAAGCTTAAGTGTCAATCACAGATACTTTAAAACTTAAGTGACTGTTAGAAAATCAAATTTCAGATTTTCAAATTTCAGAGTTCAATGGGTTTTTTTTCTTGGAAATGAGAACATTGTTGATACACTAACCGGATTTCTAGGAAGTATTTCATGACAACTATTTGTTTAGCTTTTGTTCACAATTTATTTTTTATTATAAATGATATATTCTGATAAGTTGACATTTAACGCAACGTTATCACGCATCTATGGCCTTGACGAAACGAATCCGATTTATTTTTAAAATGTTGTTTTCGCGTCACGAGAGTAGAGCACGTTCATACATTGACATAATAATATTCTATTCATTTCTTAGTATCAGTATACATCGATCTTTAAGTGTTTCTTGTAAGTAAACTCCATGACAACACCCTTAATTTAAAAGACATAATGTTCACTGTCAAGCTGAGATAAATTAGTTGTGTATTTCAAAAGACTAATTTAATGGCGATTGAACAATAATTTATTATGACGAATGTTAGGTATAAAACATATAAACTGCCTAAAATATAGAAAGATAGCCCAGTCTTTTTGAAATTTAATCTTCACCGAAACAAAAGGCATTTATAGATATTCATGTTGGTCGCAGGGACTATTGATTAATTAGGTGACGTTTACTTAATAAATTATAAATATTTATTATTATTAAATTATTATTATGTAATTATGTAGAGGTTGGTTTAAGTAGAATTCGACGTAATCTGAATCAATGTCGAACACATTAGAAATAATTTGATTTAATTTGAATTATAAAATTCATGCATCAAATGTGTTGCCTTTATTTAGATTGATGGCATCGATTTTGAATTTTTCGAAGAACATAAAATAAAAACGAATAAAAAAATAGGAGAAAAATCATTAGAAAAAAAGTTTACGTCATCATTGTAATATTGAGTCATATTTTTAAGTTGTATTTATTTGTCTGTTTAAGATCGATGGAATTTTTTTAAAGTGATTAATTTAATGACGTCCATGTATTTGCATATTGTGAAAGTTGCAAACAAATCAAAAATGCATGTATAATCTAAACGACATTAAAATTTCTCATAGAATTCGGACATTTCCAGACAAACTTATCTGTTTATATGTTAAATGCCATCGAATCATTTACATTTTTATCATGTGCTTATATTTAATTAACATTATAATGCATTTGCTTCCTTTCAAAATGTTGCTGTTATGCTTTTTTCATCTTTTTTATTTGGGGACAACCACCTGAAATCGAATTATTTGAAGTTTGGAATAGAAAAACTTTGATATAAGTATAAATCTATCAGATGGTGAGAATGAATTCTAAAATCTTTACACACGGCAAACAAGAAATGAAAATCAGTATGGCGGTACTAAATGCCATTTGCGTCATTAACTACTTTTTAATTCTTATTATGAATGTATGGATGCATTTTGGTCTTACATGATCAGAGGCGTAATAAACTGTTTTACTGAATATCTAAAGTGCTGTAAACCAGTATGGCGGTACAGCATGTTTTGCGTCGTTAATTGCTTTTTAATCCGATGATAAATTGGTGGATACATTTTGTTCTTAGAGGCGTTATAATTTCTTTTATTGACTATATTTATACGCTTATATGCTTATCAACTTATGACTTTCGCTAACTTAAAGTTTGATTTATAATCGCTTTAACATTAGAATTTTTGCACGTTAACCGTTGTAAACGGGTTCATTGACTAGTTAGATGGAAGCTTAACAAGATGATTAAGTTAAAGCAATTACCTTGTCAAAGTTTATCGGTATATAATGATTTTTATTAGTAGCTATTTTTTGAAATAACAGGTACAAATTGCATTTTAATTTCGGGTACGTATAACATTGTTATTGCTGGTTTGTATTGTATTGTTGTTACGATAACGTATTGCCTTGATATTTTGAGTACGCATTGCATTGTTTAAACGAGAAAGTATTGCATTGTATATTAGAGTATGTATTGCACTGTTTATAAGAGTATGTATTGCATTGTTTATAAGAGTATGTATTGCATTGTTTATAAGAGTATGTATTGCATTATTAAGAGTTCGTATTGCATTGCTGTTTCAAGAATGTTTTGCCTGGTTTTTAGGAGCACGTATTGCATTGTGATTTATGCATTTTGCGGAAATGCTAGCACTTATTTCTATTTCGTAGCAAGGTCCTGATAAATTGATGAAATGTTGCGTATTTATCGCATTAACGTTATTAATCCGAAATCTAAATGTCTTTATGTCGATTAGAAGCCTGGTTAATTTTATTATGGTCTAGATAAAAACGATTTTTGTCTAACATTGTCTTGATAAAATGATAAAGTGTTGCGTATTTAGCGAATTTACATTATTAATCAAACATTTAAATGTAGTTGTGCACAATTTGGTTCTAAATAAAAACGATGTTGGCCAAAATATTTTATTTCACATTTTATTTTTATTTTATTGTCAATAATTGGCGCTTTAGTCTTCAAATTTAACAGAAAAGGAAATTTGAATTGTTATCTTGATAATTCAGGTAAACGTATTAATGTAATATTTACCAGGCAATATGATCACATCATTCTTTTTTGTTTAGGACCACGGGGTTGTTTAAAATCAAGCATGTGTACCCTTAAAATCTCTATTTAAGGAGATATATCTGGACAATACTATACTGTTGAAACACTCTAGTGGGGATATCTTTTACCATGTGTTATGTACAGAAACGTATATATTTTAAAATATTTAAGATTAAGTAT
The DNA here is from genome assembly GCF_026571515.1 of Ruditapes philippinarum. Taxonomy (NCBI): domain Eukaryota; kingdom Metazoa; phylum Mollusca; class Bivalvia; order Venerida; family Veneridae; genus Ruditapes; species Ruditapes philippinarum. Next base: position 436,497 of record NW_026862887.1, on the reverse strand, counting down.
TTCATGGAAATAGTTTGAGTGGACAGGTTTCGTGAACTTTTGACACGTTTGGAAGGAGATATTTATGATTTTGAACCATTCGTTCTTGTCGAAACTATATAGATGTACAAAAAAGTCATTTTACGCGATGTTATCACGCAACTTTGACCTAAATAATACAAATCCGATTAACGATAAAGATGTTTTCTCCATATATAAGTAAACAAATAACATTCGGACATTGACTCTATGCTTTTCCTTCATGACAAAGGTTATGAATTTTGAGTAATTTTTATTACGACTCTTCAAAATCATAAAGTGTACGAAGTTATGTTACAGAATCTGTTTTATTATAATTATGCTAACGTTTGATAAATAATATACAGTCTAACATGCAGGATTTTATAAACGACGTTACACGTTTGCGTTATAAAACATTATGTGTGCAATACGTGACTAGACTACCTTAATTACATAACTAACATATAAGTTTAAAATTATTCAAAAGAGACACTTAAGAAAAGGTGGAAATTGTGTGTAAGTAAGATACACGGCAACAATACATATCTATACGTACAAAAAAAAAAAAAAAAAAAAAAAAAAAAAAAACAACAACAAAAAAAACAGAGTTTTATCTAACCACAGAAAAAAGCATTTTAAACAAAACGTTCAGTTAGATTTGTCTTGTATATATCCATTTACACCATTTTCATCCTTTTCAGATAGCACCTACTTACGCAGAATTTAGAAATAAGGTATGCAGAGATTTATTGCATCAAGCAGACGAAAGCCTTGAAAGTGATGTAATTTAATTATTCTCTCTCTCTATTTCTTTGACAAATTTTACGTTTTTGGTCATTGATTACTTCCAAAATAAATCGTTAATGCACATTGTTTACTTTACATTGATGCTTTAATGCCGATTAAATCTACACTAGTGCTTTTCGAATGTACCACATACAAGATGAATGAATTGCTTGGAGAATTTTATTTCATAATAAACTTATTCAACTAGTATATTTAGTAAGACGGCGGAAATTTTTTTTAAATTATTCGTACTGAAATTTATTTTAAGACTTATTTTAACAAAATAATGCAAATTATTATAAACGGAATATTTACAAGCTTATTTGACTGTACTTTGTATTTATTGCTTATAACTGACGGCAAAAAATAAACAAAATAACGTTGTGTAAGATAGTCCTTAATCTGTTATGACAACATATACACATATACGGATTTCTTTTATTTTTTTTCTTCTTCCGATTAATAATTGCGGACAGAATTTTTTGAATTTGTAAAAAATATATTATATATAAAAAGTCTTAGCACTTAGACAGTTAAAATTGTAAGTCCTTGCTTTATTTATCAAATATATAATTATACATTTAATTTTTAAATTAAATAAGCTATTTCGTTGTTCGACAGACCGTTCAAACATCACCCATTTTTTCCATCTTTGCAAATGGAAATAATAAAATTGAGAAAAAACGGAATTCCTTAAGAACTCAAAAATTCGAATTGTTGCAGGACCGGTTTTGATTGTGTTGTTAATAGACGGTGGTAGTAATTGCGAACTCCGTCCACGCTCCCTGGCACCGTCTTAAAAAGTATCCAACGTTTAAAATGTAATGGTGAAATCTTTAACTTAGAAACATCCGCTGATGTGTTTATACTGAATCGATCTTAGAAGAACTGTTCACATTATTCACTCGATAATTTTCATTATCAATAAAATACCATTAAATGAATCTGTGAGACGGTTTTAAACCAGCCAATTTATACACGTCTGTCTCCCTTCCACTGGCAGCAATGTTATCCAAGTTTAAATGTATCCATTAGCACATTTTAGACTATGACAATATGTATTTATCACATTGTTTTTACAAAATGCCAAAGAATTGCTTTCAAATGAATAAAAATATGAAGTTTTTGTCGATTTTTTGTCGAATTTGAGATTCATTTAATAATTTTGAGGGACTTCAAATTAAATAAGTCAGCTATATCAATTTTATTTATAAAGTGTCATAAATGACCATGTTCAATTGTTCGCCGTTATCGTTTGTGAGAAAAGAAGAACATGCAAATATTAAAACCTTAATAGCTCGAGACGGATGTCATATTATAAATGAAATGATTTAAAGCTGGTCAGTGACATAAGGTTTTTATGTCAGGTTTTTAATGAATTTTGTAATGTAAACGTGATATAACCTTTTAATGATTAATATTTAAAAACAGAGTTCGATCTCTTTATATAAGATTCACTGTGATGACGTATCTAAAATACTTCATGAATATTACACGCAACAGTACACTCTGAGTTCAAGATCAAAGTCAGTTTGCAACTTATAAATGACCGATTGTACTTAAAGGCCCGTTATACCTAAGAAGTGATGCAATTCTTGTTTCTCAAAACCATTTTTGTTTTGTATTTTGTTACATGTTCATAAAGAGTACTCATTTACCATAAAGAGGAACTATCTTTTGCTTCCTTTGCTCTGTTACCGATTTGTATATTTATATTGAATAAGTTTCTTGTATGGAAGCCAAAATACTATTATGACTTGTACAGATCCGTTACAATGCTCTATATAAAAAAGGAATATAGTAATTACATAGCCAGATGATCATGCTTTTAAGCCGGGGTAAATGTAAAAAGTAAGAATGTCGTGGTACAAAGCAACATTTTAGGCACATTATTTATTATGAAGTTCGTACAGCAATCCTTAAACAATCCTTGGTGATATAAAACATCTAACTAACATTTAAGAACGAAGGAGGTATTCATGTGTCTACAAGATTTTTGTGTGAAAAGCTATACTTTAAAGGGAAATATTGCACTGTAAGGTAAACCTATAAATCATCAGTCAAAATGAACCCTTTTATTTCAACCTCAAATATTCGTGAAGTATGTACCGAAATACAATTTAAAAGCAATAAAATGAAATTGACGCCTATAAAGCAATAGATATAATCATTTATTTCCTAGAAGTAAGCAATTTTGTTCGTCCTACCTCGTTAAACAACAAACAGTTTGATTCGTACGTTAGACTGATTAAATTAAAGCATGCAAGAGAATTTCAAATAAACTTATGGCGTTTATTTTTACAATTTTACAACGGATAATAAATGCACTGGTTTCGTGTATTAACATATCTAGCCTGTATGATGACGGATTTAGTAAGTCCAAGGACTTCTGAAGATATAACTGCAAGGACAATGGTGCATTACGCCATTTGTGCATAAACTTAAATCGGTAATTCTGCATTTAGTTTCCTGTATTTTGTTAAAAGAAGCCAATATTGTTATTTAAGTTTTTTTTGCCAAGATGTAATTTGCAAGAATATAGCGATAGATTCTAACAAAACAAAACAATAAATAAAATAAAATACAATACAATACAATACATTGCACAAATATGCAACATGTAATGTCTTTTTTCTTCTTGTTTTTAAAATTTCATTTAGAATACTGCAATTTCTTCTTCTTTGAATGTTTCTAAGCTTACCTAGTTATTTATATTAAAATATGATACGTTGCTTTACGAAATCCACTAAGCCAAAATGATCACATTTATATGTACATGGCAAACTTGATATAAAATTATCACATTGTCATCTAGTTTGGGACATTGCAATCTGTTTTAGGAAACATGCAAAAATTCCTCTCTAAAATATCACACTTTCAGATTTTTAAGAAATTCATTTTTTAATAAATCAACTCAAGGAATTGAAATCATTAGTTTTTTTTAAGAATGGATTCTGTCAAAGAACTTAGCTTTGTGTCAATGAAATGATTGCATTTGAATAGTGTAATGATGAATCAAAATAAAACGGAAATGCCTCAAATGCCATCTGCAGATATATGTAATCATGATTTAAAGACAAATGGTTGCAGAATATTTTTGCAAAGGAATGTCAACAAGACAAACAGTATAAATGTAAATGAAATAAAAAGAAATATTCACATGTTTGGTTTTATTGAAAGTATCATAACCATACATTTAAATTGTAATTTCGTAGGCCAGTTGAAAAATGAGTTTATACTTCACAAAATTTTTATTTGTTTTTAAGGTTAGCAAACAGTATATTTTATAAAAAGAAATGTATCAAAATTAAGTATTAAATTGCTCCAGAGTGCCGTCTGTCAGAAAGACGTTTCTACTCAGACATCGTAAATTTCAATTAAACTCCCTCCAAAAAAATAAAATAAATAAATTAAAAAATGAAACTCAAGTTCATATCGTCATAAAATATTCAGCACATAATACTTAAACATATAACAGCCTGACCAATTTGCCAGTCAAATGACTAATTTGTGTCAGCTTCCAAAATATATGTATGTCATTGAAAATATGCATAAAATCCTGAAGGAATGATGTTTTATTTATATTATATTTAACCACACTAAATAAGGAAACAGTGTTTGTAGGACGAATCCGTAATGTGAGTAATGACGATAACAATTATTCTCTACAGACATAAAATTATTATTATTATTATTATTATGGAGCAGACTTTTTTATCCAAATATAGCGATGTGTTTTCACATTTTAAAAAGCTGAAGCAGATATATATTTCTTTTAAGATAATGAAATTCATAAAAATATTATACAGATTCCCATCTGTCTGTCTTTCCGTCATGATATCAAAATAATGTTTGTAAATTTGTAACTATAACAAAAGAAGCTCATACACATTCATCATATCATTTAAAAATACGTTTGTTTAAAACTATTGATCATATTTGTAATCTCTAAGTAATTCAGGATTTGCGCGCATTGGTTTGTTGTCGTCTCTATGTATTCCACTGAGTGAAATACTTGTCGCCATTATATAACATAATCATTAATCATTCTCTACCAAAAATCGATCGAATCTATGCACGAATATGCTTTCTAAACGAGGCATATCAGTCTGAAAAATATATGTTATGGTTTAATCACATTTCTACAGAATAATACTTTTATTATTACTTCTTAAAAGATTTGTCGAACATTAACATTAACTGAATATACTTATCTTTTTAGTTTATTTTTTCTTTATCACAGCGTCAGATTCCCTAACATCACACGCAGAATGTAATTGATATCATTTAAGATATTGTTCGGTTGGTTTGCAATTAACATTTTATTGATTGTGTTCTTATTTTTCAGTTTCTGATATTATATAATAATATAATAATAAAAATGATTAAAAAACTCATTGGTATATTATACATCTATGTGATAAAACATGAAATTGATATGAGAAAATATTTTATAATTATATTAATAATTTAACACGTTTAACATACAATAGTACAGTAATATCTTGAAGCATGGTTTGACTTTTTCAGACCAACCTGTCACAAAAGAAAAATATGGTTATTTCATTTCGTCTGCGTTCTGACAAATTGGTTATTTTTTGTCTCAGTCAATTTCTTTTTTGCTGTCTTTGCACAACAAACATAAATTTCATAATTTTCACATCATAGACAACAAGTTCCGTAGTTTCACGATTTTATCAAAGAAATGCTAAGACTGTCTTGAAGTCTAGTACATTCTCTGAAGAGTTATGTTTCGTCATAAATATTACGTTAATACTTGATTTCTAAGGAATCATGTAAAAAGAAGAAAAAATAAATCAATCAATAGTTTAGATTTTATACTGGTACCTAACAGAAGGTACCATGCAGTATTAATGGGTCTAAATAGGTATAATGGATCTAAATATGTATAAAAAGGTTAGCAACATCTCTCAGGTATACTTTTATACATATGACAAAACAGACAAGTGTATTGTATTGAATCAACTTTTAAACAACCAATTAATTTTCAGCCTCCAAGAGCACACCAATCATCATATGTCGACTCTTATAAAGAAATCATAGTGTCAACATTTTCCGGGAGATAAGTTAAAGGTAGTTTTATTGGCTGCTAGATTCCAGAGTGAGGCGATACGTAAACATTAGAATTTAATTAAATCTATCCGAACAAGCTTTTATTTATTTATTTATTTGTTTTTGAAACAATTTCAATTAAACAATATTGATATTGATTTGTTTACTACCCTTGCCTTTACTCATTGGCCATATACATTAAACAAAGTCGTTTAAAATATTGTTTACATCAAAAGTTGTCTATTTTTTTATTTCTTATGCTTCATAATTAAGGTGAGAGAAAATAAATACAATCTTGGGTTTGATATGAGTGCACATTATCTTTGGTTTTAATGTAATTTATTAATAAAAGTGACACATATTAATCTGACTAGTTTTTTCCTTCTTTCTCGTAGATATCTTTCGGCTTATAACATCATAAAACGTTTTGAATAGCAATAGGAATACCAGAAGTGTAACATCCTGAGAATCTAATAACGAACCACTTGATCTAAATAATTGTCTACAGAACAAACATCGTTCATCTTCAAGTATAATATAACATTTATTATGTCCGTATCTAAGACAAATCTAATGTGTTAGCATGACTGAAAGTTAAATGAATTTCTGTCCATATTACAGGTCTTTAATATTTGCGTTCTATGATGTTATGATATACTAAAATACATTTTATACATGCGTAGACATTAAAAAGACATTATACCATTCAAGAATAAGCAGTGATTTTACAGGTAAAAGTAAATTTATTATAAAAAGATTATGATTGAAAGCTATATCTAATGAAATTATAAAATGAAATAAAAACAGTAAATCATGTTGTTTCATTAAACCTATGGTCAATTTTCGAAAGAGTTGTAACATAAAAGTGTTTCTGTTATTTAACAGCATAAACACTGTACGAAATTAAATAGTATGATGCTGTTTTAAGTTTTTCACGGTTTAACAATAAACTTGGGCATGTGCTATTCGCTCAAAATGAAATATACCAACATATTTTTATACACACATTTTGGAATAATTTTTTATCAAAATTCAAACAAAACTTTTTTTCACTGCAGGCAGCAGAGATAAGATATACCTTAATATGGCGAGATATTAAAAGGGAACATTCTTTTATAATTTATGTTTTAGTATTAATATGCATCACTATCAATAAATATCACCATTATCAAATTTAGCGTATTTTAACAGCGAAAAAATGAGAATAACCTTCAATCTATATTCGTTCTTATTATAACTGGTTGCGTGTGATTTTCAAGACATGTTGATCAAACTATGTTTATATTTTATGCTTATTCTGATATGAACGTTATTTTAAACAATGTTTGCAAACCATTTTACAACTGCAAGTATTGGTATTCATAAACAAAAGCTGACACGTACAAGTATTGTTCTAGTAAATATATCATGTAAGATAACATTGTCAACAACAGAGGAATAATAAATTTTACACGAGCTATTTACAGGAAAAACTCGTTTATTGATGACTGTTTCAATGTTCGTTTTCTTGCCAGAGATTTATTTACATTTTTCGGCATTTGTATATTTTCTATCATTTTTTGTATATTTGTCTGTTTTAGAATCTGTGTAAGAAACATACTTTCTTTAAGTTATAGCATGAGTTGTTTAGGAATAAAGAAGTAATTGTATAAAAGCAAATATGAAAATAAAGATATCTTAAAGGATTGTGCTATAAAAATACATAAACATGTAGGCAGAATGAAAACTTATTCATAGAATTTATTTAAATTTTGCAAGTTCTTAGAACCCAAATTCATCTTCGCTTAAAATGTTTCTGTATCATATTCTCATACCGTGAAAGGTATAAATGAATTGTAAAATACGGTTTTTGTTCTGTCTATATGTATTTATCTTTGAAACTTTATAAGAATACGTTAAAATAACACTACATATTGCCAGGTTATAAATGGAAACTCTCATAAAAGAGTATTTAGTATTCTAATTTGTCATTGAGTACAATAAATGCCGTCTGGAACATGTTTTTAAACTGTAAATATATCATTCACTTATTCTATATTCTTATTATGAGATGATTAAATCATGACCATAATAGACATTTACATTTTACACGTCATCACGTAATATCTGGCAGATCATTTTAGCCTAGGTTGTAAGTTTGAGGTTCATTTCCTCAGATAAACACAAAATTATGCTTTCTGTTTGCTTTGGTTCCTTTCTAATATATTTCATTGGTGTAACATGTAACAATTGATCTTACAATTATGAACTGCACGAGACAAATGAAACATTTTAAAGTGGTGATATTTAATTGTATTAACATAATTATTATGTGCATTGAAAGAATACTTAGCACCAAATAGTCTTGCAAAATGCTTAAACACCATTATTTACGGCTCTCTAGTATTAATAAATTATTTTCTGAAGCTCGATATTTTGAATACTTACCTCATATTGTCTATGCATAATATGTTATACTGTATGCACCCATGTCTGAGTGCAATATAACGGTAAGTTTTATGCGTGACGTGTGATATATTCTGTGAAGACGAAAAATTCTCCGCATAGATGCGCTTGTTTAATTTACATCTCACACGGAAATTATATACTCACACGTTGTCTATATTTTATTACATAATTTTCTATAAAAGAAATACTTTTACATATAATTTTAATTATCACTGAAATTATTTTCTGCATTTAGTGTGTATACTTTTATGTGTAGCATTTAAATCTTACTGTTAATGACACTAACAAATAACTAATCAATATATCTTAAATAAAACGAAATTGTCTTAACCTTTTCATTAACTGTTACGTACAAGCAATTAAATGTTTATAGTTAATTGACAACATAGTTTACTGGCTGGTGTCTTTTAATGGGTTGAGCTTGTATAATCGTTCTTAGCTTTTGAAAGTTTCAGACAAAAAAGCGCAAAGTTTCTCATTTAACTCATAAATATATGTTGCGGCAGGCAAGTGTAATCAAACAACACTTGAACACAATATTTGTCAGTCTAGAGCACATCGATCATCTGTAGACTATTTAATGGAAACTATTTTATCAACTTTCTCAGGAGTAAAGTAATTTCTAGGCATGATTGGAGAAGAAATTGACTTGAATAGCAATTTTTATTACAACCCTTTCTGTGTCTCTTTTTGATGTTTTGACTTGAGTATATATTTAAAGTGACATTACGCGCATTCACGTGTAAATGGTCAGTGAACAGGTAAAACTAAAAATAACTTGGAATTTTGCAGTAATTGTGGTCAACTTTATATTTGACTATGAAAAAAGGTTTAAACATCAACGTCAACGATGGAAATTTGTATAAATATCGTTCAGAATTCATCAGTTAATTTCAAATCTTGAAAATAGTGGGACAGTCTTTTTAAAATTTAGGTAGTTTCTATATTGTTTCATTAACATAATTCACCATTAATTATTTCCAATCACCATTTCAATATCCAATCTTTTGAAATACATTCATTACTCGGAAATATATCAGCATTATTTTTGTCATACAGGCGTTTAGGAATAATTATTTTTCAAAATTTAAACATTGCAGATTGCAGAAGTAAGATACACTTTAACTAAATTATACATAAACATTTTGGCCAGAATGTCAAATCCTTCATAGATTTTTTTTAACCTTGCAAAACTTTAGAACTTGATATCCTAATTTTTTGCTCGCTTAAAAATATTTGTATAAATATATTCATAGTCTTAAACAATGAAACGTATAAATGAAGTATATACGGTAATGCGGTTGTTATTCAGTCTATACGTATTCATGTAACTTTGTAAGTATATGCCTTTAATTACACTACATGTTGACAGGTTATAAATGAAAAATCTTCACAAAAGAAGTAAACAATATTCTAATTTGTCATTGAGTACAATAAATGTTGTCTGGAGCACATATTTAAACCGTAAATATATCATTCATTTATTCTATATTCTTATTATGTCATGGTTAAATCACGATCATTATCGACAATAACATTTTACACGTCATCATGAAATATCTAGCAGATAATTTAAGGATGTTATTTTTTTAACAGTAAGAACGGCACAAAACAAAACAAACACCCTTCCCGCATTGAAATCAGCTAAGAAATCAAGTGAACATGTTACAGAGGGTAAATGCACTTTTCCCGTTCATTTACATCTTCACAAGTGCCAGGACGCATTTAAAGCTCGGGCTGTAGGTCTATGGCTTTATTAATCGTAAATGTTGTAAAGAAAAAAACATATATTGATGTTAATCTGACATATTAAATTATATGTATAGATGAAAAAAAAAACGTCAAACAATATCTTAGCGAAAACATCAATTCTTACAGATAAGAAATAAGAACAATATTAAAGCTTTCTATTGAAATAAATATCCCTTTCAATCATGCTAAACAAATTACTTTCCTCTTACACAAGATGAGTATCATTTTTTTATTAAACATTCGAGAAATGATTGATGCATGTTTTGTCTGTCTAAGTCTGTAAATCTGTATTACCATTTGTTTGTTATGACATATTTATTGGATAACAAGTATTTGAATGTTGTTTCAAAATGTTTGATGGCTTTTATAATTGATAGTATATGCCACCAAAGGTAATTTTGGAATTATGTTTTAGAATCGTTTTATCAAAAGAATGAGATACAAAAGAGCAATTTTCTAAACCAGATAAATGCAATAGAAAAAAACAACAGTTATCGTTAATTGTAGTTGTTAAAAAAATATGTTTGACATATTCAAAACCTGCAAACTTCTTTCTAAACTAAATCTTAATAATATATTCATCACCCATCATTACGAAATTACGACAATTTTCCCTGTCGGCCTTATTTTTCTTTTCCTTAATTGATAATTAGCCTTTTTACAGTTTCAAACTAATTAGACAATACTGTGCGAATATTTATTTCTTCATCGGATATGCTCGTACGTAATGATATAACCAAACGTGCTTGCAATACATATGGATTGTTTGGGTATTTTTAGTAGTTTTTAGTAGATAGACTTATAGACTTTAGACTTATAGAGCTATCATTAAAGAATACATTTTCTCTCACAGGTGCAGTCTTTTATCCAATCAGATTATTTTTTATATATTAAATACGCTATAATCATAAATGTAAGACAGATAGCTCGTACAGAACTTATTGACAACGGCAGGTACTATATGGATGTCATTCGGATTTTTACTGTTAAAAAGGCTAATTGAAGTACAGTATGGATTTAGATATAGATTGGTTGGGCTCAACATATAAATACTAGGTTAAATCGACAAATTTGGATTTTAAGTTCGGATAAAAACATTTATATCACATTAAATTTTATTAGGTGTGCAACATACATTTTCTGCAATGAAGCCGGCGAATGATAAACGTCTGCTTACATGTGTTTGTGTTGAAATGTTGTGTGACTGAACTTGCCTTTGTACTAGTTTAACTGACAAATGTGGCAAATTGTATATCAGAGACTTAGGAGCAAATATAAACAGCATTCCTTTATGTCAAGACAGCCGTCTTTATTTGTTTCATATTTAAATGTTAAACAAACGTTTAAAAATAAACAGATAAAATAGTAAATAATATATATATTGCTATTTTACAATTAATAACTTTAGTGCCGTAAAGACCGAGTAAGCAAATTAAGTTAGTATGACAGGTTGTAGACAGGACGGAAAGATCGTCAACCAAATTTCCGCTTGCAATTTTGGATCAAACAACATTTATGTGATATGATCGTCGTCTTAGGGACAGATTACATAGTTACATCTGTTAACATTTGCATCTTATTGCACACAGACAGTTAAATAAACTCAATAAATGCATCAATCAATCAGAAGTCTGACGTTAACGAAGAATAATTGTATATCTTATCGTGTATCTACATACATAGAAATACATGTATGTTAGTTTTGGAAAGAATAATGATTTTTGTAAGTTTTAAAAATATGAAATAAATTAACATTCCTATTCCTTATATCATATAAGAATCTTACACCGGCTGTCGGTACAGACCGGAATATCTAGCTCAAGGGCAACAGTATTTAACGCTAAACAGATACCCGAGAGCTACATATTCCTATATGTGGCGACAGCTTGTGTTTCATTCTTATTTTTGCATACTACTTAGGAAAGAAGTAACGAAAACTAATATTTTCAGTTAGCACTTGTTTCTTAAAAATAGTAGCGTATGAATTTACATCTTTATTCAAAACGACAAAATGACGTCATTTTAAGAACGCAAGTCATCCATAAAATGCGCATGGGAATTATATCATTAACAACACGCGACTTGTCTAACACTGTGTGTGTAAGACAGCGTTTTCGAATACCGGTGTAAACAGTAGTTAATCCTGTTTGTTATGCAACAATTATTATTTTAAGAAGCATAGCTACCTCTCATAAAAAGGCTGTATAATCAATTAAGCATGTAATTATGGGTTTTAAAAAGTGATATTCCAATTTTTAAGAAAACATTACGCGATATTATTCGATTAAAACAAATGATACGGCTCAAATGATTGGCGGCTGAGATATTAACGAGTTAAAAGTTCCAGACGTCATCTATTGCACTTTTGAGCAAATTAATCATATAATTTATCTTGATACAATTCTCATGGAGACTTTATACAAATTGCTTGTCAATATTATATTTAATAAAAAAAATCTATGCAATGATAACGAAACATTTACAGTTTGAGACATCGCATGTGTAATTCTTTTATTAATGCTTCAGACGCCGCTGCTATATCGGTAAATATAAAAAGACATTGATCTGTAACTGCTTTTAACTGAAATTGTAATAAGCAATAAAACCGTTCTAAATGTTTTAAGCAGTTATCAAAAGCGTGCATGTTTTACATTAAAAACCACTAACGTAACAGTTTTTGCCCACATTGAATGGAATCTAAATAAAGTACAGAATAAAAGGATAAGTAATTACTAGTTATATCTTGCAAATAAAAGTGCATGCACAAATGATTTTGAAGGAACTTCACTGTGGAAAAAAAACCTAAAAATATATAATTTGAAATTCTTGAATTCATCAAATGTTGCACTTGAAATGGAAAAGTCTTCCTAAAATAATGAAGAAATATACTCTAAAGTTAAATTGAAAATCTAATTTTTGCACGATTTGTGGCCAGGTTTGGATGAAAAGCGTTGCAACGCTTTTCATTTCTTGGCCATTTTGCACACACAAAAAATAATTGGTATGGGAAATGAAATGAGAGAATGATTAAAATTTTGCACACAAGTTATTGAGTTCAGACCAACATCAAATGGTGCTTAAGTATTGCAAAAAATATTTCCTATCCCTTCATCTCAGAGATGTGAAATTTTTAAACCCTTCAACGAAAACAAACAGACATGAAAATATATATTTCATATTGCATTGTTAAACACTGTTCTTCATCTAAACCAATGAAGACATTATAGCCAGCCAGATGCCTCAGTGCAATTTGTAATCTAGATAATGATATAACAAATGTTGGTTGCGCATATGAGCCAAAACCAAAACAATCCGTTTGCGTCCAACATGGACCCAGACCAGAATCCACGATGTTTGCTTAATTTGTTTTTGAAACAATTTCAATTTATAATATTAATATTATTTATTTACTACCTTTTCCTTTACTACATTGACCATTTGCAGTAAACAAAGTCGTTTAAAATATTGTTTACAACAAAAGTTTTCTTATATTTCTTATACGTTTTGAATAGCAATAGGAATACCAGAAGTGTAACATCCTGAGAATCTAATAATGAACCCCTTGATCTAAATCATTGTCAACAGAACAAACGTCGTTTATCTACAAGTATCAATATAACATTTATTATGTCCGTATCTAAGACAAATGGGCATGACTGAAAGTTAAATGAATTTCTGACCATATTTCAGGTCTTTAATATCTGCTTTCTAGGATGTTATAATATACTAAAATACCATTTATACATACGTAGACATTGAAGTGACATTTTCCCATTCAAGAATAAGTAGTGAGTGTACAGGTAAAAGTAAATCTATTATAAAAGGATAATGATTGAAAGCTATATCTAATGAATGATTTTAAGCTATATCTAATGAAATTTTAAAATGAAATAAAAACAGTAAATTATGTTGTTTCATTAAACCTCTGGTCAATTGTTGAAAGAGTTGTAATATAAAAATGTTTCTGTTATTTAACAGCATGAGCACTGTGCGAAATTAAATAGTATGCCGCTGCTTTAAGTTTTTCATGGTTTAACAATAAATTTGGGCATGTGCTATTCGCTCAAAATGAAATATACCAACATATTATTTATACACACATTTTGGAATAATAATTTATCAAAATTCAAACGAAACATTTTACACTGCAGGCAGCAGGGATAAGATACACTTAAATATGGAGAGATATGAAAAGGGAACAGTCTTTTATAGTTTATGTGTTAGTCTTAATATGTATCATTATCAATAAAGGCACTCGTAAATATCACCATTATAAATAATAGCAAATTCAGCTCATTTTGACAGCGGAAAATGAGAATAACCTTCAATCTATATTCGTTCATATTATAACTGCTTGCGTGTGAATAATCAGATCAAACTAAGTTTATATTTTATGCTCATTCTGGTGTGAACGTTATTTTAAACAATGTTTACAAATCATTTTACAACTGCAAGTATCTGTAGTCATAAACAAAAGCTGACACGTACAAGTATTGTTTTGGTAATAGATCATGTTAGATAACATTATCAACAACAGAGGAACAATAAATTTTACACGAGCTATTTTAAGGAAAAAGACGTTTATTGATGACTGTTTCAATGTTCGTTTTCTTGTCAGAGATTTAGATATTTTGCTCGGTATTTGTATATTTTCTATCATGTTTTGTTTATTTGTGCGTTTTAGAACCTGTGTAAGAAAAATATTTTCTTTAAGTTATAGCATGAGTTGTTTAGGAATAAAGAAGTAATTGTATAAAAGCAAATATGAAAATAAAGATATCTTAAAGGATTGTGCTATAATAATACATAAACATGTAGGCAGAATGAAAACTTATTCATAGAATTGATTTAAATTTTGCACGTTCTTGGAACCCAAATTCATCTTCGCTTGTATCATATTCTCATACCGTGAAACGTATAAATGAATTGTAAAATACGGTTTTTGTTCTGTCTATATGTATTAATCTTTGAAACTTTATAAGCATACGTTAAAATAACACTACATATTGCCAAGTTTTAAATCGAAACTCTCATAAAAGAGTATTCAGTATTCTAATTTGTCATTGAGTACAATAAATGTCGTCTGGAACATGTTTTTAAACTGTAAATATATCATTCATTTATTCTATATTCTTATTATGAGATGGTTAAATCGTGACCATAATAGACATTTAACATTTTACACGTCATCATGAAATATCTGGCAGATCATTTAAGCCTAGGATGTAAGTCGGAGGTTCATTTCCTCAGATATAGACAAAATTATGCTTTCTGTTTGCTTTGGTTCCTTTCTAATATATTTCATTGGTGTAAGATGTAACAATTGATCTAATAATTATGAACTGCACGAAACAAATGAAACATTTTAAAGTGGTGATATGTAATTGTATTAACATAATGAAAATTGTATGTGCATTGAAAGAATAATTAGTACCAAATAGTCTTGCAAACTTTTTAAACATAATCATTTACGGTTTTGCAGTATCAATAAATTATTTTCTGAAGCTCGATATTTTGAATACTTACCTCATATGTTATACTGTATGCGCCCATGTCTAAGTGCAATATAACGTTATTATTTCTAAGTTTTATGCGTTACTTGTGATATATTCTGTGAAGACGAAAAATTCCCGATCAATTTACATCTCACACGGAAATTATGTACTCACACGGAAACTGCTCATCATTTTGTCTATATTTTATTACATAATTTTTCTATAAAAGAAAATTATACTTTTACATATAATTTTGATTATCAAAACATCAGAGGACTATATTATTTTCTGCATTTAGTTTGTATACTTTTATGTAAAGCATTTTAATCTTACTGTTAATGACACTTACAAATAACTAATCAATATATCTTAAATAAGAAGAAATTGTCTTAACCTTTTCATTACCTGTTACGTACAAACAATTATATGTTCATAGTTAATTGACATCATAGTTTACTGACTGATGTCTTTTAATAGGTTGAGCTTGTATAATTGTTCTTAGCTTTTGAAAGTTTTAGACAAAAAGCGCAAAGTTTTTTTTGTTTAACTCATAACTATATGTTGCGACAGGCAAGTGTAATCAAACACCTCTTCAACACAATACTTGTCAGTCTAGAGCACATCGATCATTTGTCGACTATTTAATGGAAAATATATCATCAACTGAAATTCATTTGAATAGCAATTTTTATTACAATCCTTTCTCTGTCTCTTTTTGATGTTTTGACTTGAGTATATACTTAAAGTGACATTACGCGCACCCACGTGTAAATGGTCAGTAAACAGTTAAAAAGATCTGGAAACAAAGTGATCCCATAGAAGCATTAATCACAACAAAATTACAAGAGAATTGCAGACTCGATTTGATTGAGTCTGTACATGAAAACTAAAAATAACTTGGAATTTTGCAGTAATTGTGGTCAACTTTATATTTGACTATGAAAAAAGGTTCTATAATCAACGTCAACAACAGAAATTTCTTTAAATATCGTTCAGAGTTAATCAGTTTATTTCAAATCTTAAAAATAGTGGGACAACCTTTTTATAATTTAGGTTGTTTATATATTGTTTTATTAACATAGTTCACCATTAATTATTTCCAATCACCATTTCAATATCCAATCTTTTGAAATACATTCATTACTCGGAAATATATCAGCATTATTTTTGTCATACAGGCGTTTAGGAATAATTATTTTTCAAAATTTAAACATTGCAGATTGCAGAAGTAAGATACACTTTAACTAAATTATACATAAACATTTTGGCCAGAATGTCAAATCCTTCATAGATTTTTTTTAACCTTGCAAAACTTTAGAACTTGATATCCTAATTTTTTGTTCGCTTAAAATTATTTGTATAAACATATTCATAGTCTTAAACAATGAAACGTATATACGGTAATGCGGTTGTTATTCTGTCTATACGTATTCATGTAACTTTGTAAGTATATGCCTTTAATTACACTACATGTTGACAGGTTATAAATGAAAATTCTTCATAAACACTGTTGTACAGCGTCCACCGGATATAGCCCCTAGAAACAACGAAAACGAAAGTAGAAAGCTTCAGACTGAGTACACCCAAGATAATGTTTTAACTTATTTCTTCATCATAACTTCATTGATTTTTCCAAACTAAACAATTTTGTGAAGCTAAATAGTTCTTGTTTAAGAGCAATATTTGCTTTTGTCTGCAAATTGAGTACTTTTTATTTAATTGGTGATGAACTGTAGCGTATTTGTTGACATTTGCGAACGATGTTGATATTTACCATTAAAACCAGTCCAAAACGCATTTGCTGTATCGAATTCCGCCGTTAATACAAACTATAGCCATCCCTCTACTTATATATGAGTTTTCATCCTTCAACTTGAGCTGCTTTTAACAAAATTTGCGAAAAACGACCTTGCCTTGTGTACAGAGTCTAGCACGGATGTGTACGGGGTGTAGATAGAAAACTGTTAGCGATTGTACGGGGTGAAGTAGGAAAACGAATGTCATTTTTTCTGCAAAATAAATTCAGTACCAGAGCCTATACACGTACGCTGATGAAGAAATAACGATTAATGTCGGGAGCAGGGATTGTGAAGTGACTGATATTAATTTTATAAAAGATGAAAATGTTTATATTGTAAACATGTTTCGCAACATGTATATCAATTGCAGTAAACAGTTTCCGTCCTGCTATTCCTCTTTTTATTCGTGACTAAAAGTTAATAGGGAAATCGTAAAACTCAAAAGACCACAATTTCATTCCATAGTGGTAGAACATTATGTACAGCAAATTCTAAAATTTGTCTTAAACAATTTCAAACCATGTTTGGGTTATGCTTGATCTAAACTTGTTATATTGGGTTATTATTTCACTGGTCTTAAGACTTCATTGAAAAACAAACGTATTAATGAGCTTTGGTAAAATATCCGCCTTGATTAGTTTAGGTTAATCATTAGAACTGATTTATCTTTACTGGCTATAAAGTCTTTCATATTTTTTGCAGTCAAACTCGGGTGGCCTCACTTGTGATTTCGATATTGTTTAATAAATACAATGCTGCCGCTTATGTTGCTGCTTTTTCTAAAAATTATAATGATAATGATGACTATTCAATGATGATGACGATGATGATAATAATGGTATTTTATGTTTTCAGTTCAACAATGCCATACCAATGTACAGAGTGTGCAGAGTGATATGAAACATTTAAAGAGTCTATTCGGCATATTATTATCGGTATCTTTGGAGTCGATTAATAGCTTATATAAGGCGTCTAAAACTGTTTTATAGAAGACAGTGCTAATGCCGTTTTGTAGAAAATGACACTCGTGCATAATTTTTTTTAATTGTCTGATAAATTATCATCCTCATGTCTTATGTGCAAGTGTAGGCTAGTTATACATGTATATATATAAATCCCCATCCGGACCATTTCCATTCAGCGAGTTTGTCAGAAGACTTCTCAACATGTCTAAAAATACCGACATACACTATTCAGCTGATGGCATGACAATAAAAATTAAACGCAGCTATACTGTTAGGCTCAAAAACACAAAAAAATTACATTATTTACCAAATACCTCTGTGTCGTCCTTTAATCTACGCATGTTTAGTCTGAAATGAGATTATTTTAAATTAAAAATAATATAAAAGACTAATATACTTTAAAAATATTTGACTGCTAGACACCGTACGCATTTACTAAATCCTGTACATTAAACTACTACACCCCGTTCACTTAAATTTGTTTTCATGGCTAGACTCTGTACACAAGGCAAGGCCGTTTTTTGCAAATTTTGTTAAAAGCAGCTCGAGTTGAAGGGTGTAAACTCAAATCTAAGTAGAGGGAGGACTATAGTTTGTGTTAAATGGCGAATTTTGATACAGCAAATGCGTTTTGGGCTTGATTTAGTGGTAAATATCAACATCGTTCGCACATATCAACAAATACGCTACATTTTATCGCCAAGTTAACACAAAGTATTCAATTTGCAGACAAAAGCAAATATTGCTCTTAAACAAGAACCATTTAGCTTCACAAAATTGTTTAGTTTGGGAAAATCGATGAAGTTATGATGAAGAAATAAGTTAAAACATTACCTTAGGTGTACTCGGTGTGCAGCTTTCTACTTTCGTTTTCGGTGTTTTTAGGGGCTATATCCGGTGGACGCTGTACAACAGTGAAAAAAGAAGTATACAATATTCTAATTTGTCATTGAGTACAATAAATGTCGTCTGGAACACATATTTAAACAGTAAATATATCTTTTATTTATTCTATATTCTTATTATGTGATGGTATAATCACGATCATTATCGACAATAACATTTTACACGTCATCATGTAATATCTAGCAGATAATTTCAGGATGTTATTTGGAGATTCATTTCCTAAGATACAGTCGTAGCATGCTTTTGTTTCCTTGTTATATACTTCATTGATATAAGATGAAACATTTTTTCTAACAATATCAACGGCATGAAACAATAAAAACATCCTTCCCGCATTGAAAATTCATCCAGAATATGTTAGTGTGATGAGCTAAGAAATCAAGCGAACATGTAACAGAGGGTATGCACTCTTCTCGTCCAATTACATCTTCGCAAGTGCCAGATCGCATTTAAAGCTCGGACTTGTAGGTCTATGAAATTAATAATCTTAAATTTTGTAAAGAAGAAACATATATTGATGTTAAGCTGACATATTAAATTATATTTAGAGATGAAAGACACCCGTCAGCCAATATCTTAGCGAAAACATCCATTCTTACAGATAAGAAAAAGAACTATACTTCAAATAGATATCCCTTTTAATCATGCTAAACAAATTACTTTCCTCTTACACAAGATGAGTATCATTTCGTATAAAACATTCGAGAAATGAGTGATGCTTGTTTTGTCTGTCCAAGTTTGTAAATGTGTAATACCATTTGCTTGTTATGACATATTCATGGGATATCAAGTATACGGATGTTGATCAAAATGTTGGATGGCTTTTATAAATGATTGTATATGCTTCCAAAGGTAATTTTGGAAATAATGTGTTAGAACTGTTTTGTTACAAGAACGTCATACAAAAGAGCAATTTCCTAAGCCAGTTTGATGCAATCATGATTATACTTGAAGAGAAAATAAATAGTTATAGTTATGTGTAGTTGTGAAAACAATAAACGTATTCAAACCTGCAAACGTCTTGCTAAAATATATTTCATTAATTAATGCAACACCCATCATTACGAAAGTTTTTCCTGTCGATCTTATTTTTTTATTTTCTTACTTGATAATTAGCCTATTTTAGTTTTCAGACTTTATCAGACAATACTGTACCGATATTTTTTCATCGGATATGCTCATTTACATGTATAATGATCTAACCAATCGTGCTTGCAATACATATGAATGAACATCTTTCAGCTAGACATACAAAAAATCAAAACAGGCAATTGAAATCAAAAACAACTCTTCAACATTCAATCAGTAACTTCTCTGCCTAAAGCGCCTCGATAATCTGTCAAGTTGAGAAATGTGATTGTTAAGCGTGACAGATCGGAAAAATTGATGTTCAAAACAAACTTTATTACAACATAGTCATTATGTATCGTTCAATCTTACTGGCTACTAGATTCAAATGTAAGACAAAAATAATTTGTGAGAGACAGTTATAACAACTTGCAGTTATTTCAGTAAAAAGGTATTTTATTTTTTAATACAGTATTGAAAAAAAAAAAAGAATAACAACGCCATAACAAATAAATTTTTAAGAAGTCAACATTTGAAAGCTAAGAAATGCGTTTGTTTTTATTGAAATGATAACATAATACTGTATTATAAGAATTTAATCTTGACTGCATACTATGATTGTTAGAACTTATAATAGTTTCATATTATCATTATGATTTCGGCTTCAACCGACAAATGTATTATACAATTTTAGAACAATAAAATAAACGTTATTTCACAAAACTTTATTTAAAAAGTCCTATCGTCTACGAGAAAAGAGATTTGTTGGCATGATTGAAAGGGATTGTTATTTCAAAAGACAGCTGTATTACAGTTCTTTCTTATCTTTGAGACAGAATTTATAATGAAAAATGACGAAATCTCTACAATATCAATAAAAACAATATATATTATTAAATGCTTTGTTTTATAGTTTTAATCTCTTCTGTACATTGAGAATTTAATACCATACAACATGTTAGATAAGAAAAATGGAAGTTGAAAGCAGATTTTTAAATTTAAAAAATAATTTTATAATTTTATTCTAAATCTTACTTCAGTTTTGAATTTTCTTAAGTAAAATTTAAAATAATACGAGAAAGTTTCACATATAGTGAATTGCACGTTTGTGCTATAGGTTTAACCTACATCTGGATGAGATGTCAATTATATGATTAAATAATAAAGAGGAAAATTAGAATTTGTAGAAAACAGATATTTACCAGCATGATTGTGATACACTGATATATTAGAATATATTCTTTGTGTCAATATATATTTAAGTTTAAAGACGTTATAGTTTCTTAACAGTAACATGCATGTAATAATAAGAATGATATTTTTTGAAGAAGAAAACATGAGCTATATACTATTTTATAAGTTTGCACAAGACCTGTAGATGTATTAATTAAGAAGAGAAGAAAATATTATAAATGGAATACATAGATCATACTAAATATACAAATACAAATTATTCAGCTCTCATATTACACGTTCAAACAATATGACAAGCTGAAATAATAACACATCTATGGTATCTAAATATTGAAAACCATTCATGAATCCGATCTCAAAATATATACAAAAATCTTATGTATAATCACATGATTCACATAGCAACTTGAGTACCGTTATCTGAACGTTAAAAAATAAAGTCATGTATTTTCAAACAGTGTCACATCAAGTAAAGCTACTTTCAAATGCTTATACAAATGTGCCATTACAATACCAATAAATACCAATAAAAGTTTGTAATTGTTGAAAACATATTGATTAATATCTATTACTTAGCCTATATAATAAAGATGAGAACAATTGTGGTTTACTATTATGTCAAAAGCACATTATTCAAGGTATTGTGTTATTTACAAAAAAAAATGAGATCCACATATTGGATATCGGATGAATATTTATCTTATTTTGTTATGCTTTAAAGCTCTATATTTCTACAAAAACCTTGAAAAGTACTGCATAACTTGGAACTAATACATCTGTACATACCATGTTAATTGTGATAATTCGTAAGTAAGATTTTACAAAGAATATAAATACACTTCAAAATGAGAAAAATGCACTTCTGGTAATGACGCTGAACATTGAACATGCTACGATCTATTCTATGTAAACATGAACTTATTTACTTTCAAACAGTCGTCCTATGCTAAATGTCGGCGTACAAGTGTATACACACTTTTGAATAACTGTTATTCCTTTTTTTCTTTTTTCTTCTTCTTGCTTTGTTAATTTTAGAGTAATATATTACATTCTCGTACAGAATCTTGTCTCGCTGTTTTGGAATGTATTTCCATTTAAGTTTTTAAACCATCTTAAAAGAATTTGGTACATAATCATGAAATAATTGCAAATCCATGTTTTACAACTATGTACTTAATTCAAAGTTCCGTTCACTAGTTACGCAATAGTCGGGATTATTTCTGTTTTTATTCGTCTTTAAGTATCTCATTCACGAGAACCATGTCGTCCTTGTACAACATGAACGTTACTCTTTCCGTATAGCGTTTTAACAATACTGTTCAATACTGTTCTAACGTAACAAGCAATATTTCTTATTTAAGTTATTATCCCTGACACAGTAAAGATTAAATCGCATATCTATATGTTTGCTTGGTTTTTGTTTTGTTTTTGTTTTTGTTGTTGTTGTTTTTGTTGTTGTTGTTGTTGTTGTTTTTTAGACAAAAACACGACAACAAAACAACAACAGCAACCACATTTCTTTCTGCAGTAATTATATTGTGTGAAAGATTTCAAGATACCGAAAAATGGAATATTTAAATTTTGAGAATAAAGTAAACAAATGAATGTGTGGGATCGTTAAATATTTTTTTCTTCTTTTTATAGACATTTTATTTTTAAAAGTGTTAAGATTTGAAGAGACTGAGTGTTCGCATGTGATTCTTACAAAATTTGTTGTTTTGCAATCCATCTGGTAAGTAAGATATACACATAATGAATACAAATATTATATTAAGGATTCGTGATAAACTAATACACGTGTTAAGATTCAAGACAATAGACATAAGGTATCTCGTAAACAGAAAGACGTTCTTCTGTGATAAAAGAGTCAACAATAAGAAAACATCAGTTACTTCTATTGTGTCAGGTATATTAGAATTGGCACGATTTTTCAATTAAGTTCGCCTTCCACGACGTACTCGGCCATACAAGTGTTTACATATGCGAGTAAGCAAATATTACCTTACGTTTATGATTAACGCATGGCATGACTGAATATAATTATATTGAAATACAAATGTTGATATTTTTCTGACCGACAATGTAAGAAGTATAGTTAGTGAACAAAATGTCGACTCTCAGTTTTATACCATATTTCAAGTTCCTAAATTATACATTGACTAGAATTATCAATCACAATTGTGTTTTCAAATTTGTAAAATGGCTAACTGAATGTGAGGTAAACAATTTATCTTACTTTGCCTAACACATACAGATATATCATCTTGCAGTTGTAGTGCTTGGGACAAATTATCCAAAAATTACGGGGATGTTTATTTCCTCAGATACGGTAATAAATGTGTTCTCGTTTTGTGTGATTTATGTAAACTGTTTTGAAATTCGTGTTATTTTGTTACAATATGATCGGGTTTCAAATACTAGTACGTTTTGTTTAATCTCTAAACATAACTCTATTATAATATGTTTTTCATTAAAAATACAAAGCAGTATACATTTTAATAAACGTACATAAATAGAAACACAGGATACTTATTAATTATAAATCACAATCCTTTACAACAAATTTTTACAAAATGAATGACAAGTTCAGAATATAATAATTTTACAAATATCACGAAGATAAAGAATATTTAATATTAAGAAAAATATCCACAAAATGTCTAACGAAATACTAACGGCTTTAAAGTAGCAATGAATTCCGAATAAGTTCTTCTAGCTGGTCGTTATGAAAAAATATCACTGACTATGCATATAGTGTGCCAAACTGTTTTCAGATCATCCGGGTGCAATATAACGTTATGATCTCTGGCTTATATATGTGACTTCTGATAAATTATTTCAAGAATGCGCTATATTTATTATTTTTATACGGAAGTTATTCACCAACAAGAAAACTGCTCTCCAATATACATATTTCATAAATAGGCATGAAATAGTTTTCTATAAAAGTAACATTTTTAATCTGGATTGTTGTTGACATTCTGAAACATGACATTACTGAAATGTTAGGAAGTGTAGTTAGTTCACCATTGTTTTTCCTCTACATGTGTATTGTGTTTGAACGTCCGTACGCTGAAGCCATTGGGGCCATTATTCATTTATGCAAGCCGATTATCACCTTCTTGTCCTATTTTGCAGTGTATTAATCTCTTAGTTATTTAATGTCAATAAAATTATTATATTTTCATAAAGCTGAATTACTGATCAAGTAATAATTTATATAATGGAGGTATCTTAAACATTTAATTTCTTTTACTTTAAGGTAGAGACAATTTTATATTTCACAGTTTATTGACTCATGTCTTTATATTGGTAGAGATTGTAAATTAGTCCATTGCTTCAGAATGTTTTCGGACGGAATCTAAGACATTTTTTATTTCAACTCATAAATATATCTAACAACATGGTAGTGTAATAAAACAACTCTTTAACACAATATTTGTCAGCCAAGAGCGCATCCATCATCTGTCGACAATTTAATAGTAAATGTATTATGATCATCTTTTCTTGGAGAAAAGTAATTTGTTGGCATGATTGGAGGGGAAATTGTTTTGAATAGCAACTTATATAACGACATTTTCTCATATACCATTTTATAACACATCCAATATAAAATACTTAACCTGATTTCTTTCTAGACTGAGAAATAATTATATGTAGTTAACAGGTATGACGTATAGACGTTATTGAATCAACGAACTTTAGTATATGTAAAAATGATTCACTACATTGCAGTTGCAAAATCATATTGCATCTGGGGTTTTGAAGCCATTGTTAATAGTACAGATTCTTGCATAAGCTGTCGCCATGTAAGAACATAAATGGCCATCAAAGATCTATCATTACACATGTTGATCAAAAGCAGTGAAATTGCAGAAAACTAAGACCAAAATCTTTTACAGACCTTTCTGTTCATGGTTTCCTATGATCATATTTTACACCAGAAAATATGCCGATACGTGCGTCGCCATGTTATTTCATTTTTATTTTTTTGCCTCTTTTAATTGACATGTTCATCGTATCTTAAATAACTGCTGAAGTTTGAATCTGCTTCGTGTCACGAAAGCTACTGTTGAAATAGAAATTTGACCAAGAATTGTCCATTTGGAAACTAGTAAGTTCCAGACACGTTCACTATGGAAAAAATATGGCAAAATATAGACATATATATGAACAAGTGTTGGATCTCAGACACCTAACATTAGTTTCCAAAAGTTATCAAATTATATACCCTTTAACTGATAACATTGTTCTCAATCGATCTAAGTTCAATGTTGTTGTGTGGATACAATCGAACAAAACGGCTGGAATGATATTTGTTTCAAAGGAAAATATTATCTCATAACATGATAACTTCAAATTTTATTTCGCTTAAAAATGTCTTTGTTGTTATTTTCTGAGACAATGACAGGTATATCTTGCAGATATTATCCTGCCTTTATTTGTATAGTCTTGTACCTTTATTGCATATGCATTCATTCAAAAACGGTTAATATGTTATAAATGGAAAAGCTTTATAAAAAAATACAATAATCATATTTATTCTTATTTGCCATTGCATGCAATAAATGCCGTCTGGAACAGATATCTAAATTGTTAATATATGATTCATTTATTCTATGTTATTATTATGTGATGGTTAAATCATGAACGTTATCTGCAATAACATTTTGCATGTCATCATATAATATCTAGCAATATCATGTTAAGGTGTTCGAGCCGTAATGAATTATCAGTCAAATATTTGTATCAACCTTCTTAATATTTATATTTCTGCTTATGTATACGGTTTGTGTAATTTCTGTAAGTTATACAAAATTAGAAACTAAATGCTTTTCAAAAGAACAAAGCTGTATTGTTAATAATAATATTGAAGATGAAAATGTTACGACCTATATTCTATAAATATGAAAATACAATCATTCTTTTCAAACAGACGCCATATGGTAAATTTTGGCAATCAAACTCATGTATGTAGAAAAAAAAACTTGGGTGCCGTTTTTGATTAACTGTTATCTATTCATTTCTGTTGGTCTTGTGTAATGTGTTACTTTTTCATACAGAAGTATGTCTCGTTTTATTCAGCATTTATTTCCATTGTAATAGCGTTCCCATAATAAAAGAATCAAGTACATAATCCTGTTATAATAACCAATCCAAGTTTTAAAACTATTTATCAAAATTGTAGTCCCCTAGTTATGTAAGAGTGGCGCTTTTTTCTTTTGTATTCGTCTTTATGTATCCGCTATACACGAAAGTTGTCGCCATGGTGTAACAGAATTAATTTTCTTTCGTCGTATCAACAATGCAATAATGTGCAAGTATGATCAGAAAAAAAATCCTAGAAATAAGATGTTATAATATACATTATAACCAAACTTAAATCACAAACCTTGTGTCTGCATTCTGAAGGATTGGTGCGATTTTATCAGTACGCTATTTCACACAAATAGTATATGTATCAGGATATTCAATAACTTTGTGTTTTTAAATTAGGAAAATCTTAAATGACTGTCAAACAAACGAACAACAATAACCACTACATATACAAATAGATTCTGAAAAATGATCAAAATAGGTGAAGTAGTTCACTGCCATAAATACAGTCGTAATTGAGTTATATTTAATGTAAATTTATACAAATTGTTTGTGGTTTTTTGTTACTTTGTTGATATTAGATAAATCTTTTGATTTTCTTTTAACATCTAAATACAATTAATTTTAACAATTTTTCACAAAAGATACTATATAAAATTATTTAATATGCTCACAGCAAACATCCTATTAAGAGATTCGCTTAACTTATTATTTATCACATTTTCTAAATTGTAGGCAACATATGTTGTGGTATTATGAAGTTATTATACATTGTTAAATACAATACTGAATCCTATCGGACGAGTACACAGCTGTCAATTTGTATTAAGCCTGTCGCTAGTGGAGTCTGATACAGGTTTTGCAGCTGTGTAAGAGGCCAATCGAATCTTATTGTACTCAAAATCAGCTAAGAATGGATACAATGATGATTCCTATCGCAATATCACGTGGTGGAAACACTGAAAGTGCATGAGTTATATTTCAGTAGGTGTGAAATAAAGAGATTGTATCACATACCCGTGTCGTATTTGTGACTCGATAAAAATGGAATTGCACGTCCGTGCATATATTTTGATGTGACATCATTTGCATTATATAAACATAGCGTTTATAGGCGCTAAATATTAGCATGTAAATAAAAAATGGTTCTTTTGCACTTCAAACGGTCTATATTTTTGGGTATGTGATAAATAGAATATTAAATTGGTGTAAGTTCTTTACTAAAATCAAACTCGTTAAAAAAAAAAAATTATGCTCACCAGAGGCTCGCAAAAAATAACTCATTCAACTCGTTCAATGAATTCAGTATTAAACTTACATTCATTCACAATATCCTCTATATGTTAATATTATGAAGAAATTGATATGCGCATTGACAGAATATGTATATCAAATAGCCTAACAAAATGTGAAACAAGATTATTTTAGGCTTAAAAGCATCAGTAAATCATTGAAAAATAACTACTTATTGTCCATGCATAATGTGTACGAAACTGTTTGCAGTATGTCTGAGTACAATAAAACGTTACGATTTCTGTTTTTTTATGCGTGACTTGTGATAGATTCTTTTCAGACGAAAAAAGCTCTGCAACAATGCGCAAGATGCATTATTATTCACACGGAAGTCGCACACAGAAAAAATATATTTTATTGATGGAAACGAAATATCTTCCTATAAAATATACGAGTTTTATCATGAATTATAGTTTTAACCATAGCCTTAAATATTTTATTACATTAACCATGTCGTTGGAGTGTGATAAATCCATTTAATTAAAGCAATATAACACCAGCCAGAGGCTCGCAATATATGGTTTTATTCAACTCGTTCAACAAATTTAGTATTTACTCTACAGTCTACACTCATTCAATATTAAATATATCTTAGTACGGTATTTTGATCAGCTCACAATTGTGTTGTGTATTTAGGTTGTATGTGCATAGTATTTTAATTTAATTACAACTGGCACATGCGAATTACTTATCTTAGTATAATTAAATACAGAAAAATTATCACTTTCTTTTTCTTTTAACTCTATTTGTGGTAGCGGTACTGACTGATATCATGATATTTTTGTTAAGATTGTATAATCGTTCATAGCTCAGAAATGTTTCGGACGAAAAGTGCAACAACACCAGCTTAAACTAAATGTAATAACAGACAAGTGTGATTAAACATCTCTTAAACGCAATACTTGTCAGCCTCGTGTTTATCTGTCGACCATTTAATCGAAAATGTATTGTCATCTTCTCCGGAAGAAAAGTAACTTGTTGGCATGATTGAGGGGAAATTGATTTGTATAGCCACCTTCATTACAACCCTTTCTTATTTATTATTTTTATAACATGACGAATATATAATGCTTAATCTGATTGGTTTTGTAGACAAAACGTGTAAGAACAGATGAATATGGAGTTAACAGGCATGACGTAGTGATGTAACTAAATTCTCAAACTATGGAATATGTGAATATGTATCATTACATTGCAATTTATTTCAATGTTTCCAATTTAGCTTGGGTTTTAAAACAATGGATAATGATATGGACTCCTACATATCGTAATGTAAACATTTTTTGCAATCGAAAAGGGATATACATATATATCTTTCAAATCATATTTCGCAAAGACTAGTAAAGTGTACGCATACCAGAGACAACGTCATAAGAGACAAGGCAAATTTTTGTCTCGTCATAAAACTATTAACGAATGTTCAGGCAATTGCCTGATTCCAGACACCCCAAATTGGTTTCTTGAGACAATTATATTCTATAAGTTCTTTGTTATGATATTGCTCCCAGACAATAAACTTGCAATTTAGCTTTTTGTTTACAAAGTATACAATTACCATAAACATTGTACCGATAAAAAAAATGTAGGAACACCTTTGTTATTATAACATAGAATGTGTCACGACTTCGATATTTAAATAGCAAACAACTACGCCTTTCCGAATTTTAAGTGAAATAAGTAAATGTTATGTGCTGTGTGACAGTTGTTAAACACTGCCTCCATTTCCATCTTTATGTTTTACATTTTTCTGGTCCTTTAAGATCATTGATTGGCCTTTGTCTGATTCAAGACACCTAGAATTGGTTTCCTGAGACCATAATATTCTAAAACCTCTTTGTTATGCTATTGCTTTTCAGACGATAAACTTGCAATTTTAGTTGTTTGCTTACAAATGATACAATTATCATAAATAATGTAATATCAGAAAATATTACATCTGGTATTTAACACTTAGAATGCTTTTTGGATTCGATATTTAAATCACACACAACTACGCTTTAAAATTTCTAGATTTTAAACTAAAAGCCGTAGGTGATAAGTAATGTAAAATATTGTCCTGTTTTCCATCTCAATGCTGTTATATTTGTGTGGTCCTTGGGGGATCATTGATTCCAGTACTTTTTAAAACTGCTTAAAGCTGCACGCCTTTAGATGAGGTAAAATATTTCAAGAAAATCAAATTTGAGAAAAATGAACTGAGAGTTTAAGAAAAGTAAAACGATTTTATGATATAAGTAATAATTTCCATGTTATGCACCATTATGACCGATTTTGGAGTATTTTTTCACATAAAGCCAATGCGTTACTAACCTAGTATTGGGCTATTTATGCATATTTGACCTCTTTTGAGATAGTTAAACGGGTTGTTAGTGGCGTTTACAAGATTTAAATTTTTTATCACTTCACAATATTTTACTTATTTTTACATTTTTAAAAATTTTCAGAATCTGGAGGCGTTCTGCTTCTCTTTACTGGAATATGTAACGTCACATCGAGAGGTTTAACATGTGCGATGTGAAACATTTTTCTATCTATAAGTTGAAAAATCTATTTTGCATTATTCAAACATGTTCAAAACACCGTATTTAAGAATAACCAACATCATTATTTTAAATCGCATAAATGTTAATATGCATATAACGAATAGCTTTTTATAAATTTCGTCTATAACATTTCAAAGTACCCAAATGTATAGTTTTAGATGATTTAGAAGTTCTTTAGATGAAATTAAGGAGGAAAGGGAAATGCACATAAATATTATTACCATTACAATGTCGTAACAGTTCGCTTAAAACGAGTTGGTGCTATTTATTTTCGTGCCACATAGAAGCCAGTGCTGCAAGAATTGTGTGATAAATCATAATGTTAGATACGTTAGCACCGCACGACATGTTTCGATTCAAATTGCAACTTCAATCATTTGAACAAATTACTTCTTTCCTCATGGAAAAGATAGTGCTAATATTTGCCTATGAAACATTCAATTGGTAATGGACGTTTGTAAGGTAGCATGAGGTTATTATATTGATTACTATTATTGTTAATATTGGAAAGAATGTTATATGTTCTGACGTCGGTTATTTGTCAAAGATTCAAACATAATGGATATTAAGTATACTCAAGTTATTGTAAATTTATTCCATATCACACAGTGCTTGAAAGCCAGAACTTGTTGGAGGAAATATCACTCATGTGCATTTTCGGGGCATTAGAATTTTAAGTTCATAAACGTTTGAATAAACAAAAAGGCATTATTTGGCATAAATTGTAACTTACAATAACTGAGAGTTTTTGTTTATTAAGTGCTGGTTGATATTTCAGTACTTTTACTTTCAGGATTGAATCATCTGACTGGCAAAGATTGTATAGTAAGCACTTGAGCAGGCACTATCTCTTGTTTAAGAATAAACTGAAGAGATATGGAACATTTATGTGTAAGTGTTTATGGAAGACTTGAATAAGAATAAGCTGTAATGGAAAATTCATTGACAAAAAAATCAGTAGTTGCGAAAAAAACATTCTTTTACTATGAACTATATTTCCTTTTTTTAAAAGTTATAACTTGTTAAACAAAACTTCGTTTTTTATGTCTTGTTTACACAATTTTAATTACAATTACCTCTTACATGAAATGTGTTTCTTGATATGGGCAGCTGGGTTGACCACATAACGACATGGAGTTGGAAGTTTTATTTAATATTTGCCTCGTATCATACAATTATATAATACATATATAAGACACAACAAATAAGCAACAAATTTTCTAAATTCCAACTACAGATTTGTTCAAGGTTACGTTGACTTCAATTGTCTTATCGTCCTTATGATAGCAGAATTATTTTTATACAAACGATTGTTTTGAATATTCAATTTTGTCGGCCGAATGCAATATACCAGAGAACAATTATCTGAGGATACCAATTTGTACAAGTCTGATTGTATCTGGCAATAACTTCACTTGTTTATATTCTTATCAAAAGAACACTTGTGTTCTAATAGCATTAGCTCTTGTTTTGTTTTCTTTGTTAGACAGCCTATTAACATTTGTAACATTTGTTAACCTTTCATATTTTTTTTGGTTTATTTTTGTTGTTTTTTGTAGTAAATTCAATGTTCTTTTACAAACCATATGCAAATTTTCCATCGCAATCTTCATATCTTTTTTATTTATTGTAAGTGTTAGCAACCAAGCAACAATTGCCAATGTTGAACTGATCAAAACCTAAATAAGATAAACAATGATAATTAAACCGTTTCATCCTAAAAATATTGAAGTGACAGTTTTTAAACAAACAAATCGTATGGAAAATGCTAGGTCTGATGAGTTTCCTGTGAAAGCTATGGTTGTAAAGTGCACCTCTACCACCTTGTGACACAGCACCTTAGTTTTCATATACATGTAATATAATAATGCAATCTTAGAGAAGAAAGGACAGTCATGTTTTGGTTATCATAATACATTATACAGGTTACAAGGTCTAAATTTGATCTTATTGAATATTAAATCTTAAATGAAGCTGTAAATGATGCCAAATACAAATACTTAAACTTTATAACCTAAACAAATATTGATTTAAGTTTCCTTTTTCTAAAAATTCAGTTCACAAGATTTTGCCAGAATAATTACTGTTAGACTGTCAAACAAGGAAGCAACAAACAATTTATATAAAGTAAACCAGACTATTAATTAAAGAGAAGAGTAGGGTGTCCCGACTGAAAAAAGCACCCTTCCCGCATTTAAAAGATTCATCATGAATATGTTACTATGATGAGCTAAGAATGTAACAGAGGGTTAATGCACTTTTCTCGTCCATTTACATCTTCACAAGTGCCAGATCGCATTTAAAGCTCGGACTTGTAGGTCTATGGATTTAATAATCTTAAATGTAGAAAAGAAAAAAACATATATTAATGTTATCATTAATGTTAAGCTGACAGATAAAATTATTTTCCGAGATAAAAGAAACACATCAACAATTATCTTACCGAAAATATCAATTATGACAGATAAGAAAAAGAATTATACTTCAAATAGATATCCCTTTCAATCATGCTGAACAAATTACTTTCTTCTTACACAAGATCATTATCATTTTTTTATAAAGCATTCGAGAAATGTGTGATGCTT
Organism: Ruditapes philippinarum; assembly: GCF_026571515.1. Taxonomy (NCBI): domain Eukaryota; kingdom Metazoa; phylum Mollusca; class Bivalvia; order Venerida; family Veneridae; genus Ruditapes; species Ruditapes philippinarum. Next base: position 403,493 of record NW_026862887.1, on the reverse strand, counting down.
GTTCTGTCTGTCTAAATCTGTAAATTTATATTATCATTTGCTTGTTATGACATATTTATGGGATATCAAGTATTTGAATGTCGTTACAAAATGTTTGATGGCTTTTATAATCGATTGCATATGCTACCGAAGGTAATTTTAGAACGTTTTACAATCACTTTGATGCAAGAATTCATACAAAAGACCAAATTATGCAATAATTCGGCACAAATCAGCCACCATATAAATAATAATATTGCATCTCTTTATATGAAGAAAGCCATCAGTAGTTGATTTATATTTAGATACAAATGTATTTTAAAAAAATGTAATAATATACAGAAATGTTAAAAAACGAAAAAACAAATAAAAAAGTGAATATATTTCCATTTCATATTTGATATTGCTAGAAATAACTTTTAGTGCCCCAAAAGACAGAGTAAGTAAATTAAAATTATATTTCCATAAAAGGGTGTAGACAAAAAATAAATAATAAAGGTAAAGATCACCCAAATTTCTACTTACAATCGGGCATCAAAAGGCATTTCTGTTATATAATTTTGTGTTAGGGGACATGTCGCATCTGTTAACATTTGCATCTTAATGCACACATATAGTAAAATAGACTAAAAATTCGTCAGACAATCAAAAAACTGACATTAACGAAGAATAATTGCACTTTTATTCGTATATCTGTAGAATTTTATTACTTTTGGGAAGAATGAATGTAATTTTTAAGAATATGAAATAAATCAACATTCCTTTTTCTAATATCATATAAGAATCTTACACCAGCTGCCGGTACAGACCGGAGTATCTAAGGTTTGAAGATTGTTCCAGACGTCATTTATTGCTCTTTTGAGCAAACTAAACATAGTTTATACAGTTTTCATGGAGACTTTAAACAAATTACTTGTCAATATTATGTTTCATCAAAAAGCTGCAGTAACTGTTTAGGAATGTCTCTATTAAATGATAACGTAATATTTACAATTTAAACCCCCTTAAGTACAATTCATTTATCTGTACTGCAGACACAGCAGCTATATCGGTAAGAAGAAAAAAACATGAATCCATGTACATAAACAAACTCCACTGAGGTAAAAAAAAGCCTAAAAACATTAAATTTGATATTCTTGCATAGATCAAGTGTTTCACTTAAAATTGAACAAAAAATCTGTATAGTACATGTATAATGAAGAAATATAATCAGCGTTAAATTGAAAGATCTAATTTTCTTGCACGATTTTTAGCCAGGTTTTGGTGAAAAGCGGTGCTCTTGGCCAGTTTTCACACTAAAAAATTGGTATGGAAAATAAAATAAGAGAATGATTAAAACTTTTTCAGACATACATCAATTGGTGCTTAAGTATCGGAAAAATATTCCTGTCCCTTTATGTCAAAGAATCTTAGAGATCTGAATTCTTTAAACTCTCGACGAAAACAAACTGACATGAAAAAATATATTTCATATTGCATGAATAAACACTGCTGCTTCATAGAAACATTTATTCCAAACCAATGAAGAATATAGCCAGCCAGATGCCTCAGTGCAATATGTAATCTAGATAATGATATAAAAAATGTTGGTTGCGCTAAAGGAATAACCATATAAGCTGCACAGTTTGATCAGAATCAATGATCAGAATCCGTGATGTTCGCTATCAGTTTCTTTACTTGTAATATGGTTTGTAAGCGACCAGCATGGATCCTGATCAGACTGAGCAGTTGCGCAGGCTGGTTTGGATCCCTGTTGGTCGCAAACACACAATGTTGCTTTTCTCATATCTCGGTTCATATAGGTGTCTCCTTATTTTCAGAGTGTTAATAAAAGATAAACGTTAAATTTAATATCTGTCTTGTTTGAAATTTTGAGGGAGAAAAAACAAGAACAAAACATAAAACACTTTGAATTTGCATAATTAAGCTGTTCAAGTCATTTATTATTTCAGAGAAAATTTCAAAATAAGACCTGAGTGAATAGCGTGTGGTCTTATCTTGGTCTGCACTAGTTGCACATTAAGGAGCATTTTGCCGCCGATAGACTAAGGCTTAAATTAGTTCTTGGATATTGTTTCATGTTTTGTTTTATCCTAATGTACTATTATGGTTGACTGTATTGAAAGAGACAATTCCGCTTACATGGTTTGGCAAGTGACTTAAGACTAATTTAATTCTCAAAGTTCTCGGAAATACAAAATTAAACTATTTGTCTTCAATGCCAGGTTATAAGTTAACAGATAAAGTTCTCTCCGTGCTTTTAATGCATTTCCAATTCAAGAACTCTTAAGTTGCAAATCGGTGTAATCAATTTATACAAATCCAAGTTATCTGGAAGAATATATTAACCTTTTTTTTTTAAATCTAATTATTTCAGACCATTGATCTGATTTATTTAACGTTTATTCCGTTAAAATCTGAATTTGTGTTGTGTTTTTACAGAAAAATTATGGCATGTTAGTTTCTTTACACTGATTGCGGATCGAATGTTAATGACTTTACTATTTTTATGATTTTAATTTGTCACTTACAAGAAAAATGAAAGCTTAATAATTTCTTGTCGTTTTTATGCAACAATGTAGTACGAAGCATACGAATTCGATTAAACATTTAAACTTATTATACTCATTTAGAACAAAAGCGATAAAAATCGCATAACTGTTTATTTTTGTACATTTAAGAAATACACATAAAAGTGCGTGCTTTTAAAGGCCCTTTATTAACAGAAATGCTTTTATTTTTATTGTCAAAAACCTTTTTATTTTCGGTGTACTTTAATGGTTTCTAAAAAGTTACTTATTGCCCAATTACCTGGACCATCTTTTTGTTCTGTCTTTTTTTTCTTCTTTTTTTGTGTTTTTTTTGTGTGTTTTTTGTGGGGTTTTTTTTGCAATAAGTACACGTATAGTGATTAGTATTTTGTATGGAAGTCAAGATACTACTATGTTTACATATTGCTTCTTTGTTGCAAATTATTTCACATTTATTGTACTTTCGTGAGGTTACAATCATCTTACATGCTCCAAAACATTGATAAATATTTAAATGTTATAAAACTCATATTCCCCTTTCTAAAGAGGTGAAATAGTTTTCGTTTCTGAAGCATAATGTACCTTAAAGCGTCATTTGATATATGAGCTAAAATAGCATAGAATATCCATGAAAATCTTTATGTTGTATATGGGAAACATTCTCTGATTTTGCGTTGTGATGTTGCTTTCCTTTTTCTATGTTACTATTTTAAGAACAATTCATTGTCAGAATAAGTTTTAAATTTCGAGAGCAGGTAATCACTTATTTTTCTTGATCTGTTTTACATATTTGTAAATACGTTTAAGATGTATTTCCTATGCAGGTTTAATGAAACACAGCGCAAATTAAGTTTAGCGATCTAAATTTCCTAATTTGATTTATAGTTTCTTTCTATTTGCTTAATGAACATCATGGTACATACAACATTAGAAGCACTGTAGGCATATTTTAAAATGGTTACAAATGTTACGAACTCCTTTTAGTAATGTTTGGGTGTAGGAATATGGTGTTGCTGTGTGTGTGTGTGTTTTTTTTTGTTTGTTTTGTCTTTTGTTTTTGTTTTTTTCTTTGTTAAACTTGTAGATCCTTCAATGTGGAAAAGAGTAGTAGCCTAATTATGCTTCTTAAACCATTCCGCATTTCAGGGAGTATTACAGAACAAGAACTGACTGAAAAGCGTGCGTCTGATCTTGGTGTGTACTGGTCGTATAGTGAGGAGCAGTTTGGAGCCGGTAGTCTAAGGATTATATTAGTTCTGGGACATTGTCACATGTTTTGTGTTATCTAAATTATCATTATGTTTTACAATTGCTCATTGACTCTATTGAAAAAGACAATTTCGCTGATGTGGTTTCGCATGTGACTTCAGACTAATTTAATTCTTAAAGTTCTCGGAAATACAGAATTCAACGATTTGTCCTCCAAGCAAGATTTTAAGTAAACAGATAAAGTTCTCTTTGTGCTTCTAATGCATTTCCAATTCAAGAACACTACAATAAAATCAGCTGATCAGTAAAATCAACTTATACAAATCCATGTTATCTTGAAGAATATATCAATCTTTGTTTTCTAATTATTTCAGGCGCTTAATTTGATTTTTTAATCTTAATCCGTTAAAATCTAAATGTGTGTTGTTTTTTACAGCAAAACTAGGACATGTTAGTTTCTTTACACACTGATTGCGGATCAAATCTAAATTGTGCATGCTCTTAAGCGTCATTAAGTACATGATCTAAAAATAGCATTGAATTTCCATGAAAAGCTTTATGTTGTATTTGGAAAATACTCTGTGAATGACGCTTTCATATAGAGTGATAAGATGCTATGCTGTGTTGTGACTTCTGTTTTTCTATGTTTCTATTTCAAGAACATTCCATTTAAAGAATGAGTTGAAAATCACAAAATTACAAACTCTAATTTTTTGCCTGATCTGTTCCACATGTTTGTAAATTATGTATAAGCTATACTTCCAATGAAGGTTTAATGAAACCGCAGCGATCTAAATTTCCTAATTCGATTTATTGTTTCTTTCTATTTGCTTAATGAACAACATAGTACATACAACATAAAAAGCAACGTCGGTATATTTTAGAATGGTTACCTATTTTTTTGGTTTAGGGAATATAGGTTGTTTTTAATTATGACAAAATGAGAAATACATAGTATCAGTTTCATATTTTGTCATATCATAACGTATAAAATTTACAAATTGACTGTATTGAAAGAGACAATTTCCGCTCATGAGGTTTGCAAAGTGACAAATTTAAGAAAAAGAAGATACTAAATCTTATATTTTTGTAAGCACTTGTTTCTTATAGTAGCGTAAAATTTAAAACTTCATCCATAACGGAAAAAATGGCGTCATCCTAAGAACGCAATTCATTCATAAAAGGCACGCGGGAATGACGTCATGTATAACACGCGACTTGTCTTACATTAGGGTTAAAGACAGGATTTTCTGCCACCGGTGTAAACAGTAGATAATCTTGTCTGATATGCAAGAATTATCATTATAAGCACGATAGCTGCGTCTCATGAATCAGATTTAAAATTAAATAGATTTCAAAATTGTCCCTTCTTTTACACCCATTTTTTAACGAATGAAACACGCGTTATTTTTTTATTTTTTTTTTAATTATTATTAAAGGGAATATAACGTCTCAAATGATTAGCATACTGAGATGTTAATGGGTTTGAAGATTGTTCCAGACGCCATTTATTGCACTTTCGAGCAAATTAAACATATCTTGATACAATTCTCATGGAGACTTTACACAAATTACTTGTCAATATCATGTTCAATCAAAATGATAACTGTCTAAGATTTTCTCTTTTAAATTATATTCATTAATTTTTACTGCAGACGCAGCTGTTATAACGGTAAGTACAAAACAAAAACATGAATATGATATAAGTCTTTAACTCAAAATGTCATCAACAATAAAACGTTTCTCAATGTTCTAAATAATTATCATACTAGCGTACATGTTTTGTCATTAAAATCCACAAACATAACAGTTTTTGGTTTTTTTTGGGTTTTTTTAATTGAATGGATTTTGTTTTCAAAATGAAGGAAATGTAAAGCAAAGCAAACGTTCAAGGATGTGGAATCACTTGTTGCATCTTACATATTAAAGTACATGCATAAATAATCTTGATTGAACTTCAATAAGGTAAAAAAGTCTAAAAACATAAAATTTGATATTCTTGCATAGATCAAGTGTTTCACAAAAAATTGAAAAACATATCTGCATAATATAATGAAGAAATATACTCAGAGTTAAATTGAAAATCTAATTTTTGCACGATTTGTAGCAAGGTTTGTTTGAAAAGCGGTGCAACGCTTTCCATTTCATGGCCATTTTGCACACTAAAAAAATTGGTATGGGAAATAAAATATGAGAATTATTAAATTTTTACACACAAGGTATTTAGTTCAAACCTACATCAAATGGTGCTTAAGTATCGCAAAAAATATTTCCAGCCCCTTCATGTCAAAAAAGCTCCGACACTTTTTAAACCCTTCAACGAAAACAAACTGACAAAAAAATACATTTCATATTGAATGAATAAAGACTGCTGCTTCATAGAAACCTTTATTCCAAACTAATAAAGACAGTATAGCCAGCCAGATGCCTAAGTGCAATTTATAATCTAGATAATGATACAAAAAATGTTGGTTGCGCTAAATGAAATAACCATAAAAGCCGCGCCATGCCTAAACTTGTTATATGGTTTGTAAGCGACCAGCATGAATCCTGATCAGACTGTGCAGTTGCGCAGGCTGGTTTGGATCCCTGTTGGTCGCAAACACACAATGTTGCTCTCGTCATGGCGCGGCTCATATAAGTGTCTCCTTATTTTCAGAGTGTTAATAAAAGTTAGTCGTTAAATTTGATATTTGAAGAAGAATAACTTTCTGGTTTGAACCTTTGAGGGAAAAAAAAGAACAACAACAAAACATAAAACACTTTGAATTTGCATAATTATGCTAAGGTCATTTAGTTTTTCATAGAAAATTTTAAAATAAGACCTGAGTGAATAGCGTGTCGTCTGATCTTGGTCTGCACTAGTCGCACAGTAAGGAACATTTTGCCGCCGAAAGACTAAGGCTTAAATTAGTTCTTGGGTTTGTTTTTATTTTTTTTTTATCCTAATGTCTATTTGGTTGACTTATTGAAAGGACAAATTCCCCTTTTAAGGTTTTGGGAAGTGACTTAAAATCTTATTTAATTCTCAAAGTTCTCGGAAATACAAAATTAAACTATTTGTCTTCCATGCAAGGTTATAAGTTAACAGACAAAGTTCTCTCCGTGCTTTTAATGCATTTCCAATTCAAGAACTCTTAAATTGCAAATCGGTGTAATCAATTTATACAAATCCAAGTTATCTGGAAGAATATATTAATCTTTTTTCTTTTTTTTAAATCTAATTATTTCAGACCATTGATCTGATTTATTTAACGTTTATTCCGTTAAAATCTAAATTTGTGTTGTGTTTTTGGCATGTTAGTTTCTTTACACTGATTGCGGATCGAATGTTAATGACTTTACTATTTTCATAATTTTTATTTGTCACTTACAAGAAAAATGAAAGTTTGACGTTTTCTTGTCATTTTTATGCAACAATGTAAAACGAAGCATGCGAATTCGATTTAACATTTAAACTTATTATACTTATTTAGAATAAAAACGATAAAAATCGCATAACAGTTTATTTTTGTACATTTAAGAAATACATGTACACATAAAAGTGCGTCCTTTTAAAGGCCCATTATTATCAGAAAGTGTTATTTGATACATGAGCTAAAATAGCATAGAATATCCATGAAAATTTTTATGTTGTATATGGGAAATATTCTCTAAACAAGTGATAAGATTTTGCGTTGTGTTTGGCTTTCTTTTTTCAATGTTACTATTTAAAGAACAGTCCATTGTCAGAATGAGTTTAAAATTTCGAAAGCACGTAATCTCTTATTTTTCTTGATCTGTTTTAAATATTTGTAAATACGTTTAAGATGTATTTCCAATATAGGTTTTATGAAACACAGCGCAAATTAATTTAGCGATCTACATTTCCTAATTTTATTTATAGTTTCTTTCTACTTGCTTAATGAACAACATGGTACATACAACATTAGAAGCACTGTAGGCATATTTTAAAATGGTAATAAATGTTATGAACTCCTTTTAGTAATGTTTGGGTGTTGGAATATGGTGATGCTGTGTGTGTCTTTTTTTTATTATTATTTATTTATTTATTTATTTATTTGTTAAACTTGTAGATCCTTCAATGTGGACAAGAATAGCAGCCTAATTATGCTTCTAAAACCATTCCGCATTTCAGGGAGTATTCCAGAACAAGAACTGACTGTATAGCGTGCGTCTGATCTTGGTGTGTGCTGGAACAGTTTGGAGCCGGTAGTCTAAGGGTTATATTAGTTCTGGGACATTGTCACATGTTTTGTGTTATCTGAATGTATCGTTATGTTTAACAATTGCTCAATGACTCTTTTGAAAAACAGTTTCGCTGATGTGGTTTCGCATGTGACTTGAGACTAATTTAATTCTCAAAATTCTCGGAAATACAGAATTCAACGATTTGTCCTCCAGGCAAGATTTTAAGTAAACAGAGATAAAGTTCTCTACGTGCTTTTAATGTATTTCCAATTCAAAAACTCTAAAAATAAAATAGCTAATCAGTAAAATCAATTTATACAAATCCAAGTTATTTGGAAGAATATATCAATCTTAAAAAATATCTAATTATTGCAGGCGCTTGATCTGATTTTTTAATCTTAATCCGTTAAAATCATAATGTGTGTTGTTTTTACAGCCAAATTACGACATGTTATTTTCCTTACACCACTGATTGCGGATCGAATCTAAATTGTGCATACTCTTAAGCGTCATTAAGTATATGAACTAAAAATAGCCTTGAATTTCCATGAAAGTCTTCGTGTTGTATTTTGGAAAACATTCTGTGAATGTCGCTTTCATACAGAGTGATAAGATGCTGTGTTGTGACTTTCGTTTTTCTATGTTTCTATTTCAAGAACATTCCATTTTAAGAATGAGTTGAAAAGCACGAGATTACACACTCTAATGTTTTACCTGATCTGTTCTACATATTTGTAAACTACATTTATATGTTTATTGAAGGTGTTGTGAAACCGCAGCGATCTAAACTTTCTAATTTGATTTATAGTTTCTTTCTATTTGCTTAATGAACAACATAGTACATCCAACATAAGAAGCAACGTCGGTATATTTAAGAATGGTTACCTTTTTTAGTTTAGGTAATATAGGTTGTTTTTAATTATGACAAAATGAGAAATACATAGTATCAGTTTCATATTTTGTCATATCCTAATGTATCATTATGTATAAAAAGTACCAATTGACTGTATTGAAAGAGACAAGTCCGTGCATCTGGTTTCCCAAGTGACTTCAAACTAATTTAGTTCTCAAAGTTCTCGGAAATACAGAATTCATCGATTTGTCTTCAAGCAAGATTAAACGTTTAGACAGAGAAAGCTCTTTTCATGCCTTAAATGCCTTTCTAATTCAAGCACTCTTAAATTGCAAATCAATGTAATCAATATATACAAATCCGGAAGAATATATAAATCTTTAAAAAAATATATTTGATTATTTCCGTCCATTGATCTGATTTATTTAACGTTTATCCCGTTAAAATCTAAATTTGTGTTGTGTTTTTACAGAACAATCACGGCATGTTAGTGCCTTTACACTGATTTTGGATCGAATGTTAATGATTTAACTATTTTCATGATTTCAATTTGCCACTTACATTAAAAGTGAAAGCTTGGCGTTTTCTTGTCGTTTAATGCAGCAATGTTAAACGAAGCATACGAATTCGATTTAACATTAAACTCATTACACTTATAAAGAAAAAAGCGATACAAATCGCATGCCTGTATACTTTTCTACATTTAAGAAATGCACATTAAAGTGCGTGCTTCAAAAGGCAAATTATGCCCTATAAATGCTTTTGTTTTTATTTCTCTAAAGCTTTTTATATCCGGTGCACTTAAACGGTTTCTAAAAAGTTGCCCAAATTTCTTAACTATCTTTCTCTTCGACCCTTTTTTGCAATAAGTACAATCTTAGTGATTAACTGATTAAGTATTTTGTATGGAAGTAAAAATACTACTTTGGTTACATTTTGCTACTTTGTGAAAAATTATTTCACATAAAGTTGTTCTTTCTTGGGATTACAATCTCCTTTCTAAAGAAGTAAAATAATTTTCGTTTCCGGGGCATAATGTGCCTTTACGCGTCATTTGATATATGTGCTATAAATAACATTGACTATATATATAGATGAAAGTCTTAATGGTGCGGGAAACATTCTCTGAACACCGCTTTCATTTAGAGTGAAAAGACGTTATGCTTTGCCTTTCGTTTTTTATGTAACTATTTTAGGAACATTCCATTTTTAGAATGAGTTGAAATTATGAGGGCACGTGCTCTCTTTAATTTTGCCTGATCTGTTTTACATAATTGTAAATTACATTTAAGCCGTATTTCCAATATAGTTTTAATGAAACAGCGCAAATTAGGATTAGCTATCTAAATTTCCTAATTTGATTTATAATTTTCTTTCTATTTGCTATTTGCTTAATGAACAGCATTGTTCATTCAAGACAATGTCGGTATATTTTAAAATGGTAACAAATGTGATAAACCTCTTTTCGTTTTTTTTTTCCTCCCACGTGCAGTACTTTATCCAATCAGACTACTTTTTACAAAAACGCTATAATCAAAATATAAGAGAGACAGACTCAGATAGCTCGTATAGATGTTATTAAAGATCCTGTAACACAATTTTTTATGATTTTATATCATTAATATGATGCTCAAATTAAGATTCATCAATTTTGTAAGTTCCAAAAAGCATTATTTATAATAATATTACCGAATTTAACATTTCATAAGTAAAGGGGGGTAATAAAAAATTTATTTTCTATACAATTTAAGTCAAATTTTCCAATTAAAATGAATGCATATATTTCAATGATTACTTATAATATGTACAAATATTTGCAGTACATATTTTACATTTTCTTCGATGTTTGAAAATTGTTTTATAAGCATAATTATATACAGATATATAATTTCACTTAAGTGTGGTAAACAACCTCAATTACAACAGACAGGGTCTTTAACAACGGCAGTTACAATATGGATTTTTTTAATGGGAAAAAAGAAAAATGAGGCTAGATGCAGTATGGGTTTAATATGAATTGGTTGGCCTAAAAAGTAAATCCTTGCCTAAATCGATGAAACTATTATGATAAAAACATTATTTCACATTTCATTTTATAATGTGTGAAAATACATTTTCTATGGTGAAGTCTGCGAATGATAAATGCTCTTTTGTTTACGTATGAGCTTGTGTACTGCCTTTGACTGGCGCTACTTCTTTGTATTAAGTGACAAATGTTGCAAATGTTCTATGGTCAAGGACTTTGGAGCTATACATGATAAAAACATATCTTTATACCAAGGCAGCCGTCTTTATTTGCTTTATATGTTTGATATTTAACAAAATGCATCAATATAGACATGTTAGAAAAAAGTAAAACATATAATATTGCTACGAATGGAATTTTAGTGCCGTAAAGACCGAGTAAGCAAATTAAATTTATATGACAGGTTTAAGACAGGACGAAAAGATCATCACACAAATTTCCACTTACAATTTTGCATCAAACAGCATTTGTGTAATATGATCGTCGCCTTAAGGGACAGATTACCCTGTCACATCTGTAAACATTTGCATCTTATTACACACAGACAGTTAAATAAACTGAATAAATGCCTCACTCAATCAGACGTCCTACAACACGCCACTTGTCTTAGATTAGGGTGTAAAACAGGTTTTTCTACAGTACAAGTATTGTCATAATAAACGACATAGATGTGTCTCATAAATTAAAGTGTTTAATCAAATAAATTTCAAATTGTCCTAGTAATGCATAGTTTTGCATAGTGACACACGCATTATTATTTGATTAAATAGAATAGTACGGCTCAAATGATAGCCTTACAGAGATATTCACGGGTTTTAAGATTTTTCAAGACGTATTTTATTGCACTTTTGAGCAAATTAAACATGTATTGATACAATTTTCATGGAAACTTTATACAAATTTCTTGTCAGTATCATTTTAAATCAAAAAGTGAACTGTCTGAGATTTTCTCTAAAAAATGATAACGAATTATTTATAATTTAAACCCCTTTAAGTGCAATGCATTGATTTTTACTGCAGACACCGCTGCTATATCGGTAAGTAGAAAGACATTAATCTGTAAATACTTTTTAACTGAAAATGTAATTAACAATAAAACAGTTCCAAATGTTCTTATTTAATATCATCGCGGACACGTTTTAACGTTAAAAAACTTATACATTTTTTGCAAATTGAATAGAATGTAAGGCAAATGTAGAATACAAGGATGAGGAATTACATCTTACACCTTTACGTACATGAAGAAATAATCTTGAAGGAACTTTAATAAGGTAAGGTTAAAAAAGCCTAAAACCATAAAATTTGATATTCTTGCATAGATCAAATGTTTCACTTAAAATTGAAAAATAAATCTGTATAGTATAATATAATGAAGAAATATACTCAGAGTAAAATTGAAAATCTAATTTTTGCACGATTTGTAGGCTTGGTTTAAAATCGTTGCAACGCTTTCCATTTCTTGGCCATTTTGCACACTAAAAAGATCATTGGTATGGGAAATAAAATAAGAGAATAATTAAATTTTTGCACTCAAGGTATTTAGTTCAGACCTACATCAAATGGTGCTTATGTATCAGAAAAAAAATTTCCTGTCCCTTCATGTCAAAAAATCTCAGAAAATGTTTAAACCCTTCAACGAAAACAAACTGACATGAAAATATACATTTCATATTGCATTAATAAACACTGCTGCATCATAGAAACCTTTATTCTAAACCAATGAAGACATAATAGCCAGCCAGATGCCTCAAAGCAGCAATTTGTAAATCTAGATGATGATATAGCAAATGTTGGTTGCGCTAAAGGAATAATATGTACCTTAATATTTCAAATTGTAAATGAAAGATTAACTTTAAAATTGAAAGTGCGTTCAATATTTGAAGAAGAATAACTTTCTTGTTTGTACATTTGAGGGAAAAACAAGAACAACAACAAAACATAAAACACTTTGAGTTTTCAAAATTATGCTGCTAAGGTCATTTAGTATTTCAGGGAAAATTTCGAAAAAAAATCCTGACTGAATAACGTGCTGTCTGATCTTGTCTGCACTGGTCGCATAGTGAAGAACAGTTTGTCGCCGGTAGACTAAAGCTTAAATTAGTTCTTGGATATTGTTTCATGTTTTATTATACCCTAATGCACCATTGTGCTTTACAATTTCCAATTGAATGTATTAAAATAAATTATGTTTTGCACAGATGAAGGCATATAGCCGAAACGTATGCAATAAATAATATACTGAATGTTCGTATTTGCGTGGCTTTTCTGTTTAATTGAATGTATTGAAAGAGACAAATCCGCTTATAAAGTTTTGCAAGTAACTTAAGACTAATTTAATTCTCAAAGTTCTCGGAAATACAGAATTCAGCAATTTATCATCAAGCAAGATTAAAAGTTTAGACAGACAAAGTTCTCTGCATGCCTTAAATGCCTTTCCAATTCAAGAACTCTTAAATTGCAAATCAATGTAATCAATTTATACATATCCCGGAGAATATATTTTTTTTAAAAATCTGATTATTTCAGATCATTGATCTGATTTATTTAACGTTTATACCGTTAAAATCTAAATTTGTGTTGGTTGTGTTTTCAGCAAATTGACAACATATTAGTTTCCTCGTACTGATTGCGAATCAAATATAAATAACTTTACTATTCTAATTTTATTCTTAAATGAAAAGTGAAAAGTTCGTTTTGTTGTCTGATTTATGCAACAAATCCGATGTACAGAACCATGTATATCTTTGTACATTTAAGAGATATACAAAAGTGCATGCTTTTTTGCGTCATTATATGCATGCATGTGAGCTTACTTTGAATATACATGAAAAAATTGCATTTTGAATGTAGGAAACATTCTCTGAACGCCGTTTTCGTTTATAATGATAAGACGTTATGCTGCTCGTTTCGTTTTTTTATGTTACTATTTGAATTACGAACATTTCATTTTTAGAATGAGTGGCAACTTGCGAAAGCACGTTGTCTCTCTTGGGTTGCCTGATCTGTTTTATATATTTGTACAATACGTTTAAGCTGTTTTTCCAATGTAGGTGTAATGAAACTGCACACATTAAGTTTTAGCAGTCTAAGCTTCCTAATTTGATTGATAGTTTCTTTCTATGTGCCTAATGAACAACATAGCACTTACAACATAAAAAACACAATGTCGGTGTATATTAGAATGGTTAACGAAATGTGAGAAACTTTAATTGTTGGGTCAACGTTTTTTGTTTTTTTGTTTTTGTTTTTGTTGTTGTTGTTGTTGTTGTTTTTAATTTGACAATTTTGAGAAAAACTAATAGGTGGGTGGTGGAACTCTCCCATTTTCGAATGAAATACGTCTTGTTATTTGATTAAAAGAAATGATACGGCTCAAATGATTGGCTTACTGAGGTATTTACGGGTTTGAAGACTGTTACAGACGTTATCTATTTAGGAAATAGAGATCAATTCTGAGTGCATTGTTGTAGAATAATGCACGGTTTGAGTTCAAATGCGTAGTAATATAATCACGAAGGCCGATAGGCCTGAGTGATTAATTACAAAGCATTTGAACGAAAAACGTGCATTATTATACAATAATGCACGAAGAATAAATATCTATTTCCATTCTAACACGTCAAGAAAAAATATAATTATTATTATAAAGTTGGACTCTATGTTTGGTGGTTTAATTTGTTTTCGCCTCAGAGTTTCCCATAGAAACGTTCTTTAAAGGCTGTCCCAGTTGGTTGAAAAAAGCTGTCGATAAATCTACCGTGTGTAGAAACATTTTGAGAAAAACAAATTTTGAAAACGTTGGTAAAACTTTGTTTGTTTATTTTATTTCACTCTATAATTTTTCAAGCGAAATACAAATTTTTAAAAGTGAAATAAATGTGAAACTTAACTTGTTTGCGACATTAAAATAGCGTACTTGATTTGGTTGTTTTGCACGTGCTGTTTGGCGCTATATTGTGACGTCACGTAAACAACACTTTAAACGCCTGTACAGCGTTAACGACTGAATTAAAGATATTGGTGTTCGGATTCATTTTCTTAGTTAGACCATTTTCTTTCATTCTAGATAGCTTTCATAACAAAATTCGACAAAAAATGTTTTTATTTATCAGATTTTTTAAACAAAATGGCGCCCTCAATGTGAAAATACACAAGGAGGTAATAAGAACGGCGAGTGCATTGTTGTAGAATAATGCACGCTTCGGGCCTTCTTTGTCTATATAGAAAAAAATCCGATAGTGCTAGAATGCACTTTTAAGCACATTAAACATATTTGATACATTTTTCATGGAGCCTTTACACAAATTACTTGTCAAAATCATGTCTAATCGAAAAAGGCTAGCTGTCTGGGATTTTCTCTATTCAATGATAACGAAACATTAACAGTTTAAGCCCTCCTAAGTGAAAAAACATTTATTAATGCTTCAGACGTCGCTGCTATATCGGTAAGTAGAAACAGACATGAATCTTATATATAAAATAAATATTTAATAAAAAAAATGAACAATAAAACAGTTCTAAATATTCTAAATAATTATCATAGCGTACATGTTTAAACATTAAAAAAAAACACAAACATAACAGTTTGTTTTTGTTTTGTTTTTCAATTGAATGATTTTCTTTTCAAAAATGATGGAAATGAAGAGTTCAAGGACGAGGAATCACTTGTTACATCTTGCACATTAAATATATATCATTGAAAACCAAATTCACTTTTTTCAAAAATTTAAAAATAAAAACTGACTAAATAGCGTGTCTTTCAAACCCAGGGTGTTAAAATGGCCCCTAGCAGGGAAAACAGTTGTGGGCCGGTAAAACTAAGGGTAAAAATAAGTTCTTGGAAAATTTTTCATTTTTTTATTTTATCCTAAAATGTACGCATGATGCTTTACAATTGTCAATTGACTGTATTGAAAGAGACAATTTCTCTCATATGGTATGTGACTTCAGACTAATTTAATTCTCAAAGTTCTCGGAATTACAGAATTCAACGATTTGTCCCAGAGGCAAGATTAAAAATTTAGACAGATAAAGTTCTCTTTGTGCCCTAAATGCCTTTCCAATTCAAGAACTCTTAAATTGCAAATCAATGTAATCAATTTATACAAATCCGGAAGAATATATAAATCTTTTAAAAAATATTTGATTATTTCCGTCCATTGATCTGATTTTTTTAACGTTTATTCTGTTAAAATCTAAATTTGTGTTGTGTTTTTACAGACAAAATACGGCATGTTAGTTCTTTTACACTGATTTCGGATCGAATGTTAATGATTTAACTATTTTCATTTTTTTAATTTGTCACTTACATGAAAAGTGAAAGCTTGGCATTTTCTTGTCGTTTTATGCAGCAATGTAAAACGAAGCATACGAATTCGATTTAACTTTTAAACTCATTACACTTATAAAGAACAAAAAGCGATACAAATCGCATGCCTGTATACTTTTGTACATTTAAGAAATGCACATTAAAGTGCGTACTTCTAAAGGCAAGTTATGCCCTATAAATGCTTTTATTTTTATTTCTCTAAAATTGTCCAAATTTCTTAACTTTCTTTCTCTTCGGCCCTTTTTTGCAATAAGAACAATCTTAGTGATTAACTGATTAAGTATTTTGTATGGAAGTCAAAATACTACTTTGGTTACATTTTGCTACTTTGTGAAAAATTATTTCACATAAAGTTGTATTTTCTTGGGATTACAATCTCCTTTCTAAAGAAGTAAAATTATTTTCGTTTCCGGGGCATAATGTGCCTTTACGCGTCATTTGATATATGAGCTATAAATAACATTGACTATACATATAGATGAAAGTTTTAATGGTGCATCTGGGAAACATTCTCTGAACACCGCTTTCATTTAGAGTGATAAGACGTTATGCTTTGCATTTCGTTTTTTTTTATGTTACTATTTTAGGAACATTCCATTTTTAGAATGAGTTGAAAATTATGAGGGCACGTGCTCTCTTTTATTTTGCCTGATCTGTTTAACATATTTGTAAATTACGTTTAAGCTGTATTTCCAATGTTATTTTAATGAAACAGCGCAAATAAGGTTTAGCTATCTAAATTTCCTAATTTGATTTACAATTCTCTTTCTATTTGCTATTTGCTTAATGAACAGCATTGTTCATTCAAGACAATGTCGGTATATTTTAAAATGGTAACAAATGTGATAAACCTCTTTTCGTTTTTTTTTTCCTCCCACGTGCAGTACTTTATCCAATCAGACTACTTTTTACAAAAACGCTATAATCAAAATATAAGAGAGACAGACTCAGATAGCTCGTATAGATGTTATTAAAGATCCTGTAACACAATATTTTATGGTATTATATCATAAATATGATGCTCAAATTAAGATTTATCAATTTTGTAAGTTCAAAAAAGCATTATTTCTAAAAAATATTACCGAATTTAACATTTCATAAATAAAGGGAGTTAATAAAAAAATTTATTTTCTATAAAATTTAAGTCAAATTTTTCAATTAAAAATGAATGCATATATTTCAATGATTACATATAATATGTACAAATATTTGCAGTACATATTTTACATTTTCTTCGATGTTTGAAAATTGTTTTATAAGCATAATCATATACATATATATAATTTCACTTAAGTGTGGTAAACGAGAAGAGGGGCCTCTGTGGCCGAGTGGTTAAGGTCGCTGACTTGCGATCACAGGTCCCTCACCGCTGTAGGTTCGATCCTCACTCGGGTCAAAATCTTTCATGTGAGGAAGCCATCCAGCTGGCTTACGGAAGGTCGGTGGTTCTACCCAGGTGCGCTCTCGTGCCTGAAATAATGCCCGAAGGGGCACTTGGGGTCTTCCTCCACCAATAAAGCTGGAAAAAATCGACGAAAAAATCTCGGCGGGACGCTCTAGGATGGCCCGACTTGAGTGTACGGTCGCCCATATGGGCTTTCCGGCGGCGACCTTAAATAAACGCATTAAAAAAAAAAAGGTAAACGAGTACAACCTCAATTACAACATACAGGATCTTTAACAACGGCAGTTACAATATGGATTTTTAATGGGAAAAAAGAAAAATGAAGCTAGATGCAGTGTGGGTTTAATATGAATCGGTTGGGCTAAAAGTAAATTCTTGCCTAAATCGACGAATACTATAATTATGATAAAAACATTATTTCACATTACATTTTATAACGTGTGAAAATACATATTCTATGGTGAAGTCTGTGAATGATAAATGCTCTTTTGTTTACATGTACGTATGAGCTTGTGTACTGAATTTGCCTGGCGCTACTTCTTTGTATTAAGTGACAAATGTTGCAAATATTCTATGGTCATGGACTTCGTAGCTATACATGATAAAAACATATCTTTATACCAAGGCAGCCGTCTTTATTTGCTTTATATGTTTGATATTTCTAAAAATGCATCAATATAGACATGTTAGAAAAAAGTAAAACAATTAATATTGCTACGAATTGAATTTTAGTGCCGTAAAGACCGAGTAAGCAAATTAAATTTCCATGACAGTTTGTAGACAGGACGGAAAGATCATCACTCAAATTTCCACTTACAATTTTGCATCAAACATCATTTGTGTGATATGATCGTCGTCTTAGGGGACAGATTACACTGTCACATCTGTTAACATTTGCATCTTATTGCACACAGACAGTTAAATAAACTGAATAAATGCTTCAATCAATCAGACGTCCTACAACACGCCACTTGTCTTACATTAGGGTGTAAAACAGGTATTTCTAGAACCGGTGTAAACAGTAAATTACAAGAATTATCATAATAAACGATATAGATGCGTCTCATTAATAAAAGTGTTTAAAATTGTCCTAGTATGTAATGCATAGTTTTGCATAATGACACACGCATTATAATTTGATTAAAATGAATAGTAGGGCTCAAATGATAGCCTTACAGAGATATTCATGGGTTTTAAGATTTTTCTAGACGTCATTTATTGCACTTTTGAGCAAATTAAACATGTATTGATACAATTTTCATGGAAACTTTACACAAATTACTTGTCAGTATCATTTTAAATCAAAAAGTGAACTGTCTGAGATTTTCTCTAAAAATTGATAACGAATTATTTACAATTTAAACCCCTTTAAGTGCAATGCATTGATTTGTATTCCAGACACGGCTGCTATATCGGTAAGTAGAACAAGACATTAATTTGTAATTACTTTTAACTGAAAATGTAATTAACAATAAAGCAGTTCCAAATGTTCTTATTTAATATCATCGCGGACACGTTTTAACGTTAAAAACCTTTACATTGTTTGCAAATTGAATAGACTGTACATTGTAAGGCAAATGAAGAATACAAGGATGAGGAATTACATCTTACACCTTGACGTACATGCTGAAATAATCTTGAAGGAACTTGACGAAGGTAAAAAAGCCTAAAAACATAAAATATGATATTCTTGCATAGATCAAATTTTTCACTTAAAATTAAAAAAAAAAAAATCTGTATAATATAATGAAGAATATACTCAGAGTTAAATTGAAAATCTAATTTTTGCACGATTTGTAGGTTTGGTTGAAAATCGTTGCAACGCTTTCCATTTCTTGGCCATTTTGCATACTAAAAAAACAATTGGTATGGGAAATGAAATAAGAGAATAATTACATTTTTTGCACACAAGTTATTTAGTTCAGACCTACATCAAATGGTGTTTATGTATCAGAAAAAAATATTTCCTGTCACTTCATGTCAAAAAATCTCAGAAAATGTTTAAACCCTTCAACGAAAACATACTGACATGAAAATATACATTTCATATTGCATTGATAAACACTGCTGCATCATAGAAACCTTCATTCCAAACCAATGAAGACATTATAGCCACCAAGATGCCTCAAAGCAATTTGTAAATCTAGATGATGATATAGCAAATGTTGGTTGCCCTAAAGGAATAACATCATAATTGTGCCGCGCCATGACAAAACCAACACAATTCGTTTTCACCCAACATGGATCTAGTCAAGCCTGCGCATCCGCACAGTTTAATCAGAATGTGGTTTGTAAGCGAACAGCATGGAAACCTGGTCAGACTGTGCAGTTGCGCAGGCTAGTCTGGATTCATTTTGGTCGCAAACACAAAGTTGCTTTTGTAATGGCGCGGCTCATATATGTAACGTTTTATGTAAAAGATAAACGTTAAATTTAATATTTGAAGAAGAATAACTTTCTAATTTGAACCTTTGAGGGAACAAACAAGAACAACAACAAAACATTAAACACTTTGACTTTGCATAATAATGCTGTTAAAGTCATTAATTATTTCAGGGAAAATTTCAAAATAAGACTTGACTGAATAGCGTGCCGTCTGATCTTGGTCTGCACTTGTCACATAGTGAGGAACAGTTTACCGCCGGTAGACTAAAGGTTAAATTATTTCATGTTTTGTTATCTTCTACTGTACCATTATCTTTTTCGATTGACTGTTTTGAAAGAGACAATTCCGCTTTCCTGGTTTGCCAAGTGACTTCAGACTTAATTTAATTCTCAAAGTTCTCGGAAATAAAGAATTCAACGATTTGTCTTCCAGGCATGATTTAAAGTTTAGACAGACAAAGTTCTCTTCATGCCTTAAATGCCTTTCCAATTCAAGAACTCTTAAATTGCAAATCAATGTAATCAATTTATACAAATCTAAAGTAATCTGGAAGAATATATCAATCTTTAAAAAAATCTAATTATTTCAGCCCATTGATCTGATTTATTTAACGTTTTATCTGTCAAAATCTAAATCTAAGTGGTGATTTTTACAGAAATAGTACGGCATGTTAGTTTCCCTACACTGATTGCGGATCAAATATAAATGACTTTTCTATTTCTATCATTTCAATTTGTCACTAACATGACAACAGAAAGTGTAGCGTTTTGTTGTCGCTTGTATGCAATGATGTAAAACGAAGCATACGAATTCGATGTAACATTAAAACTCATTACACCTTTTTTGAACAAAAGCGATAAAAATCGCATAATTGTTTGTTTTTAAGAAATACACATAAAGGTGCGTGCTTTTAAAGCTCATTATTGTCAGAAATGCTTTTATTTTTATTGCCAAAACCTTTTTATTTTCGGTGTACTTTAATGGTTTCTAAAAAGTTACTTATTGCCCATTTACCTGAACCATCTTTTTGGGGTTTTTTTTGCAATAAGTACAATTATAGTGATTTAGTATTTTGTATGGAAGTCAAAATACTACTTTGTTTACATTTTGCTGCATTGTTACAAATTATTTCATATTTAGAGCTACATGTACTTTTTGGGGGTTATAATCATTTAACATGCTCTAAAAACATTAATCAATATTCAATTGTTATATAACTCATATCCCCCTTTCTAAAGAATTAAAATAATTTTCGTTTCTGGGGCATAATGTGCCTTTAGGCGTCATTTGATATATATGAGCTAAAAATAGTATTGAATATCCAAAATGAAAGTTTTTTTATTATTGTATAATTCTCTGAACGTCGCTTTCATTTAGAGTGATACAATGTTAGGCTGTGCCTTTCGCTTTTATGTTTCTATTTTAAGAGCATTCAATTTTAGAATGAGTTGAACATTCCGGGAGCACGTACTCTCTCTAATTTGGTCTGATCTGTTTTACATATTTGTAAACTATATTTAGGCTGTATTTCCAATGTAGGTTTAATGAAACATGCTACAAATTAAGTTTTAGCAATATAAATTTCCTAATTTGATTTATAATTTTCTTGCTATCTGCTTAATGAACAACATGGTTCATATATAATTAGAAGCAATGTCGGTTTATTTTAGAATGTTTATTTTTAGTCTTTTTGTTTAAGGTATATGGGTTGCTTGTTATTTTGTTTAATATGTCATTTTCATCCAGGAACGGTGTCCTTTTCCCTCGCTCTCTCTCCTAAAAGGTCCACTATGTCCCTTGGAACAATTTAATTTTATTTCTCACATTTCTGTAAATTTGTTGTTGTTTTTATTTCCAAATTTTACTCATTGGGCAATTATCTGAACCATATATGCTTCTTTTACTTTTTGTTCGACAATGAATAAATGTATAGTGATTTGGTATTTTGTCTTTATAAATACTACTATTTACTAATTAGGCCAAATCCACATTTTAAAATGATAATTCGTCCGTATAGTAGATATTAAATTATCAATGATAGAATTAAGGACAAAATAATGTTGAGAAATCTTCAAGTGTGTTTTTAATAAGGATAAATTGATAAAAAATAAATACTGCTATTACAATAATATTGTAGATATAAGCACCAGTATTAAATAAAAGTGTTTCTTCCAGATTTCTACACAATCCTTTTATGTATTTGATTGAATTAACTTTGTGTTTGTATATATTTTACATGTATATGAATGAATTAATATATTGTTTAAACAAATCACTTTTATGTAATAGTTTTACAGTACACAATTTGCTAACTTAAACATTTACTGACACTCCGATGAAAGATGAAACAGTTAAGCTTTCGTCATTATTTGTACTGGCTTACATTTCCTGACGTCATATTTATTATCTTAGCCAAGGTCGTGGCAATGCCAGCTCCAAGTTTACGGGCATAGACCTATACCAGTCGGATGGGTAGCGGCCAATTGACGACCTTAAGCCGGCACTCGAAAAATATGGCCTGTCAAAGTCATAGCCTTGGTATGGATTAAGATCGCCTTTCATATATTGCCCCATATCATCGTCAAATAGGTAGGGGCTGTACTTAGTTTCTCTGGGCAAGCTGTAATATGGTTCAAGCGCAGACGACTTCTTGTACGATAACGTCACTTCCGGTGGTCCGTCAAATGGTACGTATATTTCGTCTGCGTATGACGAAGGCTCTGAGCTGGGATATTCCTGAAATCATGAAGGCAAACATCTTTTGGTTAATACATATTTATCTAAGCTTGATTGCGAAAACGTTCTTGCAACTTATATCAATCACTTTTGAGTTCACTTCCTGGAACTTACCAGTACTGGTGAAGTACTGGTGGTCATATGAAGAAACATGGTTGTGACCCGATTAGGGCTCGAACACATGATCCCTTGATTGAGAGCCACAAGGCCACCGCTCCTCTTAAACATCTGTGAGTTTGCAACATGCAATACAAAATAAATTTCCTTTAGAATATGCATGATCTCGTTGAAAAAGATAAAAGCTTCTTGTGCAAATACTTTAGAAGCAACAGTTTGTAAAGCTGTAGAATTGTTAATTAAGCAAATAAAAATGGTTCACAGCAACATACCTCGAAGTCATATCGTCTGCGGCGACGTCTGCCTCTGTATCGTCCATATCGATGTTTCCTGGCGGAGTTGGACGTAAGCCAAGCACACGCAGCCAAAAATAGAAACAGAAACACTAATCCCAGCAAAGATGCTAATATGATTATCACAATTCCTGGAACAAAAACAAAATAACACAGTGATCTTCATTATCATAAAATATTGATAACTATTAACTTTAAGATCGTGTAATTCAGCCTAGGTGATTAAGTTTAAAAGACTTATGGTCCAGCAATTGTCATCAATACATTGTAGAAAGATTTTTATTACATTCAGCTGATGACTGTTGAAATGGTAATGTTGTTTTAGGAAATGTGTTGGTTTTAGAATATGTTTTGTTTACTCGTTTACAAATATTTGTACGACATCTCATTCCGTTATTGTCAATTTCATATTTCACCAATCAAAACGGAGAATTTGATATCACATGACATAGTCAATTATTATCAGAACGATGGTCGTCTTAATAAATTTTTCAACTGATTTGAAAATGACAACTTTATCCTTATATTCCAAATTGTCACGACCGAACTATAGTGTGTCAATGTTAAATGGATAAGAAGATCGAGTTTCACGAAAGAGTATTATTCGTTGTTCGACGTAACGAATAAATTTGAAAAAGAAATGCTCAGCATTTTCAATCACAATATCACATTGACAAAAATGGTCTTCGCGTAAATGGTTATTACATAAATCTTTAATCAAATAACTGCAATTATTTCTGTAACATGTATACAATATAGATAGGTATCTCTCTCGACTATCTTCATGTACAAAGCTCGTAACCAGTATTTAGGCTCCTACTGTGTAAAAAAATACTTAGAAATAGTTAAAATAGTTTAAAAAGGAATTATTAGCTCTATGGTTCAGAGAGGAGTCTATTTCACAAACAAATGCTTGAATACGCGACTGAGCGGCGGTTCCTAGAATTTTCTAGCATTTTTTGAAATGTTACTGCTTGTAACGCTGTAAACTATATGTTTTATACTAACGTGCGTCCGACATCCAACTCAAACTATCTTCTCTGTCCGCATCGGTGACGTTTTTAGTTGTAATTGTATCCGTTGTCACAGCGTTGTTGGTTGAATTCTTAGTAGTGGGGTTGGTCACCACTGCAACAGTTGTCGCATTGTTAGCGACCACGGCGTCAGTTGTCGCATTGTTAGCGACCACGGCGTCGGTTGTCGTTGTAGCTGAATTTGTTGTAGGGGCCTCAGTTGTTGCGGCGGTGGTGGTAGGAGCTGTGGCAGCATTAGTAGACACTTGGAAAAGGAATAACGTAAGGTTAAAATTTATATCAAAAGAAATAACTTTTTTGAGAATCAATCTATTATGGGAACAACATAATTTCATCATTTTGAAATATGAAAATATTTCATTAGATAAAGCTTTGTACCTTTTAATAATTATTATTTATTTGTATTAAAACGATGTTCTGTTAAAAGAAGGGATGTCAGTTGCCGAGTGGTTATGGTCTTCGCCTTCAAACATATTGCCCCTCGCCGCTGTTGGTTCGAATCCCGACATGGGACTTTGGATTCATTTAACTGAAAGAAGCTTCCCAACTAGCTTACGGAACGTCGAAGGTGGCTTTACTCAGGTGCACGTTTGTGCCTGAAATAAAGCACGCAAGGGCACCTGAGGTCTTCCTCCCCCACAAAAGTTGAATGTCGCCATATGACCTTTACAGTTTTGGTGCGACGTAAAACCCAATCAAACAAACATTTCAAGGAAATTCGCTGTGATACCAATATTCGCAATTAATATTGCAATGGTTACCTGCATTGTGTTAAATTGTTTCTTAATCAAATATAAAATACAAATTAATATGATCTCACCTGTATTACACAAGAACAGTAGAATCAAAAAAAGATACATTCCTGAGGACACTTGAGTCATTTTATTATTCTGTAAAATACAAGATATTTGTCCAATAGAAAACGCGCACATAGGGAATATTTAAAACAAAATGAAGAAAGTTAAAAAGAAAACATTTTAAATGCAGATGTTCGTACAAAACACAATAAATTATAAATACTGTAAAACAATTGTACATTAAAAAAAACATTGACCAATGAAAAACATGAATAGAAAAAATAAAATTGCGCCCAGTCAAAACACAGTTATCACATTAAAAAGATTGTATTATAACATTGACCGATAGAGCAAAACAAAATTCATGTAAAATAGAGCAATTGCCAAATACTTATATTGTAATTAAATCATGATTAAAATGTATAAAAATGATATTTGTAATGCAATTGCAACAAAATACATATTGTAATAAAAATTGCTGTAATAATGCTCACAGTCATAAATTGTGTTCAGATCATTTGTTTGAAATACCATATTCTTCCTTAGAATATATATTATTTTAAATTCTTGCGTTCGTGTGAGATACGTATTTTCCTGTACATTGCGAGAAAAACATGATTTATATATTCTAACTTGACATGTATCGAAAGAAGTTGAAAATAGAAATAAACTACTTACTATGGAGTCTCGAAAATACGCGTTTCCACTTCACTTTTATAGAAAGATTTACAAAACATTGGTTTTTAAAATAATCCCAAAAATACAAATTTTAGAAATTGAGATTCGTGCCAAATACGTCTGACAAAAAATGACATTTCCTTCAAGTTTTTGTATGTATCATATTAAAAGAAAAATAACAAATAGTTAACATCCGGTCAACTGTAATAAAACTGAGTCTGGCCATGTAAATATACGGGAAAAGGCTGACCGTGAAAACAACGCACCGTGAAAGTTACTTACACAATCTACCGTAAAATTTCATATTCGTATTTTCTACATTTTGTTGATGACTTTAGATCGACCGAATTTATCAACGCGATATAATTGAATTGTTTTGAAATAGTCTAGATCATGGTGCGTTTCTGTTAAGTGCAAAAAGGGCATACAGTGTACATGTATAATCAAACAAAACTAGCTAGTATACATAAATAGCGATTCATGCATAATAACTACATGTACTTTGGTGATGGGCAGAAAATACTTTGACCACACGTACTGCTCATCAGATCAAGTGTATATTTGTTATATTTACTGCAGGCTGTGGCAACGTTTTCTCTTCGTTCTTATATTTGTCTCATACATTTGCTTATGTCACAGGAGTGTAGGATATGGTATTTCTTATTTAATCAAATGTTCAATTTTGCAGCAGCGATTATGTAAAATAGAGAGCGTCAGTAACATTTACAAATTAATAATATAGTTTACTATTCAACTTTTGAAAAATAAACAGTTCCTTTAATTTTACTAAAAATATTGACTTTTGTACAAATGCTCAATTTCCATTTTGTTTCAAACAGACTGACAATATTTAGCGAAAGTACAACTTCAAATTGAATGCATTTACTAAATGGAAATTTCATTTAATTTATATACGTTTGACCTTCAATATTATAATAAACTTGTTTTCTATAAAATGTCTATCATCAACGGATGTCATTTTCTTACCAGGTCAACCATGAATTAGTCCCGAGTTCTGTTTACTTTATAAACATTTATTTTTCTGACACGGCTTGTTTTACACTGTCACTAACGCTATTGTCTTCTGCTACACTGCTCGTGCCGCTAGATGACTTCACGTGTACACCTTCTGTTTACCTTTCATAGCGAGAATAATTATTTTAACCGATATTTTGCTTTATTATATACTTATAAATGAAATATTGAGAAATATCGATGTTTTCATTTTCCGTATTTTTACTTTAAAAATTCATTTTCAACTGCAGATAAACATATTTTTCCGTATTTTCACAGTTGTTTTGCCGGACAGCTTTTTTTCTAAATTCAGACAATACACAATGTATATGACAAAAGTCTTTCAAATTGTGAAGTAAAAAAAAAGAGAGAAGAAAAAATGTATATAGTAAACAGAAATTATGATTTGAAAATGGTCATATTTCACTTGTGGCTACCGCCATTCATGAAATATTTATTTTCAAATCACTCGATAAAAATATATCATGTACATATAGAAAAAAGTGAATATTCTCCAAAAATGTAAATTCTATTCCGAATGTCTTAACCGCCGCTAAATTTCTCAAAATCTTCTGCCATTAAATGTCGCAATTGTAACGTTAAATTTCGCACGGTTTTCTCTAGTCGTTAAATGTCGTAACACTACCGTTTAATGCCGCAAATTGTATATTCATGATGAAATAACACATTACATTGAGTAAATGTTTTTTTTATATAATTAGTTAGTTACATTAGGAAATTAAGGATGTCCCGATCCATTTTAGACAGGACTGATTTTAAGAAAATATGAATGCTAGAGGCTTTTTCTAGTACAAGTAATATCTTGAGTGTTTTAACCTAATACGGGTATGCTGAAGACGATGAGGGTGGATACCAAGAAAATAAAATTGACCTTGACCTTCAAAAGGTCAATTCAAAATGGCCTCTTAAAAATACTAAAAAAGTTCATTAAAACTATGAGACAATTTGATGCACTTGATCATTTTTGTCAAAATCAAATGATTATTCAATATGATCAGATTTTAATGAGATTGGCCACCAAATATAGCGAATATAAGCCTAATGTCTCAATTAACAGTATATACAGTACTGTTTAGCGCGTTAAGGTATAAGACTAAAGTTGAAAAAAAAACATTTTTAATGTTTTGTTTACTTGACTTATATTGAACAATAAACTTAGTTTATAAATATAACCAAAGAATAAATATTTCGTAATAACAAATTAATATGTTATAATAACGAAATAAGTTTTCGTAATAACGAATCAATATATCGTAATTAAGATTTTATATTTCGTTAAAACGAAATAATATTTCTAATTGGGAATTATTATCTTGTAAAAAACGAATTCAATTCCGGGAGAAAGTGTGGAAAATGTCACTTCAGGTGTTCCGTTACTTTTAACATTATTTGTAGCTATGTTTTTTTGTTTAAGTTGTTCATTTTGTTTACATATATTTTGCACTTATTATGAGTATTTAAAAATCATTTTGAAATGTCAAAAAGTGTCATTTCAATGCCATAAACACAACATAAACCGAGACAACAAGTGTTTTAAAATATATACTGCCCCAACCCCCCCCCCCCCGCCCAATAAAAAAAAAAAAAAAAAAAAACAACAAAAACAACAGGTCTTAAAAAAAGCCACAGTAGGAATCGAACCTCAGACCTCTCACAAATCAGTCAATAACTTAACCGGCTGTGCTACTGCGGAAGTAACCATGACGTTTACATTTTTAGCAGATATGACTTTTAGTAACATTAGTTTCATAGTTTTTTTTTTATTATATGCTTTTCAGTGGATTACTGATTTATCCGTGAAAATTCTTTTTGATAATTTCACAGTGAAAATTATCAAAATATAATTTCACACTTTTCAATGACGAAACTACTTTCTTAAGATTTTTCCCATGTGGTACCTCAATTTTATTTTTGATAACAATTCTGACAATGTCAGGCTGTTTAGAGAAAAGCAAAGCTCAAATTGATAAATAACTTAAATGTCAAAAGTAATAAAAAGAAGAAAACTTACTTATATTCATCCAAAATTACCAATCAAGTTATATCGTCTCTTAACTTTTTTGTTTCATTTTTACATTCTGAAAAATACATTCCTTCCACATGCAAAACTGCTCTTGATGACATTTGGGCATATTTAAGTTTACCATCTTGTTTAAAAATAAGTGACTATTTAATTTGAAATTAAAGTTAAAGTTAAAAACAACAACAATAACAGCACCATATTTTCATCGAGTCATTAAATGTCTGAAACCGGGAGATTGCTTCGTGTTTTTGCTATACCATGGCAGCTCTCGAAATTTTTGGAATTCAGTCAAGGTTTTGAGAAAATTCTACAATAAGATTATCACACCATTCCGGGTACCCTCCAATAAATTTCCAGGATATCTTAAAGTAACAGCAAAGTTATTTATAAAAATATTACTTGTAAAAAATGGAGATATATTTTCTTTGACCATATATAAAAGTCACGTGGGTTGGCTACATAGTAGAGGTGTTAAAATATAATTGTCATACACCCATTGTTAGCCATTAAAATAGTATTTTATGTATAAAGGATTTTCTAAAACGGTTATTATTCAGAGCGGGTGCTATGGTGCAGTGGTAACACTGTTTGCCTACAAATCAAGGGGTCATGAGTTCGATCCCCCGCTACTCCACTGAACGAATAAATGACTACAAGACTGACAAAACCAGGACATCGACACAGCATGACGGCAACGATAGATACAAGAGAAGACCATAACGGAATAGGAAACAAGAACCGAAAGTACAAGATCGAAGACGACGACCGATAACAAGACAAGAACTGACAACAAGCGAACAGAGACGAGGACCGCTAAAAGAAGAACAGAGACAGGGACCGATAACAGAAGAACTGACAACAAGCGAACAAAGACGAGGACCGCTAAAAGAAGAACAGAGACAGGGACCGATAACAGAAGAACTGACAACAAGCGAACAGAGACAGGAACCGATAACAGAAGAACTGACAACAAGCGAACAAAGACGAGGACCGCTAACAGAAGAACAGAGACAGGGACCGATAACAGAAGAACCGCTAAAAGAGAGACAGGGACCGTTAACAGAAGAACTGACAACAAGCGAACAAAGACGAGGACCGCTTAAAGAAGAACAGAGACAGGGACCGATAGTAGAAGAACTGACAACAAGCGTACAGACACGTCGACCGATAACAGAAAAACATAAGACAGGGACCGATAACAGAAGAACTGACAACAAGACAACGGAGACGAGGATTGATGACAGAACAATAGAGACGAGGACGAATAACAAAATAAGATAGACGAGGATTGATTTGAATTTGAATGGATAACAGAGACATGTACCGATTACAGAAAAATTGACACTTAGAAAAAGGAAACCAGGACTGATTACATTAGAAAAGAGATGAGAACCGATGACAGAAGAACAGAGAAGAACGAAGACGATAACAGAATAGGACAGGGAGCGATAACAGAAGAATTTACAAGAAGTCGAGGATTGATATTAGAAAAGAGACAAGAACCGAGATTAGAACCGATGACAGAAAAAACAGAGAAGAACGAAGACGAGAACCGAAAACAGAATAGGACAGGGAGCGATAACAGAAAAATTGACAACAAGACAACGGAGACCAGGACTGATAACAGAACAATAGAGACGAGGACCGATAACAGAATAACATGGATTGATGACAGAAGATCTGACAGCAGAGAAATCCGACGAGAACCGATAACAGAAGAACGAAGACGACGACCGATAACAGAAAAACGAACACCAAAACCCAAGAGTACTCAGAAAAAGGTGCCTTTTGCACACGTTTTAACCTCCTCACACAAACGTAGGCATCTGAGTAGCCACTCTATATGCTTGCATAGAGGGCTAGATAAAATCTAGCCAGATAAAATCTAGCAGATAGGGCAAGAAAGAGTGTAGTGTTCGCTGCGTAAACCCTTAATATCTTTAAATGCCTTAAAATTATCAGTACTATCTTTAATATTACTTCTATATTTATTTACTAATATATTAGGCTATAGAAAAATGTCTGCCATCTTGAATTTTTCTGCCATATTGGATTGTTTTGTTTTTTAAATTCTGTTTTGGTGTCTAATTTGTTTTTACCTACACATGCTTTGTTACAAATTTCAGGCTTTTTTTTCTTAAAAGTTTTATTTGATATATCACCCATTTAAGATAATAAAATTTGGCGGCCATTTCAATGGTCAAGATCAAGTTTTTCAATTTGGTATCCACCTTTATCGGATTCAGCATGCCTTAAATAGGTAAAATACACCAAGATACCACTTGTACTACAAAATGCCTCTAGCATCTTATAGGGAGCCAAATTCTCAAAATCAGTCCTGTCTATTTACTGTGTTGGTTTTTTTTGTTTTACTTTTGTTTTTTTTATGTCTAAAAACTATTTAGGTCCTTACTAGAAATTTTATAAAAAATATTATGAGAAATGATTTTATTTATGAATTTATTTGATATTTAGGCTTTTGAAGGTGAACATTAGGACTAATAATGTTCTAATTAAGTTTGTATTTCTCTAAATTATTAGACTTTTAAAGCACGTTGTTAAAGAGTTAAAAAGTTAGGCTTATTTCTCCTTATTATGAGTAAAAAGTCCTTATTAGTTGTAACTTGGGTAACAAAGCTTTAATAACGTTTTTATATATTTTCTATTTAGTGATATCAAAATTCTAATTAAGCTTTAATCACTTTTAATTCATGCGAAGAACACCGTTATAAGGCTCTTTAGCAGAAGTAACAAGTTCTAATTAAACTTTTAAAACTTGTTATAGTTATAAGATTAAAAATTTTCTAAGAATATTAAACCTTTCACCATAATGTTCTAAAACACTTTTGAAGACATTGTCATTTGATTACAGATTTTCGACTATGCGATCACATACATGCTTCGAAGACATTTTGTAACTAAAGACACCGTGCCACCACATACACGCACCACAGGACAAAGAGTTGTCCGCCCGTTAAGGAAAGGGCAGACTTTTACTACATCTTATTTCCTTATTTTTATTGATAAGGAGGCTTATTTTCACACAAATGTCTTGAAGTGGTTAATATGATGATTATACAAAAATAGTTATTCAAACCAAGCGGCGGAACATTTTACGTCCTTTAAAAAGATCATATATAATTTTCTGGAAAATTTTGAGTTTGCAGTTTTTTTTCTACTCTTTATTTCATGTCTATGATAGAACTATTACATTTTTGCAAAACATGAACGTTTCAAAAACGTTTATATGCATTAAATATAGGAGATATATTTCACACTTTGTTTGCAAATATTAACCTTGGTGCATTTTTGTCAAAGTACGCATTTAAAGATCCTGTAACTCACTTTGTTATGGTTTTATATCAAAAATATAATGCTCAAATGAAGATTTATCAATATTGTAAGTTCCAAAAAGCATTATTTTTAAAGATGTTACCGAATTTACATTTCATGTTATTAAAGGGAGGTAAATAGAAATGTATTTTCTATAAAGTCTAAGTCAAATTTTTCAATAAGAAATCAATACATATATTTTAATAATTACATTTAATGTGGACAAATATTTGCAGTACATATTTTACATATTATTCGGTGTTTGAAATTTGTTTTAGAAGCATAATTATATACATATAAAATCTCATTTAAGTGTGGTAACAACCTTAATTACAACATACAGGATCTTTAAAGTATAATTATATCATACTTGTAATAGCAAAAGTTATATGATGGGCTGCAAGAAAAAAAATTAGATTCAACATGAGCAGTCGACGATTCCGACACTGGTAATCTTTGACATATTTGTTTGAGTTTGTAAAAATTTAATTCAATTTTCAAGCTTTCATAGTCATTGTTTCCTTGAGCAAGAAATTTCACACTCATTGCTTAATTCCGGTTGGTTCATACGAGTATGAAAGTGTGTCTATAAACATAAAGCTTCCTACACAAAATCTTACTAAAATAAATTATGTTTTAACCTACAACTGTACTGTTCATTATTTGATAAACTATATATATATGAAATATATATAGGAAAAATATAAATGTAATGTTTGTCGAAGACAGTAATGTTTAAATAGAAGAGTTCAATATTTTAATCAAAATAACATAAAATTAATTAAATTTCCCAAGTTTTTCTTCAATATTACTATTGAATTTTATCCTAGGAGTATTTCGAAGCGGTTTCAGAGGAATTTCCGCCTGTTTTGTATCTCTAAAATCCTCATTTCCAACCGAAGACAACATAAAACCTTTATTTATATAGCTAGTATCTCTTTTTTCACCATTTGTCGACCGCCAGATATCTGTAACACGTATATCTTTAGCAGAGTTTTCTGAATCACTTTTACTCCCAAAAATAGACTGAGAAGTGAAGCCCTCGCCACACGTTTCTTTTTTTACGCTGACACCGGTGTCGTCAGACTCATTCTTATCCATTAGATTTTTCATGTCAGTTATATTGTTGCTTTTAAACTGTTCATGTGTCACTTCTGCTTGTATAATTTCTTCCTCGTCTTCTTCGGTAATGTCATTTTCCCTGTAGTCACTGGGCGCGTGCACTTTCTCGAACAGCGCATCCGCCCAAAGTGAACCTAAGGTTATTCGACGACCTAAGCTACGCAATACTCCTACCCGGCGAATAGCTTTTCGTGTTCCTTTTTCTTCATCTATAACAAAAGCAAAATTCTAATTACTTTGGAAAAGAAGGTATTTTGACGAAAATATGGTGTTTGTGCACGCAATAACCGTTCCAGACAGCACCAGCGGAATATACTCGTGCATTAAAAGGTACAACAACAACAACAACAACAAGAATTCCTAAATACAAGTGAACCACAAAACAAGAAAACAACAAAAAACGTCTATCAAAGTGTTAAATATTTACACCCAATAGTCTGACTTTCTCGAAAAAAGAGAAATATATAAAATGTTTAATAATTAGAAATCTACATCGAATGCATTATATATCTTAATAAAAAAAAATATAAAAAAAAACTTGTACGTACTTTGTTTTTTTCTCATGATACACAACTGTATTATAATGTACACTATTGTAAGAAACACTTGAAGGGCGATGACACTTCCTATACAAGCGGCGGCAAAATTTGTTGGTCTGGAAAAAAATAGTTCTGCAGATATTAGTACGCATGCTATAAATGTGTTGATGTACTCATTATAAGTCATTACATACACAGAAATGATCTTCACGTTATCATTTTTTTATCCTAGTACTTATTTTGAAACAAGTTATGTCATGGATATATTCTTCCTTTCTGAATACTAGTTGATGACCAAAATATATTTGTTCACTGCCATGAAGAGAGATAGAGAGTTGCATTCGGCTTAAATCTGGCACATATTTCTGAACTTTCATGAAATTACCAAACATGAAAAATAAAATCATTATTATTATAAGTAAGAAAATTTTGTACACAGATCTTAATGTATACTTTGTATAATTCATTGTTAACTCCTTTTACCATTGTTTACAACACTGAATTCGACAGACAACAACAACAAAAAACTACGAAAGTCTGTTGTTGACAAATGTGTTCAATAAGGCATTTCGTTGCATAAAATAAACAAACTGAATAAATATTACTTTAAAAATTCGTTTTTATATTGAAACTTACACATCCCAGAATGTACAACAATACTGTGCGTTCGTCTGTCCACAGCAATACGCTTGATCTTCTGGCACGAACGGAAGTGGGCAGGTGAAAATTCCTAGGTAAGTACCGTTCTCGTCTGCTTCATAATTCTTACAAACAGAGATTGCTGCAAAGATGTTAAGAAAAATAACACATTAAAGCATAAAAGTAATTATTCATACACAATGGGTGACAAGATTCAAACAAAATGTTTATTTATTTGATATCTTAATAGCGTCAAGTAAGTCAAAGAAATCTAAAACTTGTTATGTTAGACTTTATTTGATATCATCTTGCAAAATAATATACAGTCTAACTTGCCCATGCGACCACGTGTATTAAGCGACTTTTGTCTTAAACGACCACTTTAAATTCCCCCCGATCATTTTCTCTCTATATCTTTAATATATTAAGCGACTTTTGCTCAACGCGACCAGCGACAGCTAATTAGTCACCTAATTGACATCAATCTTTTCATTAAACGACCACTTTTACGTGTCAAGTAATTGTGCTTTTAGAAAACGCCACCTCGTTATGTCACAAGTGTCAGCAATCAAAACACAACAATAAACGTGTGAAAAACTCTATTTCCCATACCGTTTTAGCGTATGCAAATGAAGTTAAGTATACGCGTGACGTGTATTATTCAATAATATCGGATAAACAATGCAACGCTCCGCCCATACTGAGATGGTGTATACGCTTCGCTTGTTGACATTTAGTCTGCATTGAATTGACCTTGAACTTGATCAGCCATTAAATTAATCGTAACAAATAGATGTAGTTTGTTTATTTCAAATGAAATAAAGTTTCCTTTTAAAAGGAAAGGCTTGCACAGTTGTGCCTTCATCCCAACATATTTATTTGTTTTTATTTTTGTAAAAACGAATATTTTTGTCAAAACGATTTGAAATCTATTCTCTATTGTATAAAACTAATAAAGAAAATAATCAATCGTAAAAATACTAACGTGAAGATCTATCATACTGAAAGGAAACAAGTGTGCACATTTCATTTAATTAATAAGCATGTTCCCAGATACGATGCGCTATCTATAAACATCACGTGGTAAGGTTAATGATATGCATGGGCTATTTTTAGATTACCTCACCAAGTTCAGTAGATCTAAATATAACTCGATCATGCACTGTGTGATTTGGACCACCCTTTGAAGACGGAATACTACTACAGTCAACATCCTCTATTGTGTAAAACTAATACAGACAAAAAACAATTATAAAAGAAACTAACTTTTGCGTCTTGAAAAAGAATTGAAACGGAACAATTTCGTTTATAATTTATTACGGTTTAAATCAATAAATCAAGTAAAAATACGAATCCTATTTATAGAAACAAACTGGGATTACCGAAGTAACTAAAATAGCTTAGATTTCCGTAATATTACTTCGTCTGATTCCGCAGTCACGATTGCAATCGGAAGTACATCGGCTATTATCATTAATCCGAAGAGTGACGGAAAAGGCCGAAAAGTTGCGATTGGCACGATTTCAGCTGGTTTCCCGTTCAATCATGCACTTATAAATGTAAGCAGAAAACCACCTAACCGGAACAGGTTTTCCAAATGAAATGGCTTGCAGCCGTGGCTGCAAGCCAAAAAATGCACAACAGAAAACATCTTCACTAATAGGGTTTTCGTGTTGGAGACAAGGAATAACAACGGAGAAGTTAAAAAATTCTGGAAAAAATGTCAAACATGTACGTAATGGATCAAAACTGATTTTGTCAATAAATATCAGAACGTTATTTTTACATTTGCATCCGTTTAGATTATTGGAGCGTACTTATTATTCAACATTTATATAAAATTGAAGTTGAAAAACAATCCCATCGAATAAAAAAGATGTCATTTATAAATTTTGACTTTTATAACATGCTGACTGTCTTAAGAGACCGTTTCATTAAGCGACCGTTTTTGGTGTTTCCCTTGCCTGGTCGCTTAATACAAATTTGACATGTACATGTTTAATTTGATTTCATCCTAGGGGGATTTTGAAGAGGTTTCAGGTTAATATTAAATTTTGACTTTTATGCAAGCGTCTTTTCGCAATAGATTTGCGATTTCCGTTTTTTAGGCGCATTAGGCGATTAAGAATTTTTAGATTAGCATAAGGTTAAATTGTGTTGTCAGAGAATGATATGAAAAGGCAGTCTTTTTGAAGTATAGTTAGACTTCTCGGGTGCCCTACCTTGCATTATTTCAAGCACGAGCGGGCACCTAAGTAAGAAACACCAACGTCCGTGGCTAATTTTAATTTTAACACTGACATGTCATTTACTATGTTTACATATATCGAGTTTGTAAGATCCAATCATATTGGTTTATGGCATATAAAATTGGTTGTCGTGAGACTTTGAGAAAATCTTCAATCGGTACACCTCGGCTATTGTTTTAAATCCATATCCGAAGTTTGACGGAAAGGACCGAGAAAATGAGATTGGAATTGTGTATACTTACAACCAGACGGTGTGTTCTTGTATACTTTAAACTGATCTGTCTTGAACCAATCAAACATGTAGCTATACAAGGCCGGGTATTTATTTGGCGTGTTTGAATATACTCGACTATAACGTGCATAACCCTTCCCGCCGGTGTAGGAGAAATATCTAAAAATAGAACACAAATGGTCAGATTAAAAAAGAATATCAATATATCAAAAAAATATTATTAAAACCAAGAACAAATGAGTTCTTAAAATATATGTATGTTTAATTTCATGCGAACCGGCCTATCTGAAAGAATAAAGATTACTGAGTGAAGCCGATGTCATAAATTGCTTTATTCTTATTTACCTATGACACAATTATTATCGATACATGGGATATGTTTTGTACTTATGGTTCCAGATATTTGATATTCGAACTTAAAATTGTAGATACTCGGTTTGAATACTAATGAGTAAAATAAACGTTAAGTTATTGCCTTACACAAGTTATTGATCCCTGTTTTGTTGTTATGTATATACAATTTGTGAAATAGAGAATAATATGTTGGTGCCGTGGATGGAGAAAGATTATCTGGCGAGGCGGAGGAATTTATTGGGTGAGCCGCAGGCGAACCCAATAAATTCCGGAGCAGAGCCAGATAAACTTTCTCCGTCCACGGCACCAATCTATTATTCTATTTATCCTGTCACCGTTTTTTTTTTAGAATTTTAATAGGAAACTACCTTTAATCACACTATCGGAAATGTTTCTATATAAACAAAGAAGGCCCGAAGCGTGCATTATTCTACTACAATGCACTCGCCGTTCTTATTATCTCCCTGTGTATTTTTACATTGAGGGCGCCATTTTGTTTGAAAAATGTGATAAATAAAAACATTTTTTTGTCGAATTTTGTTGTGAAAACTATCTAGAATGAAAGAAAATGGTCTAACTAAGAAAATGAATTCGAACACCAATATCTTTTATTCAGTCGTTAACGCTGTACAGACGTTTAAAGTATTGTTTACGTGACGTCACAATGTAGCGCCAAACAGCACGTGCAAAACAATCAAATCAAGTACACTATTTTAATGTCGCAAACGAGTTAAGTTTTACATTTATTTCACTTTTTATAATTTTTATTTCGCTTGAAAAATTATAGAGTGAAATAAAATAAACAAACAAAGTATTATCAACGTTTCCAAAATTCGTTATTCTACACACAGAAGATTTAACGAAGTTTTTATATTTTTTCTTGAAAAGTAGTCCGGCAAACATGCATACCACGTGATCAAGTGCCGTAGATCAGTAAAAATATACGGCACCTTGTTATCGGGCCGAAAATGATACAAGTGACAGGTTAAAATCGACTATATTTCGTGAATGAAGATTTGAAAGACTAGTATTTGTGGAAGATAAATTTACAAGATCATATACATCTGTGTCATTATATAAAGTTTCATACAAATATTTCATTTGCTTTGATGGAAATGGCGTGGCAGGATTTTGTATGCCCGGTAAACAGACCTCGTGCATGCAGTCGTGCTCATATACAAAATATTAGAATGAAGTAAAGTAACGTAATTGTATAATAGTACAGTTACAGTTTTAATGAGTTTGAAAAAATCATAGACGTGTTGCTTAAATTTTGGTGAGTTTAAAGATTAATAAACTTGTTGTTCAAAATAATGCTGACTAGGCACTTTACAAGCAAAACAAGTCAAGCATGCGATTAACTATCTATACTCACACTGTGCTGTAGTAACTTCCATAACGCTTTGCCTTGTAGTTGAAGTTTGAACCTTGGATGAAGTTTGAACCTTTTGCAAGCGTTGATCCTGCAACAGGAAAGAAATAATAAATAAGATTTTACCCATAGAAAGAATAGTTCATCATTAGATGTATTGTTATTAAGGTAAAATCCTATATTCCACCATGTCTATGGACAATTTTTGACAGTTCATAGTTACTTAGACTGAAAACATGTTATCAAACATGCTAAAACAACTACATGCTAACATCAGATTAAATAAAAAATTATGTCTATATTTAACTTATTCTGAATTTTATGTTAAATTTTGCCTTTGCCAATTTCCTTACTTCATATCTAAAGTAAACATTATAGGGAAAAGGTCCAAGTGGTTTAAGCCTATGTGTAGCCTGGGATTCAGGCGTTGATATTTTTTGCTTATTTAAAACATACGCGCTATTTCTTAATCGATCGTCATAGATAACGCACAGCATCTCTGGTTTTTGATAGTATTTTTGCCGAACAGAAGCGCATAAAAAATCGACAGACTGGAACCCAGACTAGCCTATGTGAGTCAGACAAAGTTCTTGAATCAAATGTGTTTTCTTTTCTTTGGAAGTATAAAACAGTGTTGCTTCGTACCTCCTTTAAGCTTCGTACAGATAACGTAAAGTAGAAATTATTTTTATTTCTTTTTTTATTTTATCATTTAGTATATTATTCAAGGACAAACCTGTTAGTATCCAATGAATGAAAACATATATCCAAACAGATAAATCCATCTTTTATTTTAGATCTCCTTTTCTGCGTTCTCAAAAATAATAAAGTTCCCTATCTTGGATAATAAGCGTAACGTAATAAGATGCCGTTATATGCACTCGTATATGTGATGTGTATATTTGCAATGTTACTTATAACGCGACTATTTTTTTTCTCGTTATTTCAGAAAAAAGTAGATTTGAAATACGTGCTGGTGCAATAAGTAACGGATTAGCAAACAGGGTTTAACATGACACATCGGGATTTTCTTTCCAGTTACATAAAAGTAACGTAAACACAGATGATAAAATAATCTGTATTTTTTAATTTAGATTTATATATATATAATGCACCGTACTACGTTGCGCATTAATATCAAGTATAATCATATACGTCATAGTTTTAATTACATCATATATCATGGATTAAGGAATAAGAGTTTTATTTAGTTCGTTTGTTTGTCGGTTTGACAGCAATATGATTAACTTGAGGATAAGTATCATTTTTTATTGTTATGTAAGTGTGAAATCGGTTTACGTTAAGAGAGAGAGACCATCAGTTTTATTGATAGATAAACGACCTATGCACTGACTTGTTTTAACCATGTTTTATGAAACGTATTTTTCACACCTTATTGCAATGTTCTTTTTTTCCGGATTGACGGTATTTAGTCAGAGAGATAGATTTATTTCGGCAAAAGGTAAACATGTTACATGATAAACAAACACAATATAGATTAAAACATATTATTACAAATAAATAAGTTAATAAATAAATAAATGAATGAATAAATACTATATTATGTAAACCATGACATGTTCCCAAAACTCTTATTTTCACAGTCGTTGGCAAGACAAAGAGAGGTATTTCATAAAAGAAAAAAAATCACTTAAGAAAAATCCCATTCATGTAGGATATCATTTGAAATTAACACAATTTGAAATGTAATGTAATGTAATCGTAAAAAGGTCAGTATTTTTAAGAAAAAAAATCACGTGCATGTTAAGAAAAGATTACATTAAAAAATGAGCCGCGTCACGACAAAACCAACATAATGGGTTTGCGACCAGCATGGATCCAGACCAACCTGCGCATCTGCGCAGTCTGATCAGGATCCATGCTGTTCGCTATCAGTTTCTCTACTTGTTATAGAGTTGGTAGGCGAACAGCATGGATCCTGATCAGACTGCGCGGTTGCGCAGGTTGGTCTGGATCCATGCTGGTCGCAAAACCATTATGTTGGTTTTGTCATGACGCGGCTCAAATAATCATATTTCGATTTATTATCACCGGGATTATGGTGTATTAAGAGTAACTAAAATATGATCATAGTTATGAGTATATGAGGAAAGAACATGCCAAAGATTACACTATTAGAGAAAAGAAAAAGTTTTTAAAGTCTTAATAAAAAAAATTAAAACAAATTTCAAAAAAACGAAACAGTAAGTCAAAAAACCTGAGTCAAAAATAATTCAATAAAAATGAAAACAGATAAAATTGAAAAGTATACTATTTTAAGCTATAGCCAGTTGAGGTGCATATCTTCTTTTACAGAACAATGTAAACTTGGATGAACAC
Source organism: Ruditapes philippinarum (assembly GCF_026571515.1). Taxonomy (NCBI): domain Eukaryota; kingdom Metazoa; phylum Mollusca; class Bivalvia; order Venerida; family Veneridae; genus Ruditapes; species Ruditapes philippinarum. The sequence continues at coordinate 362,691 of NW_026862887.1, read as the reverse complement.
GTCATGTTTAAATTTATCTGAGTGCATGTATTTTGTAACCATGTGCATTTTGTGCACGTCTTATATGATTAAACTATCTGCCTATCAACATAATTAATATATTTCAAGATAGAGACTTTTATATCGGTGATTGACTCATAATTGATAACGAAAAATATTTAAGAATATTCCGGTTGTGTGTGTTATTAGGGATTTAATATATGAGCCGCGTCATTACAAAAGTTGCGACCAGCATGGATCAAGACCAGCCCGCGCATCCGCGCAGTCTGATCAGGATCCATGCTGTTCGCTTACAATCACTATTACAAGTAGAGAAAGTGATAGCGAACAGCATGGATCCTGATCAGACTGCCCGGTAGCGCAGGCTGGTCTGGATCAATGTTGGTCGCAAACCTATTCTGTTGATTTTGTCATGGCGCGGCTCATATATAAATTTGAATGACACGTTTTGATGGTAACACGTGATCATTGCCTTTAAAATGCTGTCACAATTATATTAAAATCAGAGCGTCAATTGGTTAATGAGATTGAATGTATCATTTAATGTAAGGGAAACAACTACGATATGATATTTTCTTCACTCGTGTCATGATTATCTCTCTTTAAGTCATATAGCTGTTGTATAATTAAATTTTATGCTAAATGTCTCAAAATATTTTGCCGTTAAATGTCGCAACACTACCGTTTATGTAGCACCGTTTTCCCTTACCGTTAAATGTCACAAGACTACCGTTAAATGTCGCAATATCTAAATTCATGCTTAACAACTCAAATTATGACAATATTAACGTTATGAAGACGATCTAGGGACCAGCTGTCAATCAGATAGGAAACGGTTTACTATGATGTACAAAGTAATTGGTTGAAATTGGTCACCTTATACCTACGTCACATTACAAGCGAGGAACGCCCGATATAGAGGGATCGGTGGGACACCGTTGATAAATTGAGATCGGAGAGAAACATTTCAATCGTGTCCGGGAAGAAGTGGGCGGTCATTCTCCCTCTGTAGTCCATTAGGTTTCGGACGGTTTCCGAAGGGTACTCGCCCGGTTACCGGGTGAAAACTGGAAGAACATTTTAACCGTTATGTAACCGATAACAAAAAGTGTCCGGCCGGTATCGGAGGGAATTTTACCGTGTCTGCTACGGTGAGCTGGCGATGTACCGGATGCCGGAAGAAAATAAATAACTCTGCACTAAAATTCTCCGATAACCTGTACGGCCCCCACCGGTAACTTGACACGGAGGGTTACCGGCAGGAGACCTTAAAAGATTAGCAATTTCAACGGTACCCAATCGTAAATCTAATCGCAGTGTAATGTGACGCAGGCTTTAGTCGGTATTATAAAACTGTAAACTGATTGTGGTTAAATGATAATACGTAATTGTATTACAGTACCTTTAACATCGATAAAACCGCAGGAAAATACGCTTGTAGGTAAAAGGCCGACACAAAATATAAAACATTCTGATCTGAGATTTTAATTTTGATTGAACCTTTCTAGAAAAAAAAGCTTCTCGGTGTGTTGGATCCATCTCAAGCTGATGTCATGGCTCGAAATCACGACTTCTGGGTTGCTGAATGAAAAATGTATACAGATGTGTTTTATCACCAAAGGGCTCTTTGGCAAAACCTGCGGTCATCAATTTATAATACCGACTAAGATGACTTCAATTTCAATTACTTTGTGCAGTACAGCAGATACTTTCCTATCTTATAGATTGCTAGTCCCCAGATAACCTGCATGTTAATATTGATATAATACGGAGTTCCATATAAGACAGCCTACTGTTTACTGCCAACTGTCTACTGTCAACTGCTTACTGTCAACTGCCTACTGTCAACTGCTTACTTTCAACTGCTAAATGCTAACAGCGACTGTTTAATGCTTACTGTTCATTGATGAATGCCAACTGTTACACCTGTCAAATACCCGATTAACAGCCTGAAAGTAAATGTTGGCTTTTTACGTACTTCTTCCAATGTGTTTATATTTTACAATGAGGCCGTTTGAAACAGTATTTGTTAAGGAATTACAGTACTCTGTATCATTTATGGAAACTTTTACTAAAACCTTGGGACTCGTTACATTTATACATGTACATGTATAATTCTCGTTATACTAAGCAGAAATATAAGTATATATCTTTGCAGGCATCTGGAACTTTTCAAAATCATAGACCTGTAAACTTTATAAAAATGTTATCAATCCAAATATAATAAATTTTTTTCTGTCATTTAATCTTGTTCGGTAATTTTGAGCTACCCCATAAAACTGCTTGCTGAATTATTTATACATGTATATCCCTGTTCAAGCTTGTAAAAGATAGTCATTTAGAAACATCTACCATATAACATGTATATTATAATATTAGTTCATTAAATGATATTGACCCTATCCTTTAACTTTAGTGCTTAATGTTATTTTTAAACGGAGGCCTTGTAATTTCAAGAACGTCATTGTTTTTACATTTAAATTACAACGGTTTGTTTTATGTTCGCATTTTGAAAATAATGCTATCATATTTTGAAATTATCTAGATAATGTTGCTAAAAACGATTTTCAGACAAATTTATATATACCAGTCACGTTTCGGATTACCAGTAGTTTATTCTGATAACCGTTAAACGTACTGAGAAAGTATACACATTTTACGGTCCAAATCATACATGAAACCGTCAAGTTATATCTAAAAAGTTAATACTGTAGATGATTTTTCATATGTGGGTGTTAAGTTCTCTTATAATGGTAAATTTGCTAAAACAAAGAATCATTTATTCGAACAGGCAAGGAAGGCTATGTTTTCAATTATAGTTAAGGCTAGAAAATTGGATTTGCCTATCAGTATGCAAATTCATTTAAGCACCTATATTGTTATATGGTAGCGAAGTGTGGGGAATTGAAAATGTGAATATCATAGACAGATTTCAATTAAAATTTCATAAACTCATATTAAATTTGAAACAAAGTAATCCAAATTGTATGCTTTATGGAGATTTAGGGATATTACCTTTATTTATTCATATAAAAAGTAGAGTTTTGTGCTTTTGGAATAAGATTTTAAGTAGCAAACAAGAATCAATAAGCCATATATTGTATGATATGTCACACTCTTTGTATTGTAGAAATGTGTTGAAACTCCCAAGAATGAATAGTGTTTGTAAATTACTAGATTCACTGGGTTTATCAAATTTTTGGATTAATATGTTGCCACTTCTCTTCCATTGTTTAAGAAAATTGTTAAAAATAGACTGAAAGGTCAGTTCATTCAAAATTGGCATAGTGAAATGTCAAAATCAAGTAAATGTCTGAATTATAGAATGTGCAAAAGTGAATTCAGATTTGAAAAGTTTTTAGATATTTTACTATCTCATTTAGCTTTGGTACTATTGCGCTTTAGATGTATGAACCATAAATTGCCTATTGAGTCTAGTAGATTTTGTAATATACCAAGAGAATTTAGAGTGTGTAATTTAGGCAATAATAGCTCACTTGGTGATGAATATCATTATTCTTTTAATTGTCAATTCTTTAATACTGACAGAAAAAAATATATTACTAGAGAGTATAGTACTAATGTTAATTCAATCAAGTTTTCTATGTTAATGAATAGCACAGATAGGAGTATATTGTTAAAACTTGCAGTATTCTGTAAAAAAAATATTTCAGCATTTAAGTAAATGATAACTAAGCTTATTTTCATAATGTAACACTTTCATTTTTGATTTATATTTGCCATGTAATACATCAACATATTTCGTGGATATCTCTTTATGATATGTCATACTATATGTATATATAATTGTATATGTGACTGATGCCTCTATGAGGCCCAGCATTTTCAATAAACTGTTCAAACTGTTCTTAGACCGTACATTTATACCTTAATTCTACAAAGCCTCAATAACATGTTAATTTTAAATTAGTAGATGTTAAGAAATATTCGACAGAAGCATGATGACTAACGTGTCAATTATTGTGTTGTAATTGGAAAGTCGATGCATAATAAAATCATTCAAAGATCTTTGAGTTATGTGGGCATTATTATTTAATACAAAGGACTGTTAGTATTTGTTTATAGATATGATGAACTGCGGTATCCTAAATTTTGAGGCCTTCCGCATGTAATTCTTAAGTTTTTGCAGTTTTGTCTGTGTTTCATTCTGGTTTTTATAACTTATGATAAAGGCATTAAAACCACAGGAAAGAAAACAGATTAATCAATATATTGCTGGACGGCCGTCTTTTTATTTCATTGTCTTTAGGTTAACTTGTAAAGCTGTTTTGAAGTTTACTTGCCGGATATTGGAGCTTCAGATGTATTTCTTATGGAACTAATAATATAACGTAATCTTCATCTTCCCAATATACTTTTCACGATCATATGCATTTGAAATTGATGTACTAAGACACTATTAAAATGTGGACAATGCTGAATTTAATTTCCAAATTGGTCATGTTACAACATTCAACAAACAAACTTTGTTTCATGGTAAACATATATATAACCATTTTCATTTTATTTTGTCATAATTTTGTTTTCCGGGGAGCTAAGCATAAACAAAATTACAAGAAAAATTATGATATTTTATTTTCAAAAAGCTTTTTTATTTACAATTAAAATGAAAAACAAAATACACTTATTGATTATAACACCACATAATAAGTATGTTTAGTCTCAATAATGAGACCAGTAAGCTAATATTTTCTTGTATACACCGTTATTTAAAAATAAAAATTATGACACACCTGTAAAAAAATCAAAATCTATATAAATATTTGTAAAGTTTCGGGGAAAGTAATTACAAAAAAGCAGAATTATAATTCAAAGTTCTCTTATGAATTATATTATTGTTATGAGATTAATCATATTAATGGAAATATAACGTGATATACACGTTGTAAGAAAGGTAACTTAAAATGCTTCACATAATACCATAAAAGCTCTACACTATCACGATGTCTTAGATACCATAGTTGTCAAACTTCTAGAACCTTGATAGAAATAGTAATGACTTTCATTGGATGATTCTGGCAAATACGAAGGCAGATTTGCTCATTGGTTTTAATTGTGGTAATTGCAAAAAGAAATAGAAAAAAATAACAAACCTTAAAGTTCACTTTTAAATGTGTTTGTTAACAAGATAATTATAAAAATTATATAAAAGATGGATTTTAAACAAACACGTCAAAAGGTATATTGTAACATTAACGTGATCATTTTGTCTATCAGAAATTTTTAAGTAAATTTAAATTGTTAAGAATCTATCATTTTTCAGAGTTTTTCAATAGCACAATGGCTTTTCATAAAAGTAAAATAAGCTGATCTAAACTGTAATTTATCACTTCATGTTTGCACTCTTTATGTCATTGAAATATTGAACTTTTTTGAAACAATATGAATACAGCCAAGTTTGCTTTGTTCATGCTTTCAGAAGGAAGCCAGTTAAACTCGTCTATAAGAACAAATACATTTATGTAGTCCTTTTCCTCTTCTACTGTAATTTCAATATTTTCATACAGCTGTATTGGTTCTGTTACTTGTCTATGAAGTCAATGAAAGTATAGGCTGTTCCTCCATTGAAAGGTTTCTGTCAGATACTGTACTGGAATAAAATTGATTCTACAATTAACCTTCAAAGAACATATCTTTGCAACAGAAACTATCAAGAGTTGCAATCAACTTAACATAAATGGCTTACGCATAACATAACATCTAATAAGGAATTATTACACTTTTATAAGCTATAACTAACAGCCAATAAAAACTGAACCAAAATGATCTCGTAAATGGACTCACACATTTTTGATTATGAGAGAATGTTTAGCTTAAATTTCACCAGTGATTTCACCAGTATATTACAAATATTCTTCTAGAAATGTTGTTAAATGAAAATTTAATATTCTAACACGACCCGCATTTTTCCCTATTGAACATAGAAGAACCGAAAGTGTGTGTTATTATGCTATAAAATCACTGTTTGGCGTTCTATATTTAGACATGTGACGTAATCATTAAACACGTGACGTAACCACTAAAAATGTGACGCGCTGACAATAAGTACGGAAACAAATCAGGCGTAATTTAGCTTATTATCATGTACTTCAGCATTTATTTGTTGATGTCGTGTTAGAATCGAAATAATATATCCAAATCAGTGCTTTTATTGCTTGATAACATCACTGTTTGTCGTTCGGATGCGCATCATTATATCACTCGGGCTACGCCCTCGTGATATAAGTCCCCGCATCCGAACTCCAAACAGTGATGTTATTGAGCAATAAAATCACAGTTTGGGATATATTATTTCTTAAATTAACTATGAAATTCTAAATAAAATAAGGGAATGTTGACATAATGGTCCAGATCTCCGCCTCTCAACCGAGGAATAGTGGGTTCAGGCCCGTCCACGTCTTTTGAATTGTAAGGTAAAAAAATATTGTTGCGTCGTTATAATATAACGACGCCACAATATGTTTTTTACCTTACAATTCAAAAGACTTTCCATTTAATTTTGTGTATTGGCTCAATATAAAAGAAAGTAGTCCATGACGACACCAGTAAAAATAGAGAAAATATGTTTCGCTGCAGTGAAAAAAAAATAATGTTTTTTACAATAAGATTACGACAAATGAAAATGTGCATTTTATTTCAACAATATCCTTTTTTTTCTTTTCTTTTTTTTTTCTTTTTTTTTGTAGCATTTTACCATTGATATGCTAACAATATGAAATAAAGTAATTTGTCTGTCATTCTGGATAAACCATTTTAAAGGGACATATTTTTAAACAATATATACTGATCAAATAGCGAACAGCGCATACCGTGATCAGACGGCACGGATTTGCAGGCAGATCTATGTCTGCACTGGAAGCATGGGTAATTTCAGTTGCCATTTAAAAAACATCTTGCATCGGCTATATCGTAGCAAATAGGTTTGTTTCTCTCAAAAATATGGGCATTTGAATAGTTACAGTCAATCATCATTTATCGATATGTACTAAATTCCGTTTATAAACGGTAAATATTGCTGAATACCGAAGATTTTCAAAAAAAAATGTTTATAATAAAATAAATCAAACGTTTTTGTTGTCATTTGTTAAAACCACATTCTTAAGAAAAAAGTGTCCATGTGAAGACGCTTTAAGGTACAGATTGAGTGTACCTTCTGTCCCTCCCTCCTCCACCGCATGCCCCTCCCCTCCAACACACGTCCCAACCATACATTGCCTTCGTCAAGCTACACTTCCATGGCTATCAGTGATCAAGTATTCATGCACGTTAGTCACAATACTTTTGTAAAATGCTTTTAAAAGATAAAATCTATAGTATTTCATTATGAAACACCAAAATGACTACATACATGTATTTTGTATTGTTTGTTCTGAATTGCCTATATGCCACTGAACCATATTGTTATTTTTGATGTGTAAAATGCGATTTTTTTCATTGTCTACTTTCGCTGCAATAATCAATTAACATCCTGCATCCAATCACTTCGAGAAAAAAAAGAGAAGATCATTATGACGTAATCAATCTATGTGTTTTCAAATTTGAGAAAATTTGACCCTAGAAAATGAATAACCATTTCCACGAATTGTTCCGATGCTGCCATTTTAACCCGGTCAGAATATTTCATGATATGGAGAATCATGTCCAAAATTACCGTATAGTATTCCCAGGCAATGGGCAGTAAGTCTATAGCAATAAAACTGTCCTGTTTGTGCTATGTTAATATACCAACCACGTTTAAGGTTAAGGTAATAAATATTAAGGTTAAGGTAAGGTTAAGTTAAGGTAAGGTTAACATAAAAAATAAGATTCATTTTGGCATAATGTACATACATGGTAATATAACACATGGAGTGGAATGGAACATAATACATACATGATCACAAAAAAACATGACATGCACACCAACACCAGGGATAACACAAAAAAGGGTAAACCCTTATTTCCATATAGGTCCCTAAACAATGCTTATAGGTTTATAAGTTTATAGGTCTGGCTACTTCACTGCAACAAACATTTACACTGAATAGGCTTCTAATTGTTTGAAGAATCTTAACCAATCCCTTAAAAATCTTAATCTTACAAAATGATGAAAACACTGGGCGATAATAAACGAACGAGTAGAACATGTTCATTTGCGTTGATATAAGTGATAAATATAAGTTATTACAGATAAATAGTAAATAATAAATGATAAGAAATAAATTATAAGTAATGATTAATATATGTTCCCACAAGGTTCCCATACAAAAAGTATGTAATAAAAACTCACAAACAGACAACAGTGCTATAAACCTTTAATATCAATGCTGTAAATACCCTTTGTATCATAGTTTGGGGACCTTTCTGTAGAAAAAGTGTTAGAGTTAAATCGTATACATATACATGCACAGTGCGGTAACTGGAGTGCAGGTATCAGTTACCCGCACTCCAGATAATGCCCGTTGATTGGTTCATTTTTGCTGGGGTTTACATATTGGGACGGCAGAGAAAGGGAAAGGGGCCGAAATATCATATTCAAATGCTCGTTCATTGGTTCTTTTTTTCTGGGGTTTCGTATTATGACAACAGGGAATGTGCTGTCATGTTTGACTATGATACAAAAGAGAAAGAACACCAAAAACACTCGGCAGTCTGATTTATACTCGGGGGCTACGCCCCCTCGTACAAATCAGATAGCCTCGTGTTTTGGTGCTCTTTCTATTACTTATTTACCCACGAATTTTGTCTTTGCAAGTTACCCATTTCTTTCTTATTTAATCAAAGATGTTTGTCTGTGCATATTACCCGTTCATTTCTTACATGTATTATTTAATTAATGATTTTTGTCCGTTCATGTTACCCTTTCCTCTTTAAACAATTATTTTTTTCCGCGCATGTTTTTTACTCTTTCTTTTTATTTGACGACATTGTTCGTGCATGTAACATTCACCCTTCAATGATTTTTGTCCGTGCATGTTACCCTTTCTTATCTAATAACCGATTTTCCGTATGTTATGTACCTCTCGAAGATTAATATTTTATTTAATCAATACATTCCCACATGGTTCCCATACAAGGGGTATGTTTTTAATAGGCTGTTCAAACTGGAGTTACCGAGATAACGCGATTATGAGTTTATCACTCACATATGCGGGGCGTCCTTGGCCGACTGGTTAAGGTCAATAAATTCAGATCACCTGCCCACCAGCTTTGGATTTTATGTGAGACAGCTATCCTGCTGGCTTATGGAACGTCGGTCGGGCCTCACAACTGCCCATTTATCCTTGAAATAATTTACAGAAGGGCCTCCCCCGCCATATAAGCTTGAAATTCTCCAAATGACCCCACTGTTTTGGAGCGACGTTAAACCCAGTAAACATATTGACATATGCGTGGGACATTGACAAAAAAAGAATCGTAAATTTTTTAGTTTAATGCATTTCGTTTTATGACAATTCCTTTTAGATTTCTTTCATAACAAAACATAAATATATCATCCGTATTAGAATCAAATCCCTAAGCTGAGTAATACGAGAAATGCCAGGAAAATTCTCAAAAGAAGTTAAAATGGGCCGGTATTATCGACAACACTGGCGCCAGGAGGCTTGCGTGGGAACAAAGAAAGAATATTAGAACCATGCTATTACACGGCACAAAGCATTGCAATGGCAATTAAATCGTATTGTCTCTTTTCTCGGATGTATACAATTTATATGATAATACAAAGGAAAATAAGTCAGCTAAATATCATCATGTTCTATTAATCCATTAATGTGTTTTCATCCCTAGAATGGGTGGTATTAAATGTCGATATGCTTGTGTTGACAGGTTTTTTATTTATTGTGTTTTTTTGTGTTCTTGTGTTTATTAATTATTTGTTTATTTGTTGGTTGGTTGGTTGGTTGGTTGGTTGGTTGGTTGGTTGGTTGGTTGGATGGATGGTTGGATGGATGGATGGATGGTCGGTTGGTTTGTTGGTTCGTTCGTTCGTTGGTTGGTTGAATCGTTCGTTCGTTGGTTGGTTGGTTCGTTCGTTCGTTCGTTGGTTCATTCGTTGGTGCGTTCATTCGTTTATTTATCTATTTATCTTTTTGGTTATTTTTTTATTTCTTTCTTTATTTTTGTATTTCTATTATTTTATTTATATATATATTTATTTTATTATTGTTTCTTTTGGGGGGGGGATTAATTTGGTCTTGCGTTTCGGGATTTTTTTTCTAAATTTTAAATCTCAACATATTTGTCCTGATTTGTAATATCGAAAGGCAAGTTTTTGACCATATGTTCAAACTTGTTATAAATTATTTCAAAAAAAAAAATATCTTTTATATTTGCTATGATTTGTAATATCAATATTGAAAGACCAGATTTTAACTTTTTCTATAACTTAGTTATAAATTATTCCGAAAAAAACTACCTTTTGTTCGCGTAAAGTGATTATAGCATAAAATAAAAAAAGACCGCCCATTAATCATTTAATTCACCTTAAAACGATCCTTACAATATACCGATTTTACAAAACACGCCTCAGTACTGGCAGATGATTTACCGGAAATATTGCTGTTTTTTTATTGAATAGGAAATAAATTCAAAAGTCTGACCTCGCGTTTCCTGTTGTACATTATATGACGTAAAATCTCGAGCCAATATCACTAATAAACTGTTAGTATCAATGGGTATTACTTTTTTAATTAGTTTAAAAGGTTCTGACGTGACGGGATAAAGAACGTTTGTATCCTTTGTAAATATGTATGGTGTCCGATCAGTGTCAATATTTGTTATTGTATTTCTTTTTGTTGTTGTTGTTGTTGTTTTAATAAGCGTTGTTTTTGTCGTAAAAATTGTAAATATTTATACCTGAACCTCTACTTTCCCATAGCCGCTTTCACTTTTTAAGATATGTAACCAGTCACGCCCGTCTCTAAAATTCTCTCTTTCCTTCTCTGCCATCTTTTAAAGATGATTTCAGTCTTCTTTACGTAAGTTTAAAGTCAGCAAATTTTAAGTGAAACTTACGTAAAACTTACGAATTCCTTACGAACGCCTTTACGCAAAAAAAAAACCCAGACGTATGTTAAAAATTACGCAAATCTTAAACATAAGAATGTTAGTAAAACGGGCCCAAGTCCTTATCTCGTTAAGCCAGTTTCGGAATGCATCGATTCTTTAAACAAGGGGCTACTTGTTCCATTCTCGGACGAAGGGATATTTTTGCCGGACTGTCTAATGGTCCAGCGAGTAATACGGTAAATAAACGGGCCGAAATATTTTATGATACATGTAGATCAAAGTTTAACAGATGGATAATCAAATACGTCTGCTGTGGCATTATATTTTTATTTGCATTTCATTTTTTTTCCAGAAATTTGTTTGCTTGTTATAGATCATTCATGAAAATTATAGCCTGACTACCGTTTTGAATACGGTAACAAGATAGCCATTCTCAATCATGATTTTAAAAAACAAACACTTTTTTCTGAAAATGAATTAAATCAGTTTTAAAATTTTGATGTGCTAATTTATTTATTTCAGTGTAATTTACTTTAAGATTGTTAGTTCATTTAAAGTCATATTCTTTATCAAATAAGCGTCTAGATTACCACGAGCACTAAATGGAAGTTCGGCAATTTTCGTCACATTCTTTAACAAATAAGCGTTTACATAATCAGGAGAAATAAAATGGAGATTCGGCACGTTATTTATGCAATTTTATAACATGTATTAGTAATACAGAATTTTGTATTACCTTCGGCTTACGCCTCTAGTTTTACCATATATGTTATCATCAAATCTTATAAAACTGTTTAATGGATTGAACATGTAGAAATTGAAAAAAATATGAAGATTAAAAAAACAAAAGATATATTTCAAAAGACACGCAAAAGTTGTCAGTGTCATCCAAATTGATACATTTTGAATCAGTTTGCATTAAAACTAAAGTTGATTAAATCACGACGGTTAAATGATTAATGAACACACGTCATTGAATGCGCTAGAAAGTTTAAAAGCCATTCACGCATCTCTTGGGCTAATGGTATTAATTTTATAAAATGAATGAAACAGAAATTATTTTGTCGAGTGTACTCAAATGAAATAATATTAGCATGAAAAAGGCTGTTACAATCCAAAATTTACGTCGCTTGATTATTGAAATGCGTGTGCGAAAAAAAAGTCCAATGTCCCTTATTGGGAAAACATCCCCCCACCAACCCGGCAATCCCTTATATAGTCCCTTAAAAGTGCAGATAGACTAATATTGGATTATAAAGATTGAAGGGAAATATATCACACGTGCAGGTTTGAAATTTACATATTGTTATAAAAGTGTGTAAAATCAGTTATGTTTAGTATAAAAAAAAAACATAAAATAAAAACATATAATTTGATCAGCGATATGCGTTAAGTTTAAAGCGGCCTAACGCTTTAACTTTTCGTTGGAAAATCACATCACTATTTGCTTAATGAGTGTCCATCACTGTTCGCGGCAGTGACGTTAAAATAAGAAGAAAGATAAAGAGCAAACCTGTGTATTAGAGGTATCGCGTAGTCTCCCATTTTAACTAAGTCAAATTTCATTTACCACCTTAATTCTTTTGATTTAACAATTATTTGAAACGATTTATCCAAAAATAACATATTTAACTTTTTGAAAATGCTGAAGGCCGCTTTAATGTTCTCGGAAACGTTTTAGACCCACATATATATTTAATAACTTATTTATCTTAACATCACTTTCCATTCAACAATATATAATAACTTTTAAGAAGACAAAAAAAAAATCAATATATAGATCTCGCTTCTTAAGAAAGCGTTTTGACTACTTTGAAAGGAAATATTCAAATACCAAATGGAGAAGTCGTGTTTGTATTTAGTTAACGGACGTTGGCCTCATAATTATTTTTAGGTCACTGACATATTAAAAAAAAAAACTACCGAGTAATTTTTGTATTATACAATAGTCATTTTTTTTCTATGAAGCCGTTTAATATTAAAGGCCCATTGTGCTTCAAAAAATTTCTCTCTTTTTCTTCTTTTTTGGAACTTTTACTATTTATTGTAAAATTACCTGAACTATCATTAGACGCCGCGTGCACGTCTAGTAGTTATGCATTTGTCCGTACGGCAATGGGCGAAGTTTTATACTTGATTTTGTGTATTTTTTGTTTTAAAAAAATCTCAATTGATGTTTTTAAGTTTTCTAATAAAAATAGCTTTCCTGGTGTACAACATGTCCAAGAGCTTTAAGGGTTTAGAATAAACGTTTAACTGAAGTGATAGTGCCATGTTTGAATAGCATATACTTTTTTTTCATTATCTAATTTTATCTACATAATTAATAACGTGCAAATGAGCCAGTCTAGAGTCGATCGTTCTAAAAATTAACCGTTGAGAGAGGTAACGACTGAGGCAGTGTCACTCACTTCATTTGCTCCGCCTCTGTTGAAGTTCGGCTCCGCCTTAAATTTTTGCCAAATTTAATATGATGCTCCGTATGCTAGCATTTATTCTGTGTTGACGGGGCGAAGGGAACCAGGCCAACTTCTGATCACATAACTTGTCGAATCATTAAATAACAAGTAACAAAGCCTAAATCACGAACGCCCACTATCAGAGAGGCGGTTCTCCCTCAACCTTTAAGAAAGTACGCCAAACTTTGCGCACCGGTTACGCTACGGTCAGTTAGGGGAGATCACTGTGGAACAGTTCGTCCTCGAAATTTTTCGAACATGATGTAATTCGTACCAATATTTAAATGGACATATTCTCGGCACATATTGTCTTGAATTTATTTTAAGTATACCAATCATTTCAATTATACTTGTTATACAATATATTTTGCTTCGACCAGTCTATCCAATCTTTGTCGCAACAGACAATCATTTCAGAATTTACGACATGGCATAACTTTGTGAATTTATGCATTAGGTTCAACATCTTCACAAAAATATGTAACTTGATTATAAACAACGAGCACATACCAAGAACATGTAGCAAAAGTTGATTTGTGCTTCGGATATTCATCTGTAATAGAGAACAATTTTCAATGCTGATTGACTGTTTACATCATTTGGCGGCGTCTTTGATGTGCAGCATCAACATCTAACTTGTTTCTTTTTGGCAATTTGTACAGTTATAATGATTAAGTATTTTGTTTAAAATACTTCTTTGTTAACAATTTACTACTTTAATGACAAAATCTTTCATATGAAGTGCTACATTTTTCAGGTCATACGCGTCTAACATGCTCTGAAAACATTATTTAAACGTTATAAAGCTCATGTTAACTTTTTTTTAAAGTAAAAATGTATTCGTTTCTGTTGGATATGTGCCTTTAATATTGCTGTATCAGACATTACAAAACAAGCGTCTGACGGGTTGGATTTTAAACAAATCTTCACGTGACTACGTGTGGTCTAGAATAAGGACGTTTTAATATACATTGTATCATGGAATCAATAACAACAGAAGCATGTTGTAACTTGTTTTAACCACTAAAACATTTTATTTTTTTGCTCTTAAGACGTGGTGTTTTTTTTTTGTTTTTTTTTTTTTTTTTTGAACATTAAGAGAAACTTCTGAACACTTGTTTGGCCATTTAGCGAAAAATACAATATTACCAAGTAACACTTTGTTACCTATTTAAACATTTAGAAAAAAGGATTTTTTTTAATCAATTGTCTATATCTTTTAAAATATTTTGTCATGCTTAATCTTTCTTGAAAAGTATAAAGAGGGGTATGGAAGATAATGGTAACTTTGTCCATTTTCTTTTTCAAATTGCGATGTTTCGTTGCTATTTTGTTGATGGGGTTTTTGTTGGACCTTCCTTGACAAAGATTATGATGGAATAATGACACTTTGTCATCCATTATCACGAGAAAGACAACCTATACAATGATGGCAAAACAAGGACTCCATAGTTGCAACTTTGTTTTTTACTTAAATATCAGTTAACATATACAATGATGGCAAAACAAGGCATCCATAGTTGTGACTTCGTTTTTGACT
This sequence comes from Ruditapes philippinarum, assembly GCF_026571515.1. Classification (NCBI taxonomy): domain Eukaryota; kingdom Metazoa; phylum Mollusca; class Bivalvia; order Venerida; family Veneridae; genus Ruditapes; species Ruditapes philippinarum. The sequence continues at coordinate 347,682 of NW_026862887.1, read as the reverse complement.
GAAATATTAGTTGACATATACAATGATGGCAAAACAAGGCCTCCATAGTTGCGACTTTGTTTTTACTGAAATATCAGTTGACATATACAATGATGGCAAAACAAGGCCTCCATAGTTGCGACTTTGTTTTTTTACTGAAATATCAGTTGACATATACAATGATGGCAAAACAAGGCCTCCATAGTTGCGACTTTGTTTTTTACTGAAATATCAGTTGACATATACAATGATGGCAAATTAAGGCCTCCATAGTTGCGACTTCGTTTTTGACTGAAATATCAGTTAACATATACAATGATGGCAAAAACAAGGCATCCATAGTTGCGACTTCGTTTCTGACTGAAATATCAGTTGACATATACAATGATGGCAAAACAAGGCCTCCATAGTTGTGACTTCGTTTTTGACTGAAATATCAGTTGACATATACAATGATGGCAAAACAAGGCCTCCATAGTTGCGACTTCATTTTTGACCGAAATATCAGCTGACATATACAATGATGGCAAAACAAGGCCTCCATAGTTGCGACTTCGTTTTTGACGGAAATATCAGTTGACATATACAATGATGGCAAAACAAGGCCTCCATAGTTGTGACTTCGTTTCTGACTGAAATATTAGTTGACATATACAATGATGGCAAAACAAGGTCTCCATAGTTGCAACTTTGATTTTTACTGAAATATCAGTTGACATATACAATGATGGCAAAACAAGGCCTCCATAGTTGCAACTTCGTTTCTGACTGAAATATCAGTTGACATATACAATGATGGCAAAACAAGGCCTCCATATTTGCGACTTCGCTTTTGATCGAAATATCAGTTGACATGTACAATGATGGCAAAACAAGGCCTCCATATTTGCGACTTCGCTTTTGATCGAAATATCAGTTGACATGTACAATGATGGCAAAACAAGGCCTCCATAGTTGCGACTTCGTATCAGTTGACTTGGTAGATATAGGAAGAAAAACTAATACAACTATTCGCTTGGCATAAATTATTGGAAACGGAAGTGACAAGGCTGGTTGAATAAAAAAGAAATATTGATGGGTGAAAAACAGAACCATTCTTCGCACATAATCAATTCGTATTCGCAGGAAAAACCTCAGTCTGCGAAAGATGTCATATGGCAATAATGGATAAGACACTTGTTTGCTCTCTCGTCCTTGTAATAGGTATATTTAAATTTATGTAACAAACATTTTTAACAGTAACAAAAAAAAATGAAATAAAAGACAAATATATATAGTTTTTATGAGCACTAAGGAATGGATCTTTAAGCAATACTTTAATAATAATTTTGCAAATGTCATTTTCCGTGCCGCTTGAATTACCAGTTGAAAGAATTATGATAGTATCATAAGGTACAGTTACCGCTATTTATTTATTTTTATTTTCTGTATTTATTTATTTTATTGTTGTTGTTGCTGTCGTTGCTGCTGCTGTTGTTGTTGTTGTTTTTACAACCAGTAGGTTACCTACGAAACAAAATTGTATATCGATTTATTGTTATCAAGGAAAAAACGTTTAGGAAAACCGGCGGCCGACAAACCGAGAAATGACCAAAAAATCGGGATAAGATCAGCGTAAAACCAAACAAAACGACCTATATAATTTTAAGTTCATGCAATTTCTATTACATGCCTTCTCTATTGAAATTTTAATGTTTCAGGATTCCAGAGGAATTTCGCTTACCCCGACCCTTTCTATGTCTGGCCGTTAGCACCAGGTCAGGCTGCCGCTGAAATTGCAAGTTTAGATCAATCATCTGCAGGCACTACTGGTTGTCTATTGGGCACTTCCGGGCATCCATCACTCGATTACGCTGCCCTGAAACTGAGTGGATCTCCAAATTCTTATGTGGAATTCACGTTAGAAACCAGCGAGATAATTCAGGATTTTTCATTCATGTTATTTGTTTTACCTGAGGGAGTTTCTGGTACTCTGTTTCAATACGAAAAGCAAGACATGAATTCTGGGAGCGGGGAAATAAAGATGATAACGCTTTTCTACAATGACTCAACACTTTATTTAGATGCAAAAGGAGAAAACTCTACTGACACTTTACTTACTATTTCTTTAGTAACGTACATTCAGTCCAACGACTGGACGCCTATTATAGTATCCTATGATCAAGGATCGGAGGAATTTGAAATTTTTGCGGGAAATGTTTCCATTAAGCAAAGCCATGTCCGAGAGAAGCCGTTACTTGGACTTCCGGGAAAAGTTAAAGTAGGTGGCACTTTTAATCAAGATGGCGCGTACCTTGGACGGATGACATGCTTGCATTTTTACGAAGACAAAACATCTGACAATGACTTTGGCGATGCATTACTGAGATGTATGTCAAATTTATGGCCGTCTTCTTTATCAGCTGGTATGATTTTTTTCACATCATTATCATCATCATCATCATCGTCGTCGTCGTCGTCATCGTCATCATTATCATCATCGTCATCATCGTCATCATCATCATCATCATCATCGTCGTCGTCGTCGTCGTCATCATCATCATCATCATCCTCATAATCATTATCATTACTTTTATTCTAATATTGATATCTATAAGATGAAGCGTTTGTTAAATGTTATCTCGTTATGTAATAACGCATAAAATAGATATTTTGGATTTAATCACGCAGCAAAAATTGCTTCAATTTGAATATTACTTTAAAGGCACATTTAGCTTAATGAATTATATTGTTTTTATTTTTCCAAAGCTTTTTAGTTTTTTTGTCCTGTTAATATCTCATTGGGCATATTGTTTAGTCATACTTTGTTTCCTTTGCATTTTGGTGAATATATTAAATCAGGTACGTATATTTACTTTAATATACGTACCTGATTAAATTAATAAAGTTGTATTTTGTACGGAAGTCAAAATATTACCTTGTTTATATTTTGCTACATTTATTAGAATTAAATTCACATTCAACATTATTTAAATCAAGTGAGGAGCATCTTGTATAACATTATCTTATAAATATGTGCCCTTTCTGAATAATGAAAAAAAAATTATTATGTGCCTTTAATCAGCCCTAATATTTTTGAGAGAAAAAAAAACAACATATCTATTTCCAAACAAAAACGATTTCAGTGCACATACAGATTCTCCATGTCAAATATATACTATGCTCAAATTTGATTTTAAAAATATTGATAATTGCTATACACAGTCACCTTATAAAGATAAAATAAAAATGTTTAGACTTTACACAAAGTAGATATGTTATGTTTTGAACTCACACTATAGGTGGTCACAATAGTGTCATCATAAAAAAACTGGCCGTTTTTTTGTTGTTTTTTTTTTAAGAAAAAAATTTATTTGATCTGTAATAGGGACCGCAGCTTCCCATACATAGTGAATGAATTCTTTTTACTCAAATTAGAAATATATAGTACTTTAATAAATTTCTTTGATTAAGATATTTTACTCAACGATAAGCATAGTATTTATTATATACTTGAAAATGAAATATTGAGAAATGTTGATGAAATTAAATGTGTATTTTCATTTTTCCGTATTTTCACTGAAAAAAATTATTTTCACTGCAGTAAAACATATTTTCCGTATTTACACTGGTCTCTAACCGGACTACTTTCTTTCAATTTCTGCCAGTACAGAAGATGTAAGGGAAAGTCTTTCAATTTGTAATGTCAGAAAAGAGAAAGCATGTACATAATAAACAGAAAATTCTAATTTTTTTCTATAAATACATGATTTATTTTCATCTTGTGGCATTAAAATTATCGCCACTTATGAAATATTTATTTTCATACCACTCGATGAAAATATATCATGTATTTATAGAAAAAAACTTGAATATCCTCTTATATCTTTAAAAGCCTTTAAGAATTATTTATTTATTTATTCTTTAATAAAGTTTATTGTCTTGTATCACTCGTAGGTGTTTACAGCATGATCACACTAGCATGGCTAGGATTTTGTCATGGGAAACGGACAAAAGCCCTTCCGGACAAAAGCCCTCCCGTCAAAAATGACAAGGCGGACAAAAGCCCTCCCGTGAAAATGACAGGGCGGACAAAAGCCCTCCCTTGAAAATAATAGGGCGCTTATGTCATATTCGAAAGTCGCCAATATTGATACATTTACTATAGAGTTATTGCCCTTTCTGCAATAATAATTTTAACAATAGTTTGGGTGTTTATTTAGCTGCAGGGTAGAAGCATCAAAATATGTTGCTTGCGACTATTCATAATGTCAATGATCGGTTAAATATCAGTCTTTTCTATTTTATCCTAATAGCAAAATTTAATTTGAATGAAATGTTTTTGCAATTACATTTTTACATTCGGAAACTACAAAATATATGGTTAAATTATTTGGCAGGAAGCATGACATTGTCAAAATAACTCTAGTCCCTGGGCATATTTAATTTAATAAATATTTTTAAAAAAATACGGAGATTTTTTTTTATTTTATTTTAGCTCAGAACCTATATATTTGCCATGTGGCATCACACTGTTCCATTATACAAAAGTCATATAAAACATGCTCCTAGGGTTAAATTTTATGTTATTTTGCAACCAGCATTTCATAGTAGATCTTTAAAAAGGGTATCTAATTCATGTTCCTTGGTTCAAAATAAACCTGCCCTCGGGTCATGTATTTTATATAGACTGATATTTCAATTTTGACTTCAAAATCTTTCCTCTAACGTCCATTGAACAGAGCATAAATATTCGGCATGTAGCCTCACGTTTTGGTCTTTTAGTAAAGTGATATAAGTTACCTCCCTTGGTTCAAAAAGTGCCCCCTCCCCGAGCTTCACTTAGTGGTGTTGCCTTGTGTCATTAAATCACGCCACTGGGGCCTTGTTTTCACTTAACTTGATGCCCAGAGCTTTAATATTTGGTATGTATTATTTCCAAGCGAACGTGTGCAAAAGTACTTGTGCAATTTTTTTTTAAAAATGCAGCTTGGGTAAAAAATGACAAACAAATGTGACCAAGAAACAAACATTTGCATCGGAAAAAAAGTGACGTTTGCTAGCAATGTATCTGAGATAGGTGACTCAGTGCCACCATAAAGCTATTTTTTATATTTGTTTTTCTCTTTTTAGATAATACGTTTCCTTCATGTGAATCTAAGGAAGGATTCTACAAAGTCATATCAAGAGGGACACCGCCGGCTGCAATCAACCCAATAGCAAACATGACCAGTACTACTAAAATAAAATGTGCACAATTCTGTTCGTTGCCTACCAACGCATGTGTGTCATTTGCTATAAATAAACTGGATAACACCTGCAGTCTGTATGACGTAGATGCATCGTCATATTTGATTGGTGACAAAAATAGCTTGTATTATGTCTCAAACGCGCTGATTGGTTGTTGTTGAATTTATTCTTGCTTATATCATTTCAAATAACAGCAAAAAACCAAGTACCTGCTTTGTTTCGGCTGGAATGAAAGTTTTAGAAAACTGACTGAAAGAATGTCAGAATCTGTTTCCAATCTTTGGACTCGTGCAATGAGCACGTGCAGTGAACATTATTCAGTTTCATCAGACGAAATATATGAATATATGTAGTATCGTGTAAAGGTTGCAGTTATTTTGTGATTCGAAGATATTATATATACTCCTTTCTTTTGTTAACTGGTTTACCACGTCCACATAATACTTCAATTTAATTTTGATAGTTTATAGATAAATATTTATATAAAAAAAGAAAGTTTATTTAATGAACACTTGAATATTTCAAGTCACTGAACTGATCAAAGTCACAAATAAAATGTACATAATCTTATCTTGTGGTGGAGGTGGTGTAGCCATTATGAAAACAATTATTGACAATTTTATTAATTAACTTTACATTATCTAAAAAAATGTTAAGTGCGTATACTAAGTAAACAAAAAATAACTAATGTGAAATTCCGTTGTTGTAAGGTATTGCAAATGACATTCTTGTTTAAAAAAATGTCTGGGATACCTACCTTGCAGCAATTCAAAATGGCGATTTTTTTTTCAATGAAATATATCATTATATATTCAAAATATGCACAAATAGCCCTTACTGCGTTAGTGGCGCAGTAGAAATATAGTTTTAAATACTAAAAAATCAGTCATTAACCGCACAAAACATGGAAAATACTACTTGAATATTGAATCATTATACTTTTTTCTAAAATCGTAGTACATACTTCTCAAATTTGATTTTATTGAAATATTTTGACTCATCTGGAGGCATGCAGCTTTAAATGTTTACACTACCACTGCGCAGTTTAGATGCGTGAAACAGAAATATGGATATATGTAAAAGTTTTCACAGATCACAAATTTTCACTTATTCCATTTGTATGATCAATAAGCGGTGGTAGACAGGCCCATGCAATTAATTTGTTTGAAGTTTACGTTTTCCCTAAGGGAACAATGGGGTGTATATCTAATCATTTTTATTGATCATAAAAAATCAATTTTTTCTTCTGCTTGTGAATTTTCTCTTCATGATTCCTCTGAAGATAGGGATCTCTGTCAGAATTTTGCAATGACTAATTCTTAACAAAAAGGCAGCTAAGAGCACACTATTATCATAGATAAGACAACACCTCAAAGCAGAATTTATTATTGTCATAGAAGTTACACGAATGCGTGTTATTCTGGTATGACTTGTAACAAAGCCGAGGCTGCATCAGATAAAAGAATAAAATGGTTAAAAAAGAGGCTTTAAACTCGCTATGAAACACTGTGTATGGCCAGAAATGCAGGAATATGAATTGTATAATAATAACGCAGAATCGTGCAATTCTAGGGACGAAACGAGCACCACGTTAAGTAAAAAAAAACTTATTCATTTAATAGAAATAAAATTGAAATAAATGAATTAGCGCATTTGATTGCTAATGTATTTTCTTTTCAATTAAAATATTTCAGACAAAAATGTTTGTTTTTTTAAGATCATTCACGAGACTGACCTTGACCTTGTAAGTGTGTTGAAGACAACTTTTGTTTCGTTCATCCGCATTAAAATACAAATATACGATTGTTTTATATGTTTGGTATACACGAGATATTTGCCTCTTCACTTGTAAAATTAGCAGATAAAATGTAACTGAAAATATTTACGAGGCAATGCCGATTTCGTAAATTATGCACTGAATCAATGCTGGTTAACACATAAAAAGTACCTGAATCATATTTTATCTGCTTCCTTCTAACATCCTATGACACTAGATGTTTCGCAAATGTCTAAGGTATACCGAATATCTAAATAATTAAGTTTAAAATGTATTATTGTTTTTATAAATATAGACGAAATTAAAAAGGTTGCTATCAGAACGGAAGTTAGATCGTCATTCTCACGAATGATCCTTGAAAGTCAACATAGTCCTCTATATATTTGTAATGACGGTTGAAGTATAATGCCATAGACGCCGTATGCGCTTATTCTTTATTTTATTTATTTTTTTTAATTTAATTTAGAACAACAATATATGCGTTCTTTTCACATTCCTGCGTAAATGGATATAAAAGCATATTCTTTATACATTGTACATGTTATCCTGATGAATAAAGTCATTTTTTTTTTAGGGGGGTATTTTTTATTTATTTTTTCTATTTTGGTTAACAAGGTTACAATAACAAAATAATGAATTGTCAACAATTAATAAGCACAATGCATTTATCATTCAGCATCAGATTTAATATGATAATGTAAATACGTACAAGTTTGAAGTAGAAATTATCAAGACTTTTCAAGCCCAGTTTATGTTCAACCGTTTTCTAAATTATAGCTCCTTTAATGTAATGCATTATATGAGCCGCGTCACGACAAAACAACATAGTGCGTTTGCGACCAGCATGGATCCAGACCAGCCTGCGCATCCGCGCAGTCTGATTAGGATCCATGCTGTTCGCTATCAGTTTCTTGTTATAGAGTTGGTAAGCGAACAGCAAAGATCCTGATCAGACTGCGCGGATGCGTAGGCTGGTCTGGATCCATGCTAGTCGCAAACGCACTATGTTGGTTTTGTCATGACGCGGCTCATATATTGCTTTTACGCATGTTTCTTTTTATAAGTCAACATGGAAAACTAGCGTACCAACGAACCGTCACTAACTTCAACGATCAGTTTAATAATCTATTTGCTAATAGATTAAAGAATAGTTTATTTAATTTTATACGTAATGCTGCAGACGAAACTTAAACATTTTCCATCAGCAAAACGTTTTTTTTTTGTTTTTTTTGCCTCTGAAGTTCTGGTCAATTTCAATAGGACGTTATACATCATGTAGGTCTCCATCAACAAGGGAAACAACTCGAACAACCGAAGATAAAACAAGACACCTGAATAATCGACCCTAATAAATAATACTCACAGGTGACAATTCCCCTTAGAAGTTAGATTGAGCTGCACATCGTGAAAATGGAGGATAAACAAGGAAAACATGTTGGACATGGGCTGGTGTTTTGACTTTATGTAAAACACAGCTCAGTATATGCTTTATGGCTAATGAATGTCAACCTGTCCTCATTATTAAAGATAAGAAGAAAAATTACTTCTTAAATTCAAGTCAATTAAGGTAAGGAGTTAAGTTCATGCAGTTCAGTTGTGACAGTTATAGTTGCAAATTTCAAATCACTACAATACCACGCTTATGGTGACCTTAACACGCTCCAGGTCCATTTGTCGTCGCCGCATCAGCGCAGTACTTTAGGACGCCTCTCCAACGTAACGGCACTATTTACATTGTACTTTGTTTTAGGTCTTCATATTGTCTTCAATAAATATCTGTATCATTATAAACAGATTCTAGTCATTTCATTGCCACAATTTGTACCTGGCCAGTAATATTTTGTGATTTAAATGGCCCAATCTGATCTTCTTAAACGTTGTATATACTGTACACTTTGCCAGTTAAATTTATCTTTGTCATGTTGTTGCATTATGCTTGTTGTTAATGTTTAATTCATGCCGAACCGGGCCTAGTTCTTAATAAAAGTTGAAAGTTGACAATCACACATGATGTGCTGATTATAATGCATGTATATTTGTTACATTACTTGTAAATGAAAATTGTATGAATGATATTTGAAACAAACTAAATTATGCTTGCTATTGGACCAACTCTTATTGAGACAATGGAATAGTTGTTATTGTTTAATGCTATTGTGTTGGTGTGCATTGGTGTTTTATATATTGTTTAGTAAGCCATTTTATGATCTAACATTTAAGATAGGTTATTTGCTGTTTACGATAATATATTTATATATCTTCATGTGTTACCTTCTTCTAAATAAAGATTTTTTCAGTATTTGCTGATGGCTGAGTGGTAAAGGTTGTTGACTCTTAACCACTTTCCCCTCACCGTTGTAGGTTCAAATCTCAAAAGATGATTTGAAAAGAATCAGCTTGTAAAGGGTTAACTCGTCGCAAACACCATAAGTTCATATTCTATCTAGTTCGAGAAGGCATGAAGTGACGTATAAAAACGACCTTTGTCTATTTCAATTTCTCAGACGAAAACGCTGAGAATACTTTTTAACAATTTTGAGCGAAACGTACTCCTTACAAAATTTGACTTTAATTCATAAATTTTTCCCAAGAATGTAACTAGTAATGCTTTGCAAGGATAACACAAGTTAAATTTCAAGTTTATTATCAAGTTAAGATTTTCATTCTGTCTTCTTTACTTCGTCCACGTGCATCGAAATTATTTGGTAAAAGGTATGTCATGCATGTGTTGAAACTGGTCCTTGACCAATGCAATAAAATGGTCGTGAATGATTATCTGTTCTTTGTAATGATGTACACTGAGCACTGAAGTTCTACTACATTTGTTCAAGCTTTAAAGAATACGGTGTGTTGAAAAAGAATTGATACTTTAAATGACTTTAATGATTCGTATGTATTACCATACAATTGATGGATTCGGCAAAATAGAGAGAAATAAAGAGTGTCTAAAGAACGCAGCCACAATACAAAAGGAAAACATCGATGTTGGTTTTAGAATTTTTATTTCACAAAAACAATCCATAACAAATAAATTATACACTAACAAAAAAAATATAACAATCAATAATTTAATTAATAATTAATTTAGCACATTTTGAAAACTAATCACCAATCACGTTGTTTTGTTGACATCCTGTCTGAGTTTAAACTGGAGTTTCTTCAAGTTTGCCGATACATCGTTTGTCCACCACTGAATAAATCTGAAATATAAAGCAAAGAATGATAATTAAAGTGAGCACAAAACCATGAGTGACATAAAACAGAAATGTATGTAATAACACACATACATGTTTAAGATTCGAATAATTGTAAATGTAAAACACAAAACATAGATCTTTTAAAACAAAAAACTCGGCTAAAAATCACACAAGAACCGTTTAAAATTCATTAAAAGTGAACTTACCCTATCAAATAATGTTTTTGAAGCTTTATGTTGACTGTAACATCTTGTAGAAAAGAGCAGTTTCTCAGCTCTACCGACCTTCATACATCTCTCAATAAAATCTAAACATGCTTTGCTCAAATCTGGTAGCTCAAAATGGGAGGCAGCACAAAATAAACCTGAAATTCATTCAATAAATGTCTTTGTAAACAAGCAAAAGTATTTAAAATATAGCAAATCCAGTCGATTACAGTACAGATGCAGCTCTTTTCAAAACGTTTAGGAATGGATTTTCCCTTTTGTCGATATTGTGATTTGATTAGATTTATTTACGTATATTCAAGAAACGCATAGATATTTACCAGCAACTGTTTCCTCGGTGATATTCACAATTCCACAGTGAATAAATTGGACCAACATTCGGAACACCTCAGAATCGTATTTCTTGACAGGGATAACAAGTCTTTGAGATAATGACCGACCCCTTCCAACAGCCTTGCACGTGCCTTTCTTTGACTTCTTGTTACTTTTGGCGTTTCTTTTTTTGTCAGCAGCTTCCATAGACATATGTTTTAAAATCAGTTGATACATAACTCTGAAATAATATATGGATACATTAGATTAATCATTCAAAACGAGTTTCAAATCGTTCATGATTATATTACTTTTCAATATTGGATTAAGGGCTAGGCAAAAATGTCATCTTTACCAACATGAATTCATCCCACGTGGTCCAACAACAAATGTGACGTCGCACATCTCGGGCATTGCTAAAATTAGTTTCAGGTGTTCTGAGAGCGAATGTGTGCTTCTAAAGTTCATGATTTCTTCATCTTTGTTCATTGGTAAGAAGTTATTATGACTGTCCTGTAATCTGCTGTCAAGGCTGTCACGTGACCCCCAAGAACTGACTGACTCCATATCTGAAGATTCATAGCCCGATGAGGAATCTGAAAAAATAATAATAGAAACCACTTATTTAGAATAGTAATTAAACTAATTCAGTGTAAACACCATACATGTATATAAATATCTCAGAAAAACACGTAAGATATTCATTAAGATATGTATGTCTACTTAAAACTCAATCAAAAATGATCATATCGAAAAATAATTTTAATCTTATAAACACTATAAAAATAGTGTTACGTACCTTCATAATCGTAATCAAAGGCTTTATTGGCGAACAAATCATCGTTTCCAGCAGTGTCCATCAATGGTAGGGTTGTATATGATGAATACATGTTCTATTATTAGATTTATTGTACTGTTGTTCTTTAATGGCAAGATCGTAAATGATAGAATTTAAGATACTGATTTTGTGTGTTTTATATACGTTTTAATGTCTCAGCTTACCTTGATCACTTTTTTATGGCTCTGACAGCTTTTTTATTGCCCTGACAGAGCAATTCTTGTCACTTCATGATATATTGATCTTATTAGTTACTGGGAGATCTTAGAATAAATCTGACGCTTAAAAGTGTGAAAAACAGTTGGTTTGACTTTTTGTTTGTAAATTTTAATGACATTAAAATATATTAAACAACCATGATATAAAAAGCATGTTTTTCGCAGGTTTGTTGTCTTAAATTCTAGTTAAAATCTAATGCCATTTAGAAATTTGATTGTAGAAATTTAAGGATATTAAGTATTTAATTTTACCACTTTATTGCCAATAATGCACGCAATAATTACAGTTATAAAGTTTATGTCAACATGCAGCAAAATACATATATATAAAGATAATATGTTTATAAAGTGTCTCTGATGCAGTCTAAATTTGTTTCAATATTCATGGAGCTAAATATATATACGAGTATATATCTGTGCAATATCTTATCAATAAATTACCAAAAATATTTGAAATTCGGTGCAGGCCTTACATAAGTGAAGACAGGGAGGTACATTTAGGTTCCTGGTCGAAGTATACGCTATTTTGCTCAGTGAATATAACAGATGGAAAGAAATGCCCCTTCAGAATTGTAGCAGTTACTGTAAAGTCTGATTAAAGAAATTCATCATTATAAAAAGGTATGGGGATATATTTCTTAAACAAACTTTACTATTGACTACTATTGACAAGTACATCGGATAATCTTATTTTTCGTTATAAATTCTACTTATAAATATCATATGTCTGTATAATTCTGGTCCAAAAACTGTATTAATCTATTATTATTATTATATATTATTATTATTATTATTATTATTATTATTATTATTATTATTATTATTATTATTATTATTATTATTATTATTATTAACGTGTCTAATAATAAAATAATAAAACCATTTTTACTTTGTAACAGTTTTCAAATAGTATCAAAAAATACATGATGATCTATCAGGAAGCTGGAGCAATCTTCTCGGCCTTTTCCGACAAACTTCGGATAAGGTTATTATTATTAGAGAAATGAGCCGTGTCACGACAAAATCAATATAATGGGTTTGCGACCAGAATAGATCCAGACCAGCCTGAGCATCCGCGCATTCTGATCAGGATCCTTGCTGTTCGCTATCAGTTTCTCTACGCGGATTTGCAGGCTGGTCTAGATCCATACTGGTCGCAAAAACATTATGTTGGTTTTGTCGTGACGCGGCTCATATAACTTCAATTTGGTTAGCTGGAGTAATGGTTGAATGAGAAAACCTTTTGAGCATCATATCGTTTTGATGAGTCTAATCAAACAGATACTGCTTCGGCGTTATTTGAATTTGGTTTCTATTACCAAGTTTATCATAAACGATGTGTATTACCTTTGTATTATATTTTAAAAACTCGTCTGAGCTTAGCTCACTAACGCATAAGGGCTCAATCGTGAGCCTTAGTGGTATCATGGTGTGCATCGTATGATATGTGACGAACAATTACTTTAAAATCATACTATGCCATACAAATGAATCATCTTCATTTAACATATGTTTATAGCATTGAAATATGGTTTTAGAGCTTGTAAGCACACTTATAACCTTGATCATTGATCGTTTAAGTATTTTGACTGCCATACAAAAAAATCTTAATCACAACCGTACTACAATTAATAACAAAATGGCAAAAGATGATTCAGGTAACTTTTTGGAAACTAAAACCAGACAAAATATAAAAAGCTTTTAAGAAATTAAAAGAAAAACATTTCTGGGACATAATGGGCTTTAATTTAAACAACATTTCTTCCTTATCCACTTTCCTTATTTCTGTAATGAATGATCCTTAGATGAACCTCTTTAAAAGTTGTAGGGCACAGGGAGTTTCAAAATATCAAAAGGATAAATCTAATTATATGCATATATATATAGTTGTATTAATTCAAACCACAAGAGTTATTCTTTTTACCAAATCAACTTACTGAGGTTATACAGTCTTAAATGTAGGGGAACACATTTTGTGAACTACTTGGCCTTAGTTAATACAGAAATTATTTTTGCTCAATTGTATTCGAAGCAATTAAATTATTGAAACAGTAGAATCAGTTCTGGAACCAACCAGTACTTAACAATAATTGTAAAGTTTTTTGCTCATCTAGTTAGCAATTTAACATATAGTGAAGTAATATCGTAAAGGTGGCAGTTATTTTGTGATGCGAAGATATCATATAGATATACTCCTTATTTTTGTTAACTGGTTTACCACGTTCTGTTTCAGATAATAATACTTCAATTTAATTTTGATAGTTTATAGATAAATATTTATAAAAAAAAAGAAAGTTTATTTAATGAACACTTGAATATTTCAAGACATGGAACTGATCAAAGTCACGAATAAAATGAAGGAATATATACATGTACATAGTCTTATTTTGTGGTGGAGGTGGTGAAGCCCAAAAACAAGACCATTATGAAAACAATTATTGACAATTTTATTAATTAACTTCACATTATCTAAAAAAATGTTAAGTGCGTAAACTAAGTAAACAAAAAATAACTAATGCGAAATTCCGTCGTTGTGAGGTATTGCAAGTTTAAAAAAAATGTCTAGGAAACCTATCTTTCAGCAACTCAAAATGGCATTTTTTTTTCAATGAAAAAAAAGCAGATTCATAATGGTCGAGCTAGAGAGCCAATCGAAATTCACCAATTTCATAATAGCTAAGTTTTCTCTTTTAGGACCAACTTGGCATAATGGCCTTGTTTTATGTTCATAATATAGTTGTGAACTTCATATTAGCCTTACATTTGAAGTGAAAACGTGCCTACTATTGATATGTTTATTAATAAAAGAACATATTTGTTAATGATAAGGAATTGAATACAGTTAAACAAAGGTCAATATATAAACATAAAGTAATGAATTATACAATAATAATACAGGCTATTTATTCGTCCGAAATAACTCTTAATTTACAAACATATAGGCTGAGCGATTATTCGTTTACTTTTAAGGCAGCACGCCTCCAGATTCACGCTAATTTTCATAAATATTTTGAAAATTTATTTGAATGTATAATGACGTTAAATAACCAAAAGGAAACAATAAATACATTATCAATGGAACTCACATTCCACGTAAATTACCAAAAAGTGGTCAAAATATGCACAAATAGCCCTTACTGCGTTAGTGACGCAGTAGAAATATAGTTTAAAATACTCAATAATCAGTCATTAGCCGCACAAAACATTGAAAATACTACTTGAATCTTGAATCATTTTACTTTTCCTAAAATCGTAGTACATACTTCTCAAATTTGATTTTATTGAAATATTTTGACTCATCTGGAGGCATGCAGCTTTAAATGTTTAAACTACCACTGCGCAGTTTAGATGCGTGAAACATAAATATGGATATATATATATACATGTAATAGTTTTCACAGATCACACATTTCAACCTATTCTATTTGTATGATCAATAAGCTTTTTTCGAGACAGGCCCGTGTAATTAATTTGTTTGAAGTTAACGTTTTCACTAAATGAACAATAGAGTGTATATCTAATCCTTTTTATTGATCATGAAAAATCAATTTTTCTTCTGCTTGTGAATTTTCTCTTCACGATTCGTCTGTAGAAAGTCATCTCTGTCGGGATTTTGCGATGAAAAATTATTAACAAAAAAAAAAAAAAAACCAGCTAAGAGCACACTTTTATTATGAATAAGATAAGACCTCAAAGCGAAAATTTATGACTGCCATTGAAGTTCCTCGAATGCCTGTTATTCTGGTATGACTTGTAACAAAGCCGGGGCTGCCTCAGATAAAAGAATAAAATGTTTAAAAAGAGGCTTTAAACTCGCTATGAAACACCGTGTATGACAAGTAATGCAAGAATATGAATAGTATAATAATACCGCAGAATTGTGCAATTCTAAAGACGAAACGAGCACCACGTTAAATAAGAAAAACTTATTAATTTAATAGAAGTTAAATTGAAATAAATGAATTAGCGCATTTGATTGCTAATGTATTTTCTTTTCAATCTGATTTAAATATTTCAGACAAAAATGTTTGTTTTTTTTAAGATCATTCATGAAACAGACCATGTCCTTATTAGCGTTTTAAAGACAACTTTTGTTTCGTTCATCCGCATTAATACAATTAAACGATTGTTATTTATGTTTGATATACCAAAGACATTTGTTGTATTTTACTCTTGTAAAATTACCAGATAAAATTTAACTGACAATTTTTACGAGGTAACGCCGATTTCGTAAATTATGCACTGAATCAATGCTTGTTAACACATAAAAGGTACCTGGATCATATTTTATCTGCTTCCTTCTAACATCTTATGACACTAGTAGTTTCGCAAATGTCTAAGATATACCGAATAACAAAATCAAATCACCGAAAGTACTGAAGTATACATTGCTTGATAATATAAACCTTTTTTTGTCATCAAGGCCATGTTGATTTTAACCTACTGACCTCAAAAACAAAGGGGTCATCTTCTGACCAAGGTCAATGTCCCTAACAAGTGACTCACATGCACCAAGAATTTTTTCTTCCAATGTTATTTATGAGACAAGGAAGATGTGATATTTCATCTGTGTATTGCTAAGCAAGCTGATAGATGAGCAATAAAGAAATCATTTTTTGAAATACTCGTTAAATTGACTGCAGTATAGAATATTGAAACAGTAATATTGAGTTTCCAGATGCTATCGAATAAAAACATGATCTGGCTTGAACTCTATACAAAGTCAATTAATTGAATCTTCAATTACTTAAATATATTTTTTTCTTTTTATATTTATGTGACCAAGCTACTAGTATTTATAATTATTTATAACTTTTTGTTGGTTTTTTACAGTTACACTGTTTTGTTTCTCTTCGTTGGCTGAATGTGTTGTTTCTGTCGTGTTTAATAATATTTTTTACACATTTTGACCATTTTTATTCGTTAAGGGGACGTCATATTTTATAAAACATTGATTATCACATACCAAAAATCACTAATTAAAAAGGGGGTTGTACAAAAAATGTTCCGTGTCTGGTAACAAAATTACCATACAAATGCTTTGAAAATGGTGTCTTACTAAATTATTCAACTTATTCTTGTATCATAGTTTGGAGACCTTTCTGTTGAAAATGTGTCAGGGTTAAATCGTATACATAAACATGCACAGTGCGTTAACTGGAGTGCGGGTATTAGTTACCCGCACTCCAGTCATGCCCATTGATTGGCTCATTTTTGCTGGGGTTTACATATTGTGACGGCAGAGAAAGGGAAAGCGACAGAAATGTCATATTCAGAGGTTCGTTCATTGGTTCATTTTTGCCGGGGTTTCATATTGTGACAACAGGGAAAGTGCTTTTATGTTTGACTATGATACAAAAGAGAAAGAACACCAAAACACTAGGCAATCTGATTAATACTCGGGGGCTACGCCCCCTCGTACAAATCAGATAGCCTCGTGTTTCGGTGCTCTTTCTATTACATATTCAACACACAAATATAAATTCAGGTAACGTCCTATAGTATAAGTTCCGCCCTTTAAAACATTAAAAAACATCATGTTAAAATAAAATTGGAACTTTGCCAAACTAGCCTATTACATCAATATCAATGGCGCTTACACAATTAAAAGGCTTATCAAATTATATATGTATAACACCAAAAGAGTAGTGTTTAGATTAATTTTCAAAGTATCTTACTAACCTTCAAACACAAACTAGTTTCAGTTTTTATTTAACAAAGGCATATAATATGCAACTGGTTGTAACAAACAAACAGAAAAATAACAGTCAAAAATCACTAATATCACAATTAAAGAATACAATTATGACTAGCTAAATAAACAAAAAAAGGATATCATATTGTTCATTTTAAGTAATGAATTCAGTACAACATGTATTTTACATTGTAACAAATGGGAACGTAGAATGAGAAGTGCATGTATTAATTATTTAAATTTAAACATAATGTTTATACAAAATAAAGATGATTTTAGTAGAATGTTTTTATCACAACTTTTCATAAATCTGTCAAGTTTGAAAAAATTGGGATGAATATAAAAACTGGGAAGGAGAGATTTAATTAACGTCTTATGTCATTAAAGTACGAACATTCAAATAAGTAGTGAAATTCATCACCAATAGCTTGATACGGACATAAGGAACATAGCCTATTATTATGATCTATTGCCAAAATTCTGCCTTTTTTAATTAGTAAATCAACAAGATTGTTTTTTTTTTATTTAAAAAATTTATCATTATATTTAAAAAGTACTCTAAGGTAAGTAAAGTTATCTACTAAATCAAGCTTTATACCATTGTACATAAAATCAAAATCATCCTTAGGTTTTTACTTACTAAAAACCACTATTATAGTCTTAGCTTTATTTACAACAAGATTCCATGTATTACAGTTATCACTCATATAGCTACTCACAAATAGTAGAATCAAACCAAATATTTCCGTTTTACAAATGACTAAATCTTATAATGAATCTATATTGAGTAAAGACTTAGTCTTTATCTTTTCTTCATAACCTACTTGAAGAGACACAAACAGGTCTGCAAACCTATATATTCCTACAGAGGTTTTAGTAGATTTAAATAAATTACCATATTTTGAAGCGATGAAATTCCAGTTAACTTCAATCTCCTCACAGTGATTACCTCCCTTGGCATATTTTACTGATCAAGGGGGTCACTGCGTAGGAAGAATGAGAATAGGGAGAATTACAATACAGAATATAGATAAAGCTCTGTCATGGACACTTTTCGTATTTGGTGAAAACTTACTTTATTAAATAATGCTTACAATTTACATACTAGGTAATGAAACAACATTACCATAAGTTTAAGATTTATATTAGATATTTGTTAATTTATTAATTAATAATAGAATAATTGCACATTTTAAATGTGACCTCAATGGGAAACTCATCTATCGCTGATTTGCTGATATGTAAGACCCCTACCAGCTTGACCGGCATGTGGCGTAATGTCAATTTAGGTATAAAAGCCTGGATCTCTGTCGTTGAACTAGATCTAGATAGTCATGTAGCACTGTATTAAATCTTATCATCAGGATTTCTGAAGTTAAACAAAAAAAAAAGAAAAAAAAAAGATAGAATCTACGTATGCATTGTATATGTTTTGCGTTACGTTATGAAGGGTAGATGTAGCTGAAAATAAGGTATCTCTTTTGGGAGAAGATCGTTAATTGACGTCACGCGGATGAAGGTTTGCGTGACTGCGTGATCTAAACTTTTCTGCCTACTTCATACTTTTGTAACGATCAAATTCAGCAGGTATGATAAGATTTGCAAATACGTGCATGTAGTCTTACCATTGTCATATTTGCGTGCTGCTCAAGATTAATCTATTTTTTTTTATTGCAACCCATCACATTACCTTTTCTTTTTCAAGTAGAATAAGTCGAATTTAGAAATTAAATGTGTAATTCCATATTAATTGTCCTGTGATGATAATTTGGTCTTAACGGTACTTGGAAAATTCCACTAAAAGGTAAGTCTGATTAAAAGTATCAACATCTCTATACAGTTTAATTCTAAAAAAATGTGAACCGTCGTATAGAAGCTCACTCACAGTAATTTTTAATGATTTGCACTTATATGTTTGAATCCTTCGCTCTGTCATGTTACTATGATGTTGTTGTTGTTGTTTTTTCTCCCTTTTTCACTTTGTCTGTCTTTTGTATGATCATTTCAATATGCATGTATTTGGTTCTCCTATTTTATGTTTCATTTTTATTTCATATTTGTTCCATTCTTAAAAAAACTAACTACATTTCAAGTGATTTTTTAAAAAAATATTTAACATTTTAAGAATCAATCAATTTTAAACACACTACGATTACGAAATATTAATTATTGTGAATATATGGATCAATATATAACACACTTCATTTCATTATGTTTCTTACATTTCTGAGGTAGTCAGACTATTCTCTCCCTTACCAGTTCCGCCCCTGACGTTTCCTCTCTGACAGTTCTCTCCCTATTTTGGGGGAGAACCGTCTGCTTATTTGCAAATAAGCAGACAGTTCCTCCGCATTTTTATTTTCATTAATACATTATTATTGATTAGATATTGGTTAGATGTTAAATAAATGGTAAGTTTATTATTAATTGATATAAGTTAGAGAAAATAATATTTTATTGAAGTATTTAGATGTTTCATAAATGGATAAGTTTATTATTAATTGATATAAATTAGAAAAACGTATATTTTTAGCATATTAGTTAATTATTATTATATAAAAGTAAACGTGAAATGTGACTGCATTTGTTACTCCAGTTGTTACTTATTTATTTTCTAGAAGATACTCGTTATCACCTTATTCGCTATTTAATAAATGAATGAATATCACTAAACCTTAACATAATTACAGTTGTATATCAATCACTGTCCAATAATCTTAACCTCTCACAATGAAGGTGTTGATAGGATTAAAATACCTGAAATAGGTCTTAAAATTACAAACAGTTTGAATAAACATAAAACATAAAATGAACTAAATATCAAACACATTCTTCTATAATCTTCCTTAAGAAATATTATGAGAGTAAGACAAAAATTTAACCAAAAAAAATTGGGGGAGAACTGTCTGCATATTTCAAATTTGGGAGAGAACCGTCAGGGGAGGAAACGGTTTGGGGGGAACGGCCAGGTGGAGGAACTGGTAAGGGAGAGAATAGTCTGTCATTCCATTTCTGATACTGCTTTTTCCTGATGTTTGACGTTTTCCCCAAACTTAATACAACTGCATATTAACCTGTGTACAAAAATATTTTATCTCATGCATTTGTAACTATTTGAAACAAAACAGGTCAAATAAGAAAAAGATAAAACACTAAAATATAATGGTACCTAACTATGATAAGAGCATCTAAATGCATGAAACAACACTGACACAAACGCTCTGCCTACTGCGCTATCAAGGCACATGAAAATATGACGTTTTACTTTGTGTTTCATTTATTAGGCTTCAGTCTGCTTTACCTAATATTAATTTCTATGTAAACATAAGCTCAAGTTATTTTCCTTGGACAGTACTTCGGCAAAATGCCCCCAGGTTAATATGTGAAAACAGTGTAAAATATATCTCCAATATTTAACGCATATAAAACGTTTTTGAAACGTTCATTTTTTGCAAAACTATAATAATTTTGCTATATACATAAAATGAGAAGTAGAAAAAACTTTAAACTCAAAATTTTCCAAGAAGTTATATATGATCTTTTTAAAATTTCATAGCGGACTTAAAAAGGCGTAAATTGATAACCCGCTTGGTTTGCGTTACAAATGTTGTATATAAACCAGATTCAAGAAATATCTGTGAAAATAAGCCTCCTTATCAATAACATAAGGCAAAGGCATTTTTAACGTCTGCCCTTTAATAGGGCGGACAACACTTTGTCCCTTTCTCTACGAGAAAGGGAATCCTGTGGTGCGTGTATATGGTCGCACGGTCACTTTCTGACAAACATCTCCTCGATGCATGTATGTGGTCTCATGGTCGAAAATCTTTAATATAATGACAACGTTAACAAAGCGTTTTTATCCAGATTTTAAAATCAAAATATGGAGAAATAAAAAATTATTCTTTTCGCCATTTGCAATAATTTCAGGGGAGGACACTCTAATCAACCTTTTTTAGCGCAACAATTACCTCCCTTTTATCCCTGAAAACATTTGCAATGTTTTCAGGGGAGGTCATTCTAACGGACTCTTTTTTGAGCGCAACTGTTACCTCCCTTTAGCACCTTTACGCCATTTGCATGTTTTCAGGGGAGGTCACTATAAGCGACCCTTTTTTGGAGCCAAACAGTTACTTCCCATTGAACTCTTACGCCATTTGCAATGTTATCAGGGGGAGCTTACTCTTATTTACCTTTTGTTTGTGCAACTGTTACCTCCCTTTAGAACCTTAACGTCATTTGCAATGTTTTCAGGGGAGGTCACTCTTATCAACATTTTTTTAGTGCAGCAGTCACCTCCCTTTAGAACCTTAACGTCATTTGCAATGGTTTCAGGGGAGATCACTCTAAAGGACTCTTTTTAGGAGCGCAACAGTTATCTCCCTTTGAACCCTTACGCCATTTGCAATGTTTTCAGGGGAGGTCACTCTAAGTAACGCCTTTTTGAGCGCTCAACTGTTACCTCCCTTACGAACCTTAACACCATTTGCAATGTTTTCAGGGGAGGTCACTCTAAGCGACTCTTTTTTGGAGCCCAACAGTAACCTCCCTTTGAACCCTTACGCCATTTGCAATGTTTTCAGGGGAGGTCACTCTAAGCGACTCTTTTTTTGGAGCCCAACAATAACCTCCCTTTTGAACCCATACGCCATTTGCAATGTTGTTAGGGGAGGTTACTCTATTCAACTTTTGTTTTGACTTGATACAAAGTAGATATGTCCTGTTTAAAGTTCTATACACTATAGGTGGTAACAATATAAATACGCAGAAAGTCCGAGCGGGGCCAAAGGCCCCGCGAGGGCTGTAGCGCTCTTAGATAACATGTATGACGCGTATCAATTCAAATGAAATCAAATTAAAAGTAAATGAAAATTTCAAAAAATATATATCCTATACCTAATGAAATGTGAAAAAATCCTTAGTTAACTTGGCGCCGCCAATTTGAAATCTTTTTGAGCTAAATATAGATATATCAGCGCTTTTAATGAGCGTCTACATAATTCAGACTATTGCTAGCAGACGCATGCTTAATAACACTTCCGGTAAAAGAATGATGTACAAAATCAGAAAATAAACATTCATTTCATTCATAAGAACTATAGTAACGATGGTAAATGTAAATACTTTTAAATCCTTTTTGATAAATTAGCACATTAAACTAACGTAAAACAACAGACGTGATAAGAGATTATTAAAAAATGGCGGACGGGATTTTCCAAACGCCGACGCATGCGCAGTGGACGCTCTTCCGATGATAGGTTGAACACCACCAATTTATTCCTTTCTGTTTACTGTACAAAATACCTGCATTTACTTATTAACGAATTGCATGATATATCTGGTTATCATGTTATGCTTAAATCATAAATCAGAAGAGCTTTCCGCGCCATAGGTAGCACCTAATTTCATATTCATAGTGCCATTAAAAACTGACAGTTTTTTTCGAACGAAATCAGTCTGTTATTAGTTTGACTACCTGTAACATAAACAGGGAAGGACTGAATATGAAAAGAATTTTCATTGGTCATTTTAGATTATATATGAAAAAGGCACAGCTACAAAGCGAGCTCGATTCACTTTTAATTAAATAGTATCGTTCATTTTTATTTTACATTTTTTGTTTTAAAATTCTCATTCGGTATTTTATACACTGCTTCCGTTTATTCTGGTTCCCTGACCTATAATGGTTTTACATGAGTTCGCAGGACACCAGTCTACGAGTCCGTTTTCAATCAGAATACCTCGGCTTTTATCGTTATCTTGTAATTCGAAAAATTGCGATGTGTCAATGACGAAAGTTTTCAAAGCCATCACTATCTAGCAGGTACTTGCGTTACCGTAAAGCTAGCTTTGCTAGCAGGCCCTTCGGGCCAGCTTTTCGAGCTTGCTACAATTTGAAATCGGTAAAAGTCATTAGTCATTCTTAAATAAAATGTAAAGGATAGTTCTAACCATCTTAAAGTAAAACGTTAAGGATAGTTGTAACCATTCTAAAATAAAATTTTAAGGATAACTCTAAAATAAAATGTAAGAGATAGTTTTGCTACTATAAAATATAATATAAAGAATAGTTCTAAAATAAAATGTATAGGAATGAGGATAGTTCTTAACGTTTTGGTTAAATTGTCAATGATTTCAAAATTTATAAAGTCTAGCATAAAACAAGTTAAAGGGACACCTAAAATAGAAGCTGTCCTACTTTGCAAAATCATCAATATAAATATGCTATAATTTAATTTCAATACTTACAAAATGGGTTTATCCTTAGCTACAAGAAATAACTATTATGTCATTGTTATGAAAGTTTTCTTTTTGTTTTAAAAACTTAGAAATAACATAATTTTGCATGTTAACCAGTTTTACTTCGGCCGAGTATCTTTTTAAAAGATACTTCTTGTTTTATATAAGACAGGTTGCATGGCCTTATTTAAACGGTTGTTTGTAAATATTACCCAGCCGCCAGGCGAGGGTTAAATTGCAAACAACCGTTTATTTACGACCAATTAACCTGTCAGGAATATTTATAACGAATTTATAATGTTTTGAACTTCCTTTTTAAAGAGTAAAAGTAAGATTTCCAGCTCGTGAAAATATATCGAATTTGATCATGTTTCGTGAAAATAGTCCATATTTCACTCAATCGAAAAACATTTTCTTAATATTTCTTTAAAACTAAACCCATCGTCGCTGTCGTTGTAATATCATAATCATTATCATGATAGTAATACATGTAATCATTGTCACTGGTATATATCGATCGTTTTCTTTTAACTTACATTAGAAAAAAATAATTCTAGATTATTTATGATGAGACCATTTACATATATACATGTACGAGTACATAATCCATTTATTAAGCGTTTACATTGTATACTAAGCAAAGTTATGGACTAACTTGAATCTTAATTTATTGTCCTTATATGTGTTTAAATAAATAAACAGACTACTAGTATTCAAAATAGATACTATGACGACTGAATGTTCGTTATTTACATTCATTTAGATATTTGCAATTTCAATATTTCGTCCATGAAAGTAACATTTTCAAGTTTGAATCTTGAGAGTATTGTAACCTGAAAAAATGAGGGAGGGTATTGAGAAGAACCTCGGCCGGAATATTAGCTTTGGCTGAGTAAAGTGTTTAAAATATCTGATTTCCACTTGCAACCTTTCCTGCACAATCGTCAGTCTCTGCTGTTCTCAGTCGTTTTTCCTCTGTTACTAGTCTTGTAGTTTCTATTTTAAGTTTTTCCCTTTCAATAGTAATCACGTGAGTTTCATAGGAACTTTCTGCATTTCGTCTTGGTTTACGTTTTGTTATATGGCCATTTCTTCCTGCTTCGCGGTATTCAAATGATTACATAATTTAATCGGCAATTTTCCTCTCAAGTGAATCAACAAAACGGTGTGTTTTTTTTTGCCTCTGAGGTTCTGGTCAATTTCAATCGGATGTTGTCTATAGCAGGTCATGCATGTAGATATGTATCTTCCGTCTTCATCAACAAGGGAAACAACTCGAACAACCAAAGATATATCAAGACAACTGAATAATCGACCTTGTTACATAATAATAATCACATGTGACATTTCCCCTTTAGCTTAGAAGTTAGATTGAGCTGCACATCGTGAAAATGGATGATAAACAATGAAAAAAATGTTGGACATGAGTTGGTGTTTTGACTTTTAGTAAAACACAGCTCAGTATAATATAATATGCTTTATGGCTGTCATCATTATTAAAGATTAGAAGAAAAAATACTTCTCAAGTTCAAGTCAATTAAGGTAAGGAGTTGAGTTCATGCAGTTCAGTTATGTGACAGTTATAGTTGCAAATTTCAGATCGCTACAATGCCACGCTTATGGAGACCTTAACACGCTCCGGGTCCATTTTTCGTCTCCGCAGCAGCAAATTACTTAAGGACGCATCTCCGATGTGAAGGCACTATCATCCACCTTCCAACTTTATTTACTTTGTATTAGTCTTCATACTGTCTTCAATAAATATCTGTATCCATGTCATTCTATGTCTACAATTTGTACCTGGCCAGTAATATTTTGTGATTTAAATGGCCCAATCTGATATTCTTATACGTTGTATATACTGTAGGCTTTGCCAGTTTATTCTTACATTTATCTTTGTCATGTTGTTGCATTGTGTTTGTTGTTAATGTTTAATTCATGCCGAACCGGGCCTAGTTCTGAATAAAAGTTGAAAATTGACAAACACATATGATGTGTTGATTATAATGCATGTATATTTGTTAAATTACTTGTTAAATGATATTTGAAACAAATTAAATCATGTTTGCTGTTGGACTAACTCTTATTGAGACAATGGAATAGTAATTATTGTTTAATCATGTTGTGTAAGTATGTGTGTTTTATATATTGTTTAGTAAGCCATATTGTGATTTAACATTTAAGATAAGTTATTTGATGTTTACGATAATACATCTTCATGTGTTACCTTCTTCTAAATAAAGATCTTTTTAGTATTTGCTGATTAGCTGAGTGGTAAAGGTTGTTGACTTCAAACCCCCCCCCTTACCGTTGTGGGTTCAAATCTCAAAAGAGGCTTTGGAAAATTTCATGTAAGGAAGCTTTTCAGCTAGCGGAACGTCGGTGCTTCTACTCAGGTGCCCGTTCGTGTAAAATAATGCACGGAAGGGCACCTGACGTCTTCCTCCATCAGTAAAGCTGGAAAGTCGCCATATGACCTATACCGTGTTGGTTCGACGTAAAACAAAACCATAATAGATTGAAAAACGATGAAAAGTCGATACTAATAGAATGTGTTATCTTGATTTTTTTTATATTTTGTACATTATTTTTACACTATTTATCCGTCACTGGGTCAGATTGTTTTGACGAATAAATGACAAAAGGTGATCCCTCGGAAGCATTAATCACAACAATATTAATTTACATGAAAATTGCAGACTCGGTTTGATTTACTCTGTATATGAGAAAGATAATGGCGCATTGGTTGAAATAATATACTTTAACTGGAAAACTTATTTTTGTGACATACTGCGCCATATCCCTAATCCCATCGAAAATTGTTATCATTTAAAATCCAAATTTTTAACAGAGTCAGCAGTTCCTTATCATGATCATTAGATGTAGACTTTGGAGTCTCAAGTGCAATACTCGTCAATGTTCATCTGCTTACGTATCGATCATTTCTCTATGTTCTGACCGTTTGATTGATTTTAAAATACACGAAATGTGGTTTTGTGCAGCTTTTGGTTTAGTTTAAGCATATTTAATTTTAGCGCAATTGCGGAACAAGTCTTGCAACTTATACTAACCACGTTCCAGTCCGCTTCCTGGAACTAACCGGTACTGGTGTCATATGAAGAAACATAGTCGTGACCCAAGTAGGGCGAGGACCCATGATCCCTGGGTTGAGAGGCAAATACCTTAAGCACTAAGCCACCACTCTCTGTGAATTATCATAAAAATACTTCCTCGTTGTATCAATCCATTCAACGGATTGATCGTATAACCAAATTTAATTAAACTTTTTTTAAAAACCGTAATTTGTAGAGTTTATAAACCGATCGATCGATTATTAAAACTAGTCGAACTCGTCCGAGTTTACAATTCATTTGTCTCTGCTTTCATGGAGCAGATTTAACAAAAAGCATTCATATTTATTTAAACTTTGGTATAACTATAATAATTGTATTTTTGTTTAAAATCTAAACTGAAAAGTTAAGGACATACAACTAAGTTATAAAGATATTTGGATTGAATCAAGACAAATATTGTTTTTTGAAAATGTCGTCACAACGATTAGAACAGGAACTAGAATGTCCGATCTGTCTGGAAAGGTTTGATACACCAAAAGTGTTGCCATGTCAACATACATTTTGTGCTGATTGTCTTATAAACATTACACAAAGGTAAGTTTAACTTTGAATCGATCTATATTTAGACCATTTTTTATTTATACCGTTTATTAGTTTTGTTGAGCCGTATTTACATGTACAAACGTGACTAAATAATTAATCGACGGTTACTAATTTCTAAATTAATTTAGCTGTTGTGTAAATAAAATGCAACATGGTGTCGTTTTGAAAGAAAAAGATATTAATTCTTGTGGTTGCTATTCACTGAATTAATTCATTAATTTCGACTATGTTTATTTACTTTAATTGATAACGTGCATCCCTCTATTTATAAATGAGTATATCTATATCTTTTTGTGCCGCCTCTTTGGGGGCGGGGGGTAGATTTACCCTTGTTCGTCCGTCCGTTCTGATTTTGGGTCGCACGTAGCTCAAAAATTATTTGACCTGCAGTCATAAAACCTTACAGGAATGTTGCTCAGCATGTGAAGTTGTGCACCTAGGTATTTTTGTGTGGATTTATTTACCATTCTTAGAGTTATTGCCCTTGACTAAGTAAAAATTTGCAATTTTCAAGTTGTGATGCACATAATTCAAAAAGTATTGGTCCTAAAGTCATGAAACGTTACAGGATTGTTGCTCAGCATGTGAAGTTGTGCACCTGGAAATTTTCCTGTGGGTTTTGTTAGTTTTTTAGAGTAATTGCCCCTGACTTAGTAAAAATTCGCAATTTTCAACTTGTGTCGCACGTAACTCAAAAGTCATTTGACCTAGGGTTATAAAACCTTACAGGAATGTTGCTCAGTATGTAAAGTTGTGCCCCTGTGTATTTTCGTGTTGATTTATTTAGTATTTTTAGAGTTTTTGCCCTTGACTTAGTATAAATTTGCAATTTTCAACTTGTTCATGCATAGTAGGTCAAAGGTATTTGTCCTGTAGGCCTGAAAGTTTCCCTTTACTTAGTAAAAATTGTTTAGTTTTTTATCTTCAGGCTCATGTAGCACAAAAAATATTTGACATAGAGTCATTGGCAAAACAGTGGAGTGTTGGGGTACCCGTGTCCTATGGACACATTTCTAGATTAAGTGTAGGTTGCTTAGATATGATAAAAACGGGAGTCTTAGAGGTTCAATATATTGATGTATATGTTAACCTGATATCACATACATTGTAACATGCAAGGTTTTTAAAACGTTCAGGTCTATAACAATGGTTCAGTTGACACATTTTGCATTTATAAATAACCAATACTTAAAACTAATCAATTAATAGCAGGGGCGCTAATCAGCGTGTTTTCGCTTTGCGCCCCGTCGTTTCATTTCTTAAATCAACTTTTTTTTGTATTTAACTAACTTCGCTCCTGTCATTTTGACTTGTTAATTCTCGACTTTTCGCTCGGTGGGATCGCGGGGCGAAAACACGAATGACACAAACCAGCCACCATAGTTATGTGCTAAGTTAGATCACAGATTTATACTAGAGATCCGAGGTTAAACTTATGATTTGAATTATATTTTTCATACATATTGCATGAGGTCAATATGAAGTTTTAATTCTGAAGATAATCTTCTGAAGTTTTAATGTAATTATGGTGGCTTATTTCTAACAACAGTTAACCATATAATCATCGCGTTAACTATCTGACTAACTAGTTAGGTTTTGTGTTAACATGATACATAACATATATTTAACTGAAAACTTTTCTAGTTATACAGATACTTAAGTTAAAACAGTTAAGTTAAGTTAAACACAAAAGTTTCATAGATGGACAGATAATTATCTGTTATTTAACTGGTAAGTGTTGGCAGTTCTGGGCACTTTAGTGTTTTTAGAAGTTAAATACTTATTCGTTATTTTTCTATCTAACAAAAGAAATTATCGTATATTAATTTTGTGTAAATTCTTGTTGTGTGCCAATTATTTTTTATTTGGTTTCAGGGGAAGCGTGTGTTGCCCAGAATGTCGGGTAGTCCATCCCGTTCCTCCCAATGGATTACCTATCAACATCGCTATTCAAAGACTTCTATCAACGTCCAAGCCGTCAAAATAATGTTCCAACAGTTAACGTGCCAAAAAATGTTCCACGAGAAAGCGTGGGAGTCAGTATAAAAATCACAAGATTCAGATGGCACGTACACTACACCACATAAAATATCATTTATAATAATTTACTTTCAGTTATCTGTTTAGACAGTAAAAACATTATAATAAGTTTTTCTTTCCGATTTAACACTGCGCACCACAAATGAAATTTTCATATTTATTAACATAATTGAATTATTATTAAAGGTGTTTTTTAATCATTTGTCATATTTTGTTATTGTTTGTTTTATTTTGTTCGACTTTATCTAACACGATTTTCAACGATAGTAATAACAACATAAACTATAAATGGTTTAATGAAAGTTGTAAACAAAAATAAATTGCATATGAAAATGCAGTATCGCAATTCAATGGTAACAAAACTGCTGAAAATAAAGAAATGTTTTCTTGTAAAAAACAAATTATAAGTACCGCTGTAGAAAGTAAAAGGAATTTAAAAAAAAACAGCAACAACCATTATTGAAATGACGAATAAAAAATATTTTGAGTCATGTTGCACAAAGAAATTTCTATATTTTCAAAGGGCAGTAAAATTCTACTCGCGAGTTTTATTGAGCTTTGATATAGACCTCCAATTATGATCCAAAGACATATATAACGTTTCATGTAAATATGTTCTTTTTTCTTTCGATAACTGGTGTTATGTGTTTAGGTTCCAAATGAATACCTCCAGAATTTGCTTGCAAAGCTTTGAACAAGAATTTTCTAACCTCAAAAAAGGCCATTACTCAGTCTAAATCTAAAGTAGATTCATTGGGCTCGGAGAGTAACCTCCATTTATAATCCCGAAAACATATACATTTGTATTTGGTTCAAATTAATGCCTTCAACTTTAAAATCTGCTGTTACACACTAAAACTTCAAGGACTCTATCGAGGAAATTTGGCATGACAGGACTGGAAATATTGTTTCGATTAATGTTCCATTAGATGAAGGTCTAGCTCAGAAATTAAAATGTAAAGTTACAGGTCATGCGCTATCTCTGTTTTCCCAGAATAAATTATTCTAATTGTGGAAAATTACCCAAACTTAAAAAGCATTTCAACGCTGTTCACTCAAATCAGGGTAAGAAAAGCACAAAGTATGATTTTTAATTTATTTCTTAGTATATTTCTTTATATTTCTGTTTTAAGTGCCCCAGCTGATCTATGAAAAAAATCATTTTTTCTTCATTTTTTAGGCTTTTGGTTCTCAGTGGAGTTACTTTGACCAAGAATTTTCCGAGCTCACAGAGATCAATTAAAATCAATGTCAGAGTCTGTTGATAGTGACCTGTGTTTTTGGTCACGACTACATGCATTTAGATAAAGTAAAAACCATAATTCTGGTTTTTGATGAATTTTGTTTTGGAAAGTGATATTCAGTTATGATCCCGTGGACATGTATTTAGTTTCAAATGAATACCTTCAGTATACGTGATCATAAATCTTCAATGATATTGCATGAAAACATTGAGCAAGAACGTTATGACTATGACAGAAAGCTCAGTTAGGGTCCAGGTTCCAATAAACAAGGACTTAGATTTATCTAATATTTTACATTTAATGTGCCTTTTTGATTGACAAAAAAATCAGGCCAGGGTTTCTCGGGGGCTCCCCGGTGGATCCATGCCAGTTATTACCATATTAGCCTAATTAACATGGAAAAATCTCATAAATAAATGGTCAACTCAATTTTGTTTCTCTATAAAAATGTTCAATTTGAGACATATCTTACTCTTATAGCTAAACAGTAGTTGAATACCTTGGTTAACAACCAGTACGATCGTATTTATCTAGAATATAGATTGAAGTCCAGTATGACAGAATTCACGATGCCGAAATAAAATTGAAACACACAGATGTGGTATGTTTTACCTCCGTGCCATTTCCTGAAAATATAGGAACTTTGAGCCGAAAGAGGATAACTGTACAGCGGGCAGTCTTAGCGCAAATAACCTGTGAAAATAATAAAGGAGGTAGCCCTTGTTACGGCTGTTGGTGCCATGCAAAGGGCCTGCCTTTCAATCCGTCACCGGGCCTTGTTTTGACGAATAAATGACAAAGGGTGATCCCTCGGAAGCATTAAATCACAAAAATATTACATGAAAATTGCAGACTCGGTTTGATTTACTCTGTATATGAGAAAGTTAATGGCGCATAGGTTGAAATAATAGTTTGACTTGAAAATTTATTTTTGTGACGTATTGCGCCAAATTCCTCATCCCATCGAAAATTGTAACAGTTGTCATTTAATATCAAAATTCTTAACAGAGTCAGCAGTTCGTTATCATGATCAGTAGATGTAGACTTTGGAGACTCAAGTGCCTTATTCGTCAATGTTTTTAAGTTTTCTGCTTACGTATCAATCATTTTTAGGATCGTTGAATGTCCGTCGTCCGTCCACACTTGTTCGTTAACACTCTAGCGGTCCCATTTTTGCCTCAATCATCATCAAACTTGGTCAGGATGCTTATCTAGTTTATAGCTCGGATGAGTTTGAACATGGGTAATCTCGGATGAAAAACTAGGTCACCAGAGCTAAAAATAGGAGTACCTTGTTAACACTCTAGCGGATCAATCATCATCAAACTTAGTCAGGATGCTTATCTAGTTGATAGCTCGAATGAGTTCGAACATGGGTCATCCCGGATGAAAAACTAGGTCACCGGAGCTAAAAATAGAAAAACCTTGTTTACACTCTAGCAATCACATTTTTGACTCAAGTGTCATCAAACTTGGCCAGGATGCTTGTTTAAGTGATACCTCGAATGAATTTTAATATGGGTCATCTCGGATGAAAAACTAGGTCATAGGAGCTAAAAATAGACAAATCTTGTTAACGCTCTAGCGGTCACATTTTTGACTCAAGTGTCATCAAACTTGGCCTGGATGCTTGTCTAGATAATTGCACGGATGAGTTTGAACATGGGTCATCTCGAATGAAAAACTAGGTCACAGGAGCTAAAAATAGAAAAATCTTGTTAACACTCTAGTGGTCACATTTTTGACTCAATTGTCATCAAACTTGGTCAGGATGCTTGTCTAGGTAATTGCTCGGATGAGTTCGAACATGGGTCATCTCGGATGAAAAACTAGGTCACAGGAGCTAAAAATAGAAAAATCTTGTTAACACTCTAGTGGCTACTGTTTTGATCCAAATATCCTGGAAATTGGTCTGAAAGTTTGTTTTGATGATTTCTAGGTCAAGTTCGAATATGGGTCACCTGGGGTCAAAAACTAGGTCACACCGCCCAAATATGGAAAAACCTTGTTAACACTCTAGTGGTCACATTTTTGACTCAATTATCATCAAACTTGGTCAGGATGCTTGTCTAGGTAATTGCTCAGATGAGTTTGAACATGGGTCATCTCGAATGAAAAACTAGGTCACAGGAGCTAAAAATAGAAAAATCTTGTTAACACTCTAGTGGCTACTGTTTTGATCCAAATATCCTGTAAATTGGTCTGAAAGTTTGTTTTGATGATTTCTAGGTCAAGTTTGAACATGGGTCATCTCGGATGAAAAACTAGGTCACACCGCCCAAATATGGAAAAACCTTGTTAACACTCTAGTGGTCACATTTTTGACTCAATTATCATCAAACTTGGTCAGGATGCTTGTCTAGGTAATTGCTCGGATGAGTTCGAACATGGGTCATCTCGCATGAAAAACTAGGTCACCGGAGCTAAAAATAGAAAAATCTTGTTAACACTCTAGTGGCTACTGTTTTGATCCAAGTATCCTGGAAATTGGTCTGAAAGTTTGTTTTGATGATTTCTAGGTCAAGTTCGAATATGGGTCACCTGGGTAAAAAACTAGGTCACACTGCTCAAATATGGATAATCCTTGTTAACACTCTAGTGGTCACATTTTTGACTCACCTGTCATGAAACTTGGTCAGAATGCTTGTCTAGGTAATTGTTCGGATGAGTTCGATTGGTCAGGTGAGCGATCTACGGCCATCATTGCCCTTTTGTTCTGTGTTCTGACCGTTTGATTGATTTTAAAATAGACTGGTTTTGTAAAAGTCTTGCAACTTATAAATCACATTTGTATTCGCTTCTTTGAACCAACCAGTACTGGTGTCATATGAAGAAACATACTCGTGACCCAAGTAGGGCGCGAACCCAGAGCCAGACACCTTAACCACTAGGCCACTACACCCCTGTTCAGTTTTGTTCAATATTTTTTTTATCATTAAAATTTACTTCCTCCTTGTCTATTCAACGTATTTATCGTATAACCAATTTTAAATACTCTTGTGTTATTGTTAAACTTTTGAAAAGCCATAGATTTTCGTATTTATTATAGACCGATTGATCGATTATCAAAACCAGTCGAACTCGTCCGACTATAGAATTCATTTGACACTTTTTACATTTACATGTATCTGCTTTCATGGATAGATCTAACAAAACACATTCACATTTTTTTAACTTTAATATAACTACTATTATATCCAGAATTTAAATCAGAATTGAAAAGTTAAGGACATACAACTAAGTTATACAGATATTTGGATAAAAATCAGACAAATATTGTTTTTTGAAAATGCAACAGGAACAAGAATGTCCGGTTTGTTTCGACAGGTTTACATCGTTTAATACGCCGAAAGTGTTGCCATGTCAACATACATTTTGTGCTGGTTGTATTGTACGAATTACAGAAAGGTAAGTTTAAATTTTGAATGATCTAAATTCAGACCGCGTAACATGTTGGTATTCTAGGCTTAATGAGGTTCCATCTGCCCTTTTAGGCACTGAAAGTACGAACCCCGGACATGTCATACATGTTATTATCAACTAAAATTTTGAATAAATTTAGTGGATTTATACTGTTTTCAAGTTTTGTTGAGCCGTGTCGGACCGTATATGTCACGAAACGTATATGCCACACGTGTGGGACATATTCGGCCAAATAATCACAGATGTCTTTATGTGCCATATACGTTTCTGCAATTTGGTAATAAATGCCTGACAAAATATGTTACGCATTTTACACAATAACATCGTCGTTTTAATCTACCTTCATCAACGTTTATTATATATCATCAACAACAACAACATCATTATCATCAATGATACATCATCATCGTAAATCAGCAATATATATGTTTAAGTCCACACCGCCTCGCTTATCATTTTACCCGTAAGATGACAACTGAGTCAATACACAGTGACTGGCTTTGTCGAAAATTTGTGCTAATTATTTGGACATTAATATTTATTGCTATCGACTTTTATACACCCACACTGAGGTGGGATTTAAACTTTTTACTTGTCCGTGCAAATGTGTCTGAATGCGTGCGTCTGACCGTAACTGGAGTTGCTCAATAAATAATTCAGTTAGGGTCATGAAATTTTACATGAACGTTGGTCAGTATTATGTTTACATGAACGTTGGTCAGTATTATGTAACTGTACACCTGTGATTTCACTTGTCGACTCGGGCAGTCATGCCAGAATTATTGTCCTTGACTTAGTCAAAACGGAAACAGTAAACTTTTGTCGCGTGTAGCATCAACAGTATTTAAACTAGGGGCATGGTCATGAACTTTAACATGAATGTAGTTGTTCACCTGAGGTTTAGCATGTTGATTCCTGCAGTAATACCAGAGTTATTGCCCTTTACTTAGTCAAAATCAGCAATTTTCAACTTGTCATGCATATTGTTGAAAAAACAATTAGAGCTAAGGTCATGGATTTTTATATCAATGTTTGTAAATGTTTGTGAAGTAATAGCCTAGTAGCCTTGCAGTCTAACAGCCTGAAGTTGGCAGCCTAACAACCTAACAGCCTAAAGTTGGCAATCTAGCAGCCTGAAGTTGGCAGCCTAACAGCCTAAAGAAAGTAGGATAGTACAAACATGAAACCGTCGGATATGAATCGGCAGCACTTACTTACACGTCTTATTTTAATATCGCAATCTTTATTTTCTTAAATAATGAACTTTTTTTCATTCTGACGCTTCGAAATTTGGTGAAGTTATCAGCCTAACAGTCTGAAAAAAAATAGAGAAAATAAGAATCCCTAAAGAAAGCCCAAATCGGCAAAATTGAAAATGTTGCAGGCTCAGTTTAATTGAGCATGTTCATGGACGGTACTGTCAAGTGCAAACTACCGTCCACGCCCCCTAGCACCGGCTTAAGCAGAATTCAACATTAAACATGAACTGGTACAATTTGGAATTTTGAAACATCCGCAGATGTGCTCATATGGCGGTTATCATGGAACATTCAATGTGACACATAAGTGCCTGACAGCCTAGCAGCCTGAAGAAAACTAAGGATAGTACAAACATGAAACCCATCGGAAATGAATCGGCAGCACTTACTTAGACCATTCCATGTCTTATTTTAATATCGCGATATTTATATTCTTAAATAATGAACTTTATTTTTTATTATTTTTTATTCTGACGCTTCGAAATTTGTGAATTTAGCAGACAAACAGCCTAACAGCCTATAGTTGGCAGCATAGTAGCCTAAAGAAAAAAAAGGATAGTACCAACATGAAAACCGTCGAAAATGAATCGGCAGCACTTACCTTAACCATTTCACGTCTTATTTTAATATCGCGATCCTTATTTTCTTAAATAATGAACTTTTTTTTCATTCTGACTCTTCGAAATTTGTGAAGTTAGCAGACTAGCAGCCTAGCAGCAGCCTGAAGTTGGCAGCCTATCAGTCTAAAGAAAACTAAGGATAGTACAAAAAAGAAAACCATCGGAAATGAATCGGCAGCACTTACTTAGACCATTACACGTCTTTTTTTAATATCGCAATCTTTATTTTCTTAAATAATGAACTTTTTTTTCATTTTGACTCTCCGAAATTTGTGTAGTTAGCAGCCTAGCAGCCTGGCAGCCTAAAGAAAACTCAGGATAGTACAAACATGAAAACCATCGGAAATGAATCGGTAGCCTATATTAAGACCATTTCACGTCTTTTTTTCAGTATCATGATCTTCATTAGCAGCATATGGGTCACTTTAGCTTCACTCACTACGCATGCGCGAGATTATTTCTGATTATAAGTTTCAAGTTTATTGGCAAATCGACAATGTACATTGTCTTTGGCCAATTGCACACATACACTATATGGCAAAGATATTTAACATCAATATAACTATAAACATGTTTACATTTTACACTGATACAATCAAACAAATGTATAGAAAAAAATACAAGTTAATAATCAACCAATTTTATACTTAAGAGACAATGATTTAACAATTCGTTAAGAAGCTTTGAGAAATTATAAATAATTGTTTCGACATTTCATTGACTCATCTATAAATTTGGCCATGGGATATTTCCTAAGTATTGTCTTCTTTAATCATCATTACAACATAGCAAAAAATGGTACTCAGATTTATTAATATTTTGATTACATAATTTACATAACCTATTCTGTCTATCAATCCCATTAAATCTCCCTTGTTCAATTTCCAAATTATGTGAACTAAGTCTAAAGCGAGTAAGAGATTTTCTTGTAGCCCCATTGCTTATTAAAATTAATAATCTTCAAACTCAAAAAATTGTTTAAACTTACAATAATAGTGTAATTTCGGTGAAGTATTAATTGTAGGATTCCAATCTTGAATAAACTGGTCCCGAATCCTACTTTTAAACAAATCTAAATAATTTGCATTAAAGTCGT
This sequence comes from Ruditapes philippinarum, assembly GCF_026571515.1. Taxonomy (NCBI): domain Eukaryota; kingdom Metazoa; phylum Mollusca; class Bivalvia; order Venerida; family Veneridae; genus Ruditapes; species Ruditapes philippinarum. The sequence continues at coordinate 310,611 of NW_026862887.1, read as the reverse complement.
AATTTAAGCGAATATTTGTAAGACCTAAGTGATCAATAATTGAATGCAGTTTAGAAGCCAAATGTGTAAAAGTTATTTATTATTATTATTCAAGTATGACAATGAATACATATAGCACAGTAAATTATGATATTGAAATGACATGTTACAACTTTTTCTAATTCATATTAATTTTTAACAATACCTGTTTAGAATTAATGTACATATCTACTAGAAAACAATCTTGAAACTAGATAACAATATAAAAACAATATGCTTTAACAGGCACAGGGTACTATTCAGACATGAGCAGTTAACTTAAGATAAAGATGATTATAAATTTAGCACATTAAAGATAAAATGTCACTTCCAGGGAATTCTGTAGAAAGTTTCACAGCTTTACATTAAGATTATTTATTTTCATTATTGTCCCTTGTGTGTTATTTTCTTTGTGTTTTTAATATTCATCCCAACAATTTTTAATGCCTTCAAATAATAATAAATCAAGAAATATAGATAAATGATTTTGACATACATGTATAGCTATAGGTTTGACACTTCAGGCAAGTGAATATACAGTCAGTACATACATGTACCAGCCAAGGTATATATTCAGAAACAACTTAAAGACCATAACCTATGTTTATTTCTTCATTAATCATTAAAAGCATTCACATAAAGCTTCTTACATGCATTCAGGGTAGTAATTGTAGATCACTGACTGTCCCTTTGTGACAATACTTACGTGTTTTTTTATTCATGTGCATGTAGAAACAAAGTTATTATGAAATGTATTAAATTATACATAATGTACCTTATTCAATATAAAGACCTTGCAGATATTGGTAAATTGATGAAATGTTTAATAGTTTATATAACTTTCTACGACTTATATGTCCTGTGTTAGACATATAAGAAGGTCACAACACTTGGCCCCTGTAAGGGAGAGCTGTCCTTGGAAATTGATTCCAATCATATGATTGTTTAGCTGTAAACCTTCCATCATTCAGCAGCAGTCTGAAACATCACAGAGAATAATCTGACTTAAAAATCAAATAATAAACATTGTAATTTGATACAATAATTATTTTACAAACTACATGTATCTCATATAAAATGTCATGAACAGATACATATGAAAATGTATAATTTAAATGAAATCCTTATGAACTAAATGTGAATAGCTTTTATTCAATAATTCTGTATGTCTTTGTAATTTGTTAGTCACAGTCATTGAGCTTTTAAAGAAGTTTTACAATTGATTTTTTACATTCCTCTATAACTGTCAGTTCCCTGACAGTGTAAGGTCATTTTACTTTTATATTACTGAAACCAAAACTGTTATACTTCAAGCCCAGCCAATTCCACGTAAAATCCCCATATAGTGAGGAAACTCTGATGGTACATGTGTCGATATCGGTATGCCGTCGCTTTGTGGTTTTTCACAAGTTGACATTCGTAATTAGATTTGTGCAGGAAGTACAGAAGATGGCCCATTTCAGAAGCATACATGGATCTTTTATGTGCCCGGTGTAAAGCACCGATACACGGGACCTTGGTTTAAAGTCCCATTCGAACGACTGTTGGTAATGTTAGGGAGGAGCAGGGGATCGAACTCAAGACCCCTGGATTATATATATGTATTAACCACCAGACCACAGATCCGCTCCTAAATAAATCGCCAGATTCCTAGATGTCCTTATTAGCTCACCAGAGCCGAAGGCTCAGGGTGAGCTATTAGTATCAAAGGGGAATACCCCGGCGCCCGTCTTCCGTCGTCCGTCGTCATGCGTCAACAATCATCTTCTTCTCTGAAACCGCTAGACAGATTTACTTCAAATTTGGTCTGTAGCATCCTTGTGACAGTCACACCTAAATTTGCTTATATGATTTCAATTGGCCCCTTTTAGGGGTCAAGGGAGCTAAAAATAGAAAAACCTTTTGACATCTTCTTCTACAGAACCAATTGGTGGATGATCACCAAACTTTGTTTGTAGCATTCTTAGGTAGTGTATTATCAAATTTGCTCATATTGATTTGATTGGCCCCTTTTAGGGGTCTCTATACCTAAAATAGAAAATCTTTTTGACATCTTCTTCTACAGAACCAATTGATGGATGATCACCAAACTTTGTCTGTAGCATTCTTAGGTAGTCTTTTATCAAATTTGCTCATATTAATTTGATAGGCCCCTTTAGTGGTCAAGGGAGCTAAAAATAATATAAGCCTTTAGACAGCTTTTTCTACAGACCTTATTGATGGATGATCATCAACTTTGTTATTAGCATTCTTATAGTAATATTTTATAAAAATTGCTCATATTTATTTGATTGGCCCCTTTTAGGGACTGTTAAAGCTAAAGTACCCCAGACCATGGCATTTCTTCAAATTATAGTTTAATGAAAGGGAAACTACTCATATTGGAATGTCAATGACCTGTTTGCTGATGAAATTATTTGAGGTCATGACCTCTTATGAAATAACTTGAGCACATTATACAGGATATTTAAGTTTATTTGGTTTCATTCATATTCACTTAATTACATCACTACACGCAGTGTTTTCTCTAGAGAGCGTTTTCTGCTTTTTTGAGGCAGTACTTTTGCATTTGACGCGGTAATATTATAGCCGTGCGCTTTCCGTGACACATATTTTTGCGAGCGTCGTAGTATATATTGTTTTCTATAAATAGCATGAATTTCATCAGCTGATCGGTCACATGATTTATCTTTGACGCTGAATATTACATGTTAAAAGCGCTCAGACGCTTCAGATTGTGACGTCATCATCCGGGTAAATTCACAATGTCTGCTTCGAAAAAAAAGCAGCGACGATTGACTTCATTCTTCAATAAAGACAATGTTAACGTTGATGGGGCCACAGAATCTACCGTACACAACTCTGCGCCTATATCAATGTTTGGACTTTTCTTTTTTAGTTTTTCTTTTCACCTTTTACTAACAATCCGAAGTGCACTAAATTCCTGCCTTTAACACTCGTAAGAGGGGTTGGCAGTATCCAGAGATAGATAGATAGATAGGTTTCCCAACCAAATCAATCGGCGAATGCTGAAACAACTGAGAAATCCATGCAAAATGAATAATGCTCCGAAGCTAGTTTTCGTAAGAGTGGCTTGAAAGCCAATTTTTGGTTGGGTATGAATGGTAATAAAATGACTTGCACAGTTTGTATAACTGAAAATAAAGACAATCCATTCACATCGGGATGCACAAACTTTAGAGTTTTGTAGTACCGTATGGTACTGGTTACGGGACTTGAACTAGTGTGTTAGGCTTGACAGTTCGGCGCAATATTAGTGTAATTTATAACTAGAAGAAGTAGGCAAATCCTAGCTTGGCTACGATCCAGACGTGGAAGGTAAGTCCATTGTTTGTATTGTCAATCCCTTTATAATCAATAGCGACAGTTCTATCACGCCAGTTTAACTCACAACGAGTGAAAAATGTCCATCGGTAAAAATGTTGTGAGCAAGGCGAGTTTTTCATAATTTTTGAAGATTACAGACATTTATGTAAAAATATCGGAATGCAGTTAGCTAGCGATGTGTTTTCCGAGTATGCACATGTAAAGATATTGCCTGTTGGTGGACAATTTGATGGAAATACCGTGCGACGCAGTCATTCGGGGTAGCTGGAAAACTGGAGACAACTTCTCTTTGGACCTAATTTAACATTGAAAACGTCGATTCTGGTGACGTTTTGTGCATTCTAACCTAAAACAGATGCCCACAAGTCTTCAGCGTAAATTATTATCTGAAAGTCTTAATAGAAACGAAGATATACCCTTTTTTGCTTTAATCCTCGTTGTGAGCACCATAACCCCGTTGTGAGCAAGACAAGCGCAGTGCTTGTCTGGTTTTAATATGTAATTCAAATGGCGAGAATACAATTTTCAATCTACCAAAATTAATCAAAACGTTTACCTTTACCTTGAAGGTCAAATTGTCCAAAAACATTTAAGATTGACCATAATGTCCTGGCATAATGTTTAGACACAACACCTCTTTGGACAAGGCCTTCCAACTATCCTATATTCTTTTGACCTTGACCCCTGAATGACCTTCACCTTGAAGGTCAAATTGTCCAAAAACTTAAAAATTGGTCATAACTTCCTTATTAGTATACGGATTCTACTCATATTTTGACACAACAACCCTTTAGGCAAGACCTTCAAACTGATTTGTATTTTTTTTTACCTGGTACCCTGAATGACCTTCTAGAACATCCAAAAACTTTAACATCGGCCATAACTTATTTATTAGTAAATGGAATTAATACATATTTGGAAACAATGCCCCTTTGGACAAGAACTTCCAACTGACCTATATTTATTTCACTTGACCTTGAATGACTTCACATTGAAGATCTAATTGTCCAAAAACAAATAATCTATCTGGTCCATAAATCAAAAGGACAAAGCACCACTTCGGGGGCATTGTCAAACTTACCGTGATAGTTCTTGTTTTACATACCTTGGTCAGTCTTCAGCTCAGGATAAACACATGTATGTGTGAATCACACAGATTGTGAAATTGTTGAAATATTCATAAAACTCCCCGTGATGTTCACTCGTGCCACACTAGAGTATACGAAATAAAATACCTGATTTACCTCCACTGATTAGTTCTTCTGTTAATCTGATGACTTGTGAATATGAAGAATAATTTTCAAAAAAAAGAAAAAGAAGAACTATTGCAAAGAAAAACTATTGTACAAAAACGTTTTGATTGCTTTTGGTAGATTGAAAATTGTATTCTCGCCATTTGAATTACATATTAAAACCAGACAAGCACTGCGCTTGTCTTGCTCACAACGGGGTTATTGTGCTCACAACGAGGATTAAAGCAAAAAAGGGTATATCTTCGTTTCTATGAAGACTTTCAGATAATAATTTACGCTGAAGACTTGTGGGCATCTGTTTTAGGTTAGAATGCACAAAACCTCACCAGAATCGACGTTTTCAATGTTAAATTAGGTCCAAAGAGAAGTTGTCTCCAGTTTTCCAGCTACCCCGAGTGACTGCGTCGCACGGTATTTTTCCATCAAATTGTCCACCAACAGGCAATATCTTTACATGTGCATACTCGGAAAACACATCGCTAGCTAACTGCATTCCGATATTTTTACATAAATGTCTGTAATCTTCAAAAATTATGAAAAACTCACCTTGTTTATCGTGTCACACGTCTTAGATGGGTGCTCACAACGAGGAACGGAAGTGGCTCACAACATTTTTACCGATGGAAATTTTTCACTCGTTGTGAGTTAAACGGGCGTGAGTTCTATATTGGTGGCAGCGGTAATTTTTTTTTTAATTCCGTTCCGAAAGATAGACGCTACCAAAGCTCCATAATTTTACCGATTGGGCACGAATTTGCCCTCAAATAAAATGTTTGTTGTCCTATACTGTAAATACTGTAAACACCTTACATATTTAGCATGTGACATTTTGTGTATTTCATTCACAAAAGTTATAAAGAAAAAATGTTCCATCAAAATTAACCCTGCTGTAGTGGTCATTTATCAGGTCTAGGTTTTCATGATGCACCTGTCAATATTTTGCTCGTCCGGGGGGGGGGGGGGGGCGGCGGGCATACACGGGGCTTTATACAGAAGACCATTCCTGACAAGCGGGAATTTGACAAACTTACGTAACGGTATCCGGGTCCCAGGTAATAGACTTTGGCCGGTTTTTACATCCCGGGACTCGGGAATTTCGACGCTACAAAATAAAAAAGGGGAGTAACCGCGAAAGGTCTAGAGATGACGGCGATATTTTTATTCGTGTTTTGAAGTGTTTTTCAAGTTATGCAATCTCGAAGTCACCGCAAGTGTAACTCGACAGAGACCTGATTTCAAAATTACCCGACTAAACGGCAGTTTATTCGAAATGAATGGATATTTTTTGTATTGCGCATATAAATATAATTCAATTATATTATTATTTGTAATAACTGTTCAATCAAAACATCACATTAAAAAAACTATAACAAATAGTTTTTTCCGATATGTCAAATGCAAGTAATGGTCTGCAGAGTGCTCTTCTCTTATATTTTGTGTACGGAGTATTTTCATTCAGTCTAAGGTTTACACACGACCAAATAAAATACTCCATACGAATGCATCCGTTTATACATGTGTACTTTCTTTTTTGATGCAAAGGCGGCCGAGACACGGTCTTCGAAAAAGGTATTCGGGCACAATGACATTAATGAGTGGAATTTCATAAATGATTGCCTCAACATTAAATGAGTCTGAGGCAAAAAAAAAAACTCTTTTTTTTTCTGAAAGCCATACAAAACTTAAGGGGTATTGCACTTCTGTGGTATAAATATGTGTGTTTTATCATTGACATGGTGAGGAATCATTGATATGGTGACACGTAACATGGTATCTTAAAGTCCCATTATGCATTTGTAAACTTTATTTATTACTCCAATGACATCAAGTAGAATTCTGTTGTAAAAATTTGCATTTGATTTCTTAAAGACATGAATGAAAATCTTCGAAATACGCTCATGTAGCGCAAATGTAATAATTGGAGGTATGTTTGGATGAAAAAATAATATCTGAAGAATAGTAATGCGGAAATGAGCCATTTTTTTTTCAATAAGAGGATGAGTATGATCTGTTTATCCAGTAATTGAAATTTTACTCACAAAAGCATTATGTTCCTTTAAACTTAAAATTGGTGGATTTTCCTGAAAAAGTACAATATTGTTTATTATGTCACTGGTGGCTACTTCAAGTCAGTTACGCACGCATACTCTGCATGCTCTCAACAAAATATTTCCTGTTAAACAAAAGATATTGACAAAAAGTCTCACGTGGACACCTGAATCTGAAAGATTATCAATTGCTGCGATACCATGTCATGTGGTCTCCATATCACGTGATTCCCCACCATAATTGCAAGATTAGTTTGATAGACTTCTAGCAGATTTTTGAGAAAATAATGTGTTTTCAACAAAAACGAAAAACAAAATTCAGTCCAATAGAATTAAAAACAACTTATTGTTTTATCTATCAAAATATATGTTGGAAATCTTTGTTAAGCTGCGCTACTTAATTATTAGTTTTTAAAAAATCCAGGCTCAAGCTCCTATCTAGGCTCAAGCTCCTATCCAGGCTCAAGCTCATATCAAGTCTCAAGCTCCTATCCCGACTCAAGCTCCCACCCAGGCTCCTGCTCCTATCCAGGCTCTTGAGAGTGCACCATGCAGATTGTGAGTACACCATGCAACCCAGCTTAAAAACATTTTGTCAGTTCTTTTTGTAGCTTTGTGTTCATGGTGAGCTATAATTGTCGTTTCTCCATGAAACTTGGTCATAATGTATGGCTGAAATCTTGGCAAAGTTCAAAGCTGGGTCATGTGGGGTCAAAAACTATGTCACTAGGTCAAATCTTAGAAAAAGAATGTGAACACATTAGAGGCCACATTTTTGGCCCATTCTTCATGAAACTTAGTGTAAATGTTCATCTCTATAAAATCTAGAACATGTTCGAAATTAGGTCATGAGGGGTCAAAAATTAAGTCACAAGGTCAAGTCTTAGAACATTTTTGGTCCAATTTAAATGATGTCTGATGTCCTCAACTTTTAGTGTTTTAACACTCTATGAGGCCACAGATATGGTTCAATCATAATTAAACTTGGTCAGCATGCTTACCATCCCTATAGAAACTGGGTCATGTGGGGTCAGAAACTAGGTTACTAGGTTTATTTTGTAGCTAAACTTTTCTAGAAAAATATTAAAGAGCTTATACGATCGATTCTGTGTCCGTATGCGCAGTGGTTTAATTATTTTAAAAGTCAAAAATTCTATACTATGAAAGATATTCAACTGAAACTAGGTACGGGTATTTAGTGGGACTACCATAACATACTAAGAAGGCCTATAACCCTGGATGCATTATTTTCAGAATTATGCCCCTTTATTACTTGAAAATACCCATTTTATAAGTTTCTTCTAGGTCTAATCATTTGAATACTATCAAAGTTATTTAACTGAAATTGATACATATATAATCATTTGGACTATACCCACCTTAGTGCAGAGGCCCATTTATCTGGATTCATTTTTTTCCTAATGATAAGCCTTTGTACTTATATTTTTTCATTGTTTTTCTGATAACAGTTTTATCTATTGATTGATCTCTTAGATATTTACCCTCTCTCCTAGCCCCGGGGCATTTGATGCACCAAGCAGACTCAAGGGTGGGGATTTAGACAAAAATGGTTGTCTTTAGGGTGGGGATTTAGACTTCAAACATTTTAAGATGTCAAATTCCTTTGGGTCAGCCCGCCGCCCCCCGGGCGGGCAAAATAAAGACAGGTGCATGATATTCATGGACTGTCCATAAATTTATGGATAGTATAGAAATTTAAAGATTTTTCAATCCGTAAATTTACAAATCTATATTCAATGTCAAATTTGCTGTTTTTAGTTTTACACTAAAGTCCGCAGCTTCTGACTACATGTAGTTGTTTTATTGATTGTTTATATTGACAAAGGTAATTAGGTGAGTTTCATCTTTGTATGATGATTTTGAAATAGTTGATAAAAGTGAAATTTGAAAGTCATCATATTGTTTTGAATCTTACCATACTGTTACATTTTTTAATCATATTATATTATGTAACCTTATTAACTTTAACCTGTGGTTTTGAATTTCAAGGCAACTTCTACTATTTTCTTACTTAATGTCTGTAAATTCAGATACAAAAATCTGTAAAGTCATGGATCGTCCAAAAATTTACAGACTGTCCGTAAATATCATGAAATCCTAGACCTGTTTATTCTGCATTATTTTATTCTACATAGTCTCATGGGAACACACTTGCAACATAGATATTTTTTACAAAGCCTCCAAAATAATAGGGCAAAATATTTCAATAATTAGAAGGGCAATTACAAGTTGAGCTGGACTGGTCTTTCAGCAAGTTCATTTGAAAAATAACACTGAAAAACAGTTGTTTCTGGTGAGCGACTCAGGGCCATCATGGCCCTCTAGTATTCTAGGTTCTACATTTGATTGCCCTACTAAAATCTTATGTTGCGGTGTTTTTTTTTCTGTTTCAGTTAAGATTGTCGTTTTTTTCTGTACATAATACATCATTTGAATATCAATACTGATTTAAAACATTCAGTGTACATATTTGTGACAGTTCTCAAGGATCGTGTATACCATATGAAACAAGCATTGTTAGCCCGCCGAGTTCACACTGCTACCAAATGCATCATAACGTTTTAGTGTTAAAATAATTAAGTATGGAATTTAGACCACTAGACTGCAACTTCAAGCACGCTGAATTTGTGCCGCTAGCCCGCTACACTGTTAGCTCGCCGAGCTTACACTGCTAGGGAATGTATCATAAGGTTTTAATGTTTATTCAGTTAAGAAATAACGTTTAGCCCGCCAGCCCGTCCAGTTAACAATGCTATCCCGCTACACTTTTAGACCGCCATCTTCACACTGCTAGGAAATGTATCATAACGTTTTCATGTTGAATCAATTAAGTTTCACAGTTTATCAAGCTGGCCCGCCAGCCCGCCCAGTTCACACTGCTACTCCGCTACACTGTCAGCCCGCCCATTTCACACTGCTAGGAAATGAACCATGAGGTTTCAATATGGATTCAATTAAGTATAAAAGTTAAGCCCGCCAGCCCGCCCAGTTCACTCTGCTAGGAAATGGTATCATGAGGTTTTCATGTTGATTCAATTAAGTATTAAAATTGATCCGCTGACCAGCCAGTCCGCTCAGTTCACACTGCTAGCCAGCTACACTGTTAGCCCGCCCACTTCACACTGCCAGGTAATGTATCATAACGTTTTAATGTTCAAACCGTTAAGTTTTAGAGTTAAGTCCGCTGACCAGCTAGCCCGCCCAATTCACACCGCTAGCCCGCTACACTGTCATCCCGCCTACTTTACGCTGCTTGGAAATGTATCATGAGGTTTTAATGTTAATTCAATTAAGTATTAAAGTTTATACCGCTGGTCCGCCAGCCCGTCCATTTCACACTGCTATCCCGCTACACTGTTAGCCCGCCCACTTCACACTGCTAGGAAATGTTTCATAACGTTTTCATGTTCATTCAATTAAGTATTAAAGTTTAGCCCGTTGGCCCGCCATCCCGCTCATTTCACACTGCTATCCAGCTATACTGTCAGCCAGCCCACTTCCCACTGCTAGGAAATGTATCATAACGTTTTTATGTTCATTCAATTAAGTATTAGAGTTAAGTCCGCTGGTCCTCCAGCCCGCCCAGTTCACATTGCTAGCCCGCTACACTGTTAGCCCGCCCACTTCACACTGCTAGGAAATCTATCATGGGGTTTTATTGTGGATTCAATTAAGCATTAAAGTTTATACCGCTGTTCCGCTATTCCGCTAGCCCGCCCATTTCACACTGCTAGCCCGCTACACTGTTAGCCCGCCCACTTCACACTGCTAGGAAATGTATCATAACGTTTTCATGTTCATTCAATTAAGTATTAAAGTTTAGCACATTGGCCCGCCATCCCACTCTTTCACACTGCTAGCACGCTACACTGTCAGCCCGCCCACTTCCCACTGCTAGGAAATGTATCATAACGTTTTCATGTTCATTCAATTAAGTATTAGAGTTAAGTCCGCTGTTCCGCCAGCCTGCTCATTTCACAATGCTAGCTCGCTACACTGTCAGCCCGCCCACTTCACACTGCTTTGAAATGTATCATGAGGTTTTAATATTGATTCAATTAAGTATTAAAGTTTATACCGCTGGTCCGCTATTCCGCTAGCCCGCCCATTTCACACTGCTAGCCCGCTACACTGTTACCCCGCCCACTTCACACTGCTATGAAATGTTTTATAACGTTTCCATGTTGATTCAAATAAGTATAAAAGTTTAGCCTGCTGGCCCGCCAGCCCGCTCAGTTCACACTGCTAACCCGCCCTACTGTTAGTCCGCCCACTTCACATCGCTAGGAAATGTATCATAACGTTTTCATGTTCATTCAATTAAGTATTAAAGTTTAGCTCGCTGGCCCGCCAGCCCGCCTAGTTCACACTGCTAACCCGCTAGACTGTAAGCCCGCCCACTTCATAATGCTAGTAAATGTTTCATAACGTTTTCATGTTCATTCAATTAAGTTTAAAAGTTAATCCCGCTGATCCGCCAAGCCGCTTATTTCACACTGCTAGACCGCTAGCCCGCCCAGTTCACACTGTTATCCCGCTAGACTGCTAGCCCGCCCAGCTCACACTCTTTGCCCGCTAGACTGCTAGCCCGCCCAGTTCACACTGTTATCCCGCTAGACTGTTAGCCCGCTCAGTAAATACTTTAATTTCGCAGTGACAACAGTTTTGGTTCAAAGAAACGTTTAGTTAAACGAAGGTATGGGTATATTGATTTGAATCATAACTGTTTTCATACATAATGCCGGTATTTAATCTTTTCCTTTGAAGCTTTTTATAGCGAATGATACCAAACAAAACCCATATAAAAACTACACGGTAAAATCAATGCAAGAATGAATGATTTTGTAATAGACCAAGTTAAACGAAGGCATGGGTTTATTGATTTGAATCATATTTTCATACATATTGCTGGAAGTAAATCCTTTTTTCTCTGAAGCTTTCTTATAGGGAATGGTACCGAATAAAACCTCGCCGGCTGAGCGTATAAAAACTACACGGTAAAATCAAATAATCTCATCCGCTGTCTCCTACCGGAATACCCTACATGTGAATGAACATTACAAACATTGTTTTTAAAAGAGTTACAAATCTATGAAAAATGATAGACATTGGAGTTATAAAATTTAATTTGGTACGTATCTCCAACCGATTCTATAGACTCCTTGTCCATGTACAAGTATTATTAATATTATTTTGCTATTTTACACCTCTCTATACTTTGCGAACTTATTAAATTGCTTAATATGTGGTTGTCAATTTTTATTTGGTTTCAGGGGAAGCGTGTGTTGCCCAGAATGTAGGGATGTCCATCCCGTTCCTCCCAATGGATTTCCCACCAACGTTACTATGCAAAGACTTCTGTCGGCATTCCAGCCGCAAAATGTTCCAACAGTTAACGAAATTGTCCGAGGTAGGTGTGAGATTTAACACACGCAAATTAGATTACCTTCCTTGAAAATCGATTGTGCATATAACATATTGCCGCATTATATATCTTTTTTACATTTTAACATTATGGGAGCGCTGTAGCTGAAAAGGGAAACAAGTCCTACTGAATCTGATATTTCATAGTATGTATTGCGTCCCTTTAATAATTGATAAACGCTTTAACTTTCCGTTTATTATATCAAAGTTAGTAAGTTAGTTAGCCATTTTGGGTGTCAATGTTGTACTAAATATAAATATGAAAACATCAATATTAACAGATGATTTACATGAATTATCAAATTCCTTTATAAATATGAAGGAAAATATTATTATAGTACCAATATGTATAAATGGCGGCCAGGGGAGGTATTAATTGATATGTGAAAAGCATCTATTTATTTTTTTTATCATTTATAATTATTATATTGTCTTAATTAGATGGAACAAATACAAGAATTTAATGATATCCATTTTTGCATTGTTTTGTAATTCGTAATAACATGACATTTCAAAAATACCTAAACAGGAAAAACCCTTGATGTTTCTAAGCTACCGGTCCGCTATGTTAATTACGTACAGCGGACAATTCGTTTCCAGATCTTCTATTTTAGAAACGAAAATCACTGACGCGTTGTTATTAGCAAACAGGCCGCTGTATTACAACCAGTTTTGCAGCAATAAAACGAGTTTTGCAACAATTTATTGCAACACTCGTTGCCATGAAACTTTTTCATAACCAGTTTTAGCAATAAAAGCGAGTTTTGCAATAAATTATTCATATATCAGATTTGATATAAAGATTACTCTCTAAACATAATTATGTTTATCTTGTTATATAAGGATTGGCATGCAGTGAGTTTATTCATTAAATTTGTATATATAAACTTTGACCTGTGTGTCTTACATTGACTTTGGTCATAGGGACCTGACTTTTGCACCTGACACTGTGCATCATCATTTGTGCCAAGTTATATTCAAATATCTCTATGCTTGTAAACGTTTTGCTCCGGATAAGCATTTTTAAACAGTTTTTTTGAGTGTGACGTGGACCTTTGACCTAGAGATATGGTGCTTTGCCAAACACATTTGATAGTTGTGAATATTTCTTAAGCCACAGGGACCTGAATTATGATCGCGATAATTTGCCTTAAGATGGTAAGCATGTGTGCCAAGTTATAATGAAATCCTTCTATGCATGTAGAAGTTTTACTCCGAACAAGCGTTTTTAATGACCTCTCAGTGTGACTTTGACGTAGAGACGGTATTCTTTTGCGAGGCACATAGTGGTTCACATTTTTTGAAGTTTCAATAAAATCTCTCCATGCATATAAAAGATATGTTCTTGACAATATTTGGCATTAACCTTTGTACATAACACTCCGTCTCATTATAATGAACATTTGTGCGAAGTCATTTGACACTCTGCCATTTAATGACTGAGAAACGCCCCGGACAAGAATAATTCGGACGGACCTACAGACAAACGGACGGATGCACGCACTTACACAAAACCGCCATCTTTACAACTATGTCGAGATCTTTGCAGTCTGGCTCGACAAAAAATGGTCAAAAATACCCCCAAAGAAAGCCCAAAATGTGGTACAGATATAGTATTCGTTTTGAGTTAAAAGTTCTTAGGAAACATACACTGGCTTGTAAAGTTGGAAGGATTATTCGATCAAAGAAAGGGGCGTTGCAAGATTTTCAGCGGATTCTCCGACATACGATACGCCGGTGTAAGCGAAAAACCGAGAACAAAGTTATGCACAAGAACAGATAACACGGACATGTGAATGCTTAGTTTACAAACAAGGTCTTTTGAGTAGATAAGATCGTCATGTGTATTTGAAGTTCTACTAGACTAAAATGCCAGAAGTAAATTTGGACGGAAAGAAACTTTAGCTACATTATTGAGATGGTCGGTGCATTGTCACTGTTCCTTTTTTATGGCCGTTGTTCAATGTGATAATAGTCCAAAATAGATTGGATAAGTTAAATTACTTTTATGTTAGCAGACAGTACAGGTAATTCATTTCATAACTTACCACCCATAGAACCAAGGACAAAAGACAAAGTTTATGGCGCATTGGTTGAAATCATTTGCTTTGACTAGAAAACGTATGCTTTGTGACAGATTTCGCCAAATTCCTCATCCAATCGAAAACTGTCAATTTAATTTCAAATTCTTAACTGGGTCTGCAGTTCTTTATCATACTCCTAAGCTGTCGACTTATGAGTCTTAAGTGCCATATAAGTTTTCTGCTTACGTATCAATCATTTTTCTGTTTTCTGACCGTTTGATTGTTTTTGAAATACTGTGGTTTTGTGCCGTTTTGGTTTGGTTTGGTTTAAACATATTTATATAAGCTCGAATTCGAAACAAGTCTTGCAACTAATATGAATCACTTTTGAGTCCGCTTCCTGAAACTAAATAGTACTAATGTCATATGAAGAAACATAGTTGTGACCCAAATAGGGCACGAACCCAGAGCCAGACACCATAACCACTAAGCTAAGTTTTGTCAAAGATTTTTTATCATAAAAAATGACTTTCTCTTTGTATTTGTTCATTCAACGGATTTATCGTGTTACAAATTTTGATTTGTCTTGCGTTATTGTTAAACTTTAAAAAAGGCCACAGACTGTGGTGTTTATTACAAAACTGCAATTGTTGTTGATAATGTGCAGATAACTGATAACAAAAGCTTTCAAATTATATTATATTTTGCAATAATAATATATACTTTCAGAATGGAAATTGATGTTTAATCATATCAACAGATAGTTTTATATACATGTATATTCTGATATTAAATATTTTTATGCAAAGCTTTTTTCTTCTTTTTATCTCCTTCTATTATGTCTTCACAACGAGTTTGGAATAATATTGTTAACATTTTCGGAAACAACTTGTAACTTTCGACATTGTTACAAGATCAAATTAATATCACAGAGTTTTGAGCCAAAAAAATTGCCAAACTTCAATTGTTGTCGATAATGTAAATGTGCTTATATTAAATTTATAAAAAGAACAATAAATTATTAAGTATTTTGGAATAATAAATAGATGAGTTTAGAATGGAAATTGAGGCTAAATCACATATTCAAATCTAATGAATACACTCATTGCACGTGTATCGTTATGTAAAAAGATAAACATAAAAAGATTAACATAATAATGATGATAATCTTGATATCAAATCTAATATAGGAATAATTTATTGCAAGACTCTGTTTGATTGTAAAACTGATCATTGTGAAAAACCTAAAAGACATGATTTGAACAAGCGACACCTAGATCATACGGTTATTTATTGATAGACCTGAAATCGAGCACTTTGGAAAAAGATCGTTTACGTAGTGACATTTTTAGGGTAGCAGTCACGAAATTTTGCTAAGGAAAACAAAAGAATATGGATAAAATTCGGGAGAACAAATGACTAATCCGATACTGGTAACGATGAGTCTAATTGTGATGATAATGATGATGATGATGATTATGTACGTTATTATAATAATGAACAGGGCTTCGTAAAGAGAAAATCTTTCTTGATGGGGTCTCCTGAAAATCGCCTGATTGAAGACCTCGAGGAAGAACACAGACGCCGCGACGTATTTGATAGAAATTTTCAGAAACCATTAAGCCAGTCTCGTATAAAAGCCTGAACAATTACACGGATCAAAACTACTCTTTTGAAGAAGCTTATACTTACGCTGCTAATGACAAGTTGTCGTATCTAAGAAAGACATTATGAAAGAATTATGCCGAGTTTTTAATTGACTATTAAGTATTGCAGGACGACTGTACTCAGGAATTAATCCTCCAGTTGACAAAAAAATTAAGACATCAACACGACATGAATATCACAGAGTCTATTCAACAAGCGATTAAACTAAGAAAAACACATTTTTAAGATTGTACGGCTAAATCATAAACTTAATTATGTTAATATAGACGTTCATAGAAAAGATGTTTTATGTGAAAATCAGATATCTGATAAAGAATATACTGTAAAACAACGTCATAAAAACGATTAACATATCATTTCAAATCCAAAGTGTGATCGAAAGAAGTTTTCACAATCATAAACAGCAAAAATGAGTGTCTTACATACCGGAGCCAGAGAAATGAAATCATCATCATTTTAAAGAATTAAGAGGCGGTTACATTTAACCATGTGAGAAGCAGTGTGTCGCGTAATTGACTCGGTACGTCACAAGCAAAGAAGTGGAAAGAACGCTCATAGAAACGCAAGAAAATCTTTGATGCGCACTAAGTCATATGGTCATTATAGTAAGCCCCGTAAGGCACGCAAATGAAATTGCAAAGTCGGAGGTTGAGCGATTACAAGATTCCAATTGACAGGTTCCGAACGGTAAAAAGCGTAAGATTGAATGGAATCACATGATATTCTAAATATCAACATGGACCAGAAAAAACATTGGGTGGTCACATTTACCTAACCATAATCTTTCATTAATTTGAAAATATAAATATACATTTAAACTCTTATTGTATAACGTTCTTCATTCATTCATTAATTCATTTAGCCATTCATTAATTTATTCATTCAACCAAAACTCTTTTTTATTTAAGCAACCAAAGTCTTCACTGATTGGTCAATTCCTGCTAGCAATTGATTGCTTAGCAATTTAAAGGAGCTTCCGTATTGTTTAACACGGAACTGGATAATTCGTGTTTTTCGGTTTTGTGTAAACGACTTTTATCGTATTATCCATACGTTTTCTAAACTGTGACAGTCCAATATAGAAGGAAAAACTTTTTGTTAGTTCAAAACGCTAACCACATTTAGCTGATATAACCGGCGAACTTTAACACTGTTTAACACAGCGCCTTTCAATAGCATGAGTAGTTTTCATTTTGAAGCCTAAACGTTCAGAAACGCCGTTTCCTTTTTCATTCTGTTTTAAAACTGTTTGATTTACAAATAAAAAAGCGTCATTCCTTTACCAATATCAAAATGCTCGCACACATTATAACTTACGTTAAAATGTGTACATATACATGCAAACATTAAGGACATTCTGATGAATTATTAAATCATTACATCTATATCTAGAGAATCTAGTTAAATTGCCCATGCTTTTAATAATAAATTATTGCTCATATACTTTATTATATAAGACATACCGAAATATAGGCTTGTGACTAAGATATCTATATCACAAAAAATGTATCACATTCATTTAGATTTAAGTTTTTGGACGATGTAGACCGTTATTTATTTCTGTATTCGAGTTATGTTTCTAGTATAAGTATACATCAGTATTATTATTTTACCCTATTCTAATATTTTCAAAAGTGATATCTTTATTCTGTTAAACAAACAGCATTTATTACTGAAAATTTGACCAAAATCATAACTCTGTCTTTCATTTAAACATTTTTATAACGTTTATATATTTGCTTAAATATAACGTTGTCAGAACTAAATATTTTCTTATCGAACGCAATGATTATAAGTATAGTATTTTAGCATATTAATTTTTATCTTATAGGAATCTATTCAAAAGGGATATCTTTATTCTTTATAGCAAACAAATATTTATCAATATTCAGTTTACACCAAAATCACAAATTCATCCATGTTTATTTATTCTTCAAATTATTATAACGCTTATATTTTATTCAACTTTGACATAAGGAATACTTTTTTATATAAATTTGCTAGTCCAAAAAACCCACTTTTTTTCTTCCAATGCAATCATTATCTATACATTCCTAAATAATTCCCTTTGTCATAATTATAATAGACGTTTTCTATAAGTAATCTGACTAACATTACACCTTTGTCGTATTCTAATAGCCTGTGTTATAGAACGCGCCTTACAATATTAAATTTATAATTCATACTACTTGATTACGAATCCACGTAATTACTATGAAGCCAACACAAAAATAGATTGCGTAATGGCATTCAAACTATTGTCCAAAATGGCCGCCGCGCATGTGCAGTAAGTATCCCTAAAGTTGCCCCTATCCTACTGGCATTTATAAATAGAACGTTTATTAGATGAAAGTAAAAGAACTGTTTATAAATGAAATGCAATCTGTCAAAATTATTAGGATTAATGAAATAATGCCTGTCGTGTAATGTATATGAAGATATTAAAGATATACTATGCTCGAATTTCATATTTGAAAATATTTATAATTGCTACACAGTCTCTTTGTAAATATAAAAAACATGCTCTAACTACACACAAAGTAGATATGTTGTGTTTAAAATTCTACACACTATAGGTGGTTACAATATGAATATATAGTGTCATTAAAAAACTGACAATTTTTTTTAGAAAATACCCATTTTACTTTCAATAGGAACCGCAGCTTCTAATACATAATTTAATCTTTCTGTAATTCAAATTGGACGTATTTGGTAAGAATGACATAGATTATAATACATTTCTGTGATAAAAATAGTTTACGCAAAGATGAGCATATTATATCTTTAAAGTCACGATTATCAAAAACATGGCAACGACCAAATCAATTATCAATAATTCATTTTAGTCGTTTAAAAAAATTAAAATGTAGTGGAATTAAAATACAAGTCTCCTTCTTAAAGAAAATGCATACGAGTTGTGGTTGTTCAAATGGTTGGAAAGTAAGAATGTTTGAGTTCAGTCGAATTTTGAAGCGGAGAATGCCCATTATATTTTGTAGTCTGGTTGTTCTGATTCAAACCTTCAAATGAGAAGGAAAATTTCAATTTTATACGCTGTGGCGCCGTTATATGTTGCAACGCCACTTAACGCCACAAATGCCTCTAAATGGCGCATCATTGCCGCTCATTGTCGAAAAATATTCTGCCGCTCAATGTCGCAATGGTAACATTTAATTCGCACGATTTTAATCTGTACATATTTATTATTTTTTTGGACATAAAGGAATGTCCCGATACATCTGCCGACTAAAGATGACAAATGCTTTTTAAATGGATTGGTCTTGGTTTGCAATCGGCACATTGTCAAGAAAAACATGTATTTCAAATATAGATAAAACAATAGAAACGTTTCATTTGGATATTCGAACAGAATATTTCTTAAACAAAAAAAGAACTGTTAATCTTATTCTACATGACATTTATATGATGAATTTCTAAAAAATTGTTCAATCAACATCCACACATAATTCTTTCATGGTTTGTTATCATACCTAATACTATCACCATAAATATTTATGGTATTGCATACTTTCAAGAATAGACAAATACACTTTAAATGTCTTTTTCGGCAATTAAAATGTAAAAACCATTTATTTAATTAGATTATGCAACTACGATACAAGATATGTGCATATTATACTCATAATTTAGATATTCTACTTTGCGAACTTTGCAAATAAGTGATTAAACTAGTTTCCATCTGCTTGCCCCTTGCCATTGTGGGTTTGAATAACCAAAAGGTTATTAATCCCAAAGGATTAGTTTATGTGAAGAAGCTATAGAGCTATATAACGTCACGGAGGGGCACGAAAGGTGTTCTGGAAAATTATTTATCTTGGCTTACTGTGTTGGTGTGATGTTTCATTGTTTAAAAACTAATTAGGACTTCGCATATCCTAATAAGAATTTATTAGTTTTACAAACTTATCAGGAGCAGTAAATTACTTATTTGTTCTTTATAGAGAAAATGTAATTGAAGGGTACAAAGTTCAAATTAGGGTGTTTTTCATTATAAGTCTTTTGGTGCTTCTTCTAATAAAGATTTTTTTCGTAACTCCTAATAGTGTTTTTATTTCTCCCAATTAGGCATTAAAACTTCTAAGATCTTCTAATTGTAAAAATTTAAAAGTTTTACTGGGTTTATTTCTCCTAATTATGAATAAAAATTCCAATTTAGTTGTAATTGGTAGTAAAAAATTGTAAACTACCCTATTTAAGAGAGAATCAAAGTCTTAATTCGGCTTTTAAAACTTCTATTACGATTTCAGTAGTTTTTAAGAAGATTAAGATTTTGTTCCAGGCTGTTCCTTACCAAACTTTGTCATTTAATTAGCGATTTTCGACCATGCGACCACAAACATGCATCGAGGACATGTTGTAAGGAATGTCTTTGGCCACCACATATACGCATCACAGGATTCCCATTCTCTTACGAGAGAGGGACATAGAGCTGTCCGCCCTTTTATTAAAGGGCAGACTTTAAAAAAATATTCCATTGCCTTATTGTTATTTATAAGGAGGCTATTTTCACAGATATGTTTTGAATTGGTAAATATATAACAATAGTAACTCAAACCAAGCGGGGTATCGGTTTGCAACCTTTAAAGTCCGCTATGAAATGTTAAAAGGATGATGTATAATTCTCTGAAAATTTAGAGTTTCAAGTATTTTATACTTTTCATTCTATGTATATAACAAAATTATTTCAATTTTTCAAAAGGTTTTATTAGCATTAAATGTTTGAGATATATATTTCAAACATTGTTTTTCAAATATAACTCTAGGGGAATTTCTACCAAAGTACGCATATACATTCTTTAATCGACTTATTCTACTTGAAAAAGGTAATGTGATGGGATGCATGAAAAAATAATTAAACTTTAGCAGCCGAAAATTCTGACACTGGTTAGACCTACATGATGCAAGTCTTATCTTACTTCTTCTTTTTATTGTATCTGTTAAATTTGTAAAATGCACTTTTTAACCTTCCGCTGTTTTTTTAAACTGTCTGTCAATCAGGAATATCAAGAGAACAATGTCTAAAGTAAGGATGCCACGGATGTCCAGTCTGGCATACATGTATCTCTATACTTGTAAAATCACTGCAATGTTTTAAGCAGTGGTCAAACATGTATTTAAAAAAATTACTTTTGATCTAAGCTCTTTCAAAGTTTAAACAGATAATATTATACAGTTTTCAATCTGCCTTTATGTCTATGTTACTGAAGCATATACCTTTAAACTTTCAATTGCTATATTTTCTCAAGATTGAAAAGTTATCAATGCATAGGTGCATCGAAGAAACACTTTTTAATGACATACAGTAAACATTAATATAAATCAGACGGAGTCACTCAATTCAGTGCCATTTCACATTGCCTGAAATACAACGAATAACCCTACGTATATGAACTCAACAGTGAATGACATATGAGATTACTGAAATAAAAATAAAAAATTTGGTCGTATTAGAAATTGTTTAATCCGGTAACTGCGTCAATAAAAAATCTTTTTGCCCTTTCACATTAGCATTTTTCTGTCATCAGAAAACTTTTACAAATGATAGTTTAAAAGCCTCAATATGGATATAAGTACAATATAAATAAAGAAATAAAACAGTGCGCTTGATTTTCTGTCTGAGTTAGCAGCAAATTTAAGAGCATTTTACGTTATTATATATAGGCAGACTCGAAAATGCATTTCTGTTACAACGGCAGCATTTACACTTCGAACATCTTTAACATTCTCAAGAAAAGACACAGTGGGTTTATCACCTTAAATGATGATTGCATTAATGAATTTTACAAAATTGTAATCTGATTGCGGCAAACTAATAGCAAATATAGTATAATAGCTTTTATATAATAGCGAAAACAATGCAGGCAAACATGCTTGTATGTGAAAAGCCGAAACAAAATATAGAAAATTATAATCTTAGAGTTAATTTCAATAGAATATTTCTAGAATAAACTATTCGGTGTATAATATCCATCTGAAGCTGCTGATGTCGTAGCTTGAATCAAGTTTAACAAATGTGTTTTATTACAAAGGGGATCTTTGGCATAAATTGTTGCCGATAATTTATATTAAGATGGCTTCAGTTTTAACCAATTTCTTTGTACATTACAGCAAATCCTTTCCTATCTGACATTTTACTGTAGAGTTTGACATTAACAGTAAGGAAAAATGGTGCGATATTTAACCTCGTCATGGCGATATATTACGGCAAACTTTTTTGAAACATTTAGCGGCGGTTGCGACATTTATTGACAATAGTACGACATTTAGCAGCAAGTGCGACATTTAGCGTCGTTGCGACACATGGCTGTTCAATAAATGTAAAATGACGTCATAAAATTTACATAATTGTTTATTTCAAAAGATTGACTATTTTACTGGTGATTGAACAAAACGTTTAGGATAACATATACAAACTGCCTTAAATGTAAAAAGATTGAGTTGATTATCAACTGAGCATAACCGATACGTTCTGAAGGATATTTATATAATTTCTGCGTGAAACGTGCGTTATTGAATATTCATGAAAATAAAATATAAAATTCGAACCAAATATGGCAAAATGTAAACTTATTTTAACTTTACCTGTTCCCACAACATTTTAGTTTTGATGGGCATTACGTCACTTTAAGGCGAAGTGATATAGTTTTATCTAATTGATTGATTTACGGGTTATTATGTGTGAAATATATATAGTCCTTGGTTTATTATGTATCTTACTTATATATTTATGTTACATATTTTGTCGAACACACCAGTTCAACCAAGAGCTCCACCACAGCGATCTACACATAATCTTCAACATCAGCATCAACCAAACCAATCTGATTGCGGACAGTGCGAAATCTATTTCCGTAAGTATTTCTTACATTTAATCTTATGTTTGATAGCACGGCGTAAATGAGAGAGTTTCAAGTATTTTATACTTTTCATTCTATGTATATAACAAAATTATTTCAATTTTTCAAAAGGTTTTATTAGCATTAAATGTTTGAGATATATATTTCAAACATTGTTTTTCTACCAAAGTACGCATTTACATTCTTTAATCGACTTATTCTACTTGAAAAAGGTAATGTGATGGGCTGCATGAAAAAATGATTAAACTTTAGCAGCCGAAAATTCTGACACTGGTTAGACCTACATGATGCAAGTCTTATCTTACTTCTTCTTTTAAAAAGTACTAAAATAATAAGAATACAAAGTATTTCATCGACCAACTTTAACAGTTTAGATTATTTTTAAGAGGACGTAACTTTGAGTTTTTATAAAGAAAGAGAATAAATTATGAAACACGCTAAGTTTTATTGCCGGTATGATGCTCTGCTGTCCAGTGGTTTAGGCCGGCAGTTTCGGACAACATACTCCTCACTGCACTGAACTCGAATCGAGTCCCGCCACGGACCTTGGATTCTTCATGTGAGGATGATATCCAGGGAGCTGTCATCAGGATCAGGTCCGTGTCTGAAATAATGCACGAAGGGGCACCTATGGTCTTCCTTCACCGGGAAAGCTGGAAATTCACCATATGACAATAAAAACGTGTCGATGTGACTTAAACCTTAACAAAAATAGCTTTGAAACAAATGTATCATAACAGCACAAAAAAACATTTTGTCCAATATTTTTGCGTTTACAGAGATAGCTAGAAGTGGCATTGTGAAAGTTGTCAGCAGTATTTTCAAGAGAAAAAGTAAGTCTAAAAATAAATAGAACGAAACTATTTCAGTCAAATCGTCTACTTAGGTATTTCTATGTTCTTCTTATGAAAATAAATTCCGCCATTTTCAGCATTACTTTTGTTAAGAATATGTAGACGGTGTCGTTCATAGCATGATTTTTTCACTACTTAAGTACTAGAATCTTTTAATGTAATTGTTCATTTGGAAAAAATGATCCATGAGTACTATTGTCGCTGCCTGTAAATGACGATTTGCATGCTCGATTTCCTTAGTAACTTTCATATTTATTATTATTATTATACTAGTTGGACGTAAATCTGACCATGTTGTACAAACCATGCAATCGCAT
Organism: Ruditapes philippinarum; assembly: GCF_026571515.1. Lineage (NCBI taxonomy): Eukaryota > Metazoa > Mollusca > Bivalvia > Venerida > Veneridae > Ruditapes > Ruditapes philippinarum. The sequence continues at coordinate 286,758 of NW_026862887.1, read as the reverse complement.
CTTCTCGGCTCTTTCCGTCAAACTGCGGATTATGAAAAATAACTAAGATACAATGTATTCCGATTGAAAACCATATTGATTTTATTTTCAAAATCGGTCTTACAAGATACGTATACAAAAGTTATTCTACTATAGAGTCGGCATATCGAACGGAGTGTTTGTAGTCACCGAACGGTTTGTTATGTAAAACCTTTGGTATACTTTATACAGCTCGATGTGATGCTTCGAACAATTCTTTTCGTATTAGTTTGTAAAACGATTCTTCTTTTGAAATAAATGGTCTGAAATTGAACCCACGGTGATAAGCAAAAGTGTACCATTTTCGCGTATGACCAGAGCATGGATTATGTGGTCAGTATTGTTTTCAAGTGCAGTATCTTTAATTTTCTGCAATACATATTATACAATAGTTATTATAATTTGAGTTCTAAATAAAACGTCTTTTCAACTTATTTTAATATATTTATATTCTTTTTCAGAGATTGGTCTAATTATTTTCATATTCATTGGCATACATGTTGCTAGATTTATAGCAGGTATGTCCATTTTTTTTACCAAAGAACATTTGCGTATAGCAGAAGTAATGTTTTCCAAAATAATTATAGACGTTGGAAATGCCTTCTCTAAAATATTTATGAAAGTCTACACATGTATTGGAAATCTTAAACAGTAACTGTTCTGACTGCATAGAATTGATGAAGTCATGAATACATGAATACAATTTTCTTGCAAGTAAAATTTAATCGTTTTTAGTTCACCTATTACAAATTGTAAAGGTGAGCTTTTGTGATCACAATTCGTCCGGCATCCATCCGTCCGTAAACTCTTACTTAAAACGACATCTCCAAATAAACAACTAAGCCAATTTCATCCAAATTTCATAGGAGTTTTCCTTTGGTGGTCACCTTATGATATTGTTCAAAGAATTTAATTCCATGGAGAACTCTGGTTACCATGGCAACCGCAGGAAAAAATTAAAAAATATCCTTTAAAAGAAACCAAGGAGCTACAGCTTTGATATTTGACATAAAACATTTTCTAGTGAGTGTCTACTAAGTTTGTTCATTAAAAGCCATTGGTCAAAATTGGTCCCGCCCCGGGTTTTATTTATTTACTTTTTGCTTTTCCTTAAAGTAAAAACGTTAAAAAATCTTCTTTTAAAAAGTCCAAATAGCCAGAGCTCGAAAACATCTTCTAGTGAGTGTCTACCAAGATTGTTTAAATAAAAGCCCTGTGGTCAAAATTGGCCTCACCCCGGAGGTCATTGATTATCCTTATATGTATATAGTAAAAACTTTTTAAAAAAACTCTGTTAAAGAACCCAAGGAGCCAGAGCTTAAATATTAAGATTGATATAGTTAATTGACGAATACATAGTCATAAATGCAAAACACGTAATACATAAATCAAAAGTCATTGTACTAGTATCATATTGAAAATAAATATTTTTAAACAGAAGTATATATGGAGAATGTTCATATTTAAACAATACAAAGTTGGCGTTAATCTAATTGATACGTTGCAAAAATGACTTTCATATTTTTAATATGTTGTAAATCAACGATTTAAAATACATAATAAATACCATACTGTTGCTGTTAAGGAGCTAAATTATCACGCACATACTAGTAGAAATAGTTTTTAAATGGTAATATTTATAAAGTCATATCGGCGCAAAGATGATGTATTAAGCAAGTCCAATGAATTCGGATTCATTTTATGAATTCAAATACTGCAAAAAATAAAACATACACGACATTCTGTAAAAATATGGCTTAATGACCTCCCTACGTAATGCAGTATAACAATTACAAATGATAATAAAATGAGATTCACCCTCAATTTTTTGACGATTACATAATTCGCATTTTTTTTCTGAACGTGGATGTTAAGTAGTACCATAACAATCTGCCTCTATTTTTAAATTATGAGAAGATAACCTAATACGAGATAAATTGTGTCTGTAGGATTTTATAAATACATTATCAAGATGGAATGCAGGTTCAAATTTTTCAATAAAATGTACATACAGGCTAGACAATATTTGACTAGACTGAAATCCTGCATTTACCTTTTGTATAAAACCATCAACTAATCTACGTTTGAATATTGAACAGATTTTAAGATATTATTATTTGAATGAAGAATATGTATCCAGAATCTTATTATTTGAACATATCTTTGAATATAAAGAGGATATCGCCCTAACTCCGAACAAACTGCTGCAGTACATGTACTGTGTTTTTACGCCTAAAAATGACTTGCAAAATTTCAAATTAAATCCTTTATATATCCTTAGATTATATAAAACCCCATATTGCACAAGAATAATTTAACTTTGAGGCAATAAATGTATCAAAGAGTTGAAGTGAAACGGAAGGGGTCACATCATATTTGTTAATATAAAGAAATAAAACATTTTGGGCTTTCATAGCTTTTCCTTTAGCATGCTGATTATGAAGTTGAAAAGGCCCAGTATAATTAAAGACTACACCAAAATAGTTGAAGTTATCAACTGTCTCTAATAAAGTATTATCGTATGACCATTTTTCATTTTCTCTGATTCTTCCTCTCTTCCTAAAAACCATTGTTTTAGTTTTATCTGTGTTGCCCACTAAGCCCTATTTATCACAATAAAACTGTAAATTATTCAGATTCGATTGCAAGTCTTCGACTGACTTTCCAAATATGACCATACCTAATGAAATATTAGGACATGTACATTTACAATAACAACTGTAGTTTTGGACACTCGTGTGCTCAAATCTCAGTGATATACATACATGACCATTTAATAAGGTCTTAACTTACAAGTACTTTGAAGAAATAAATAAATATGACTTTCGCAATAATTTTATTGCAAAACTCATTGCGTTGATATGATTTTATTGCAATTTGATTAAAACCGGTTTTGCAATAAAAACGAGTTTTGCAATAAAATAATTTTTTCTATCAGATTTTATTGAGATTATACAAAAGACATGATAAAATTTATCGATGTATATTAGGATTGACAGGCAGGGATTATATTCGGAAATAATGAATATATATGCATATGGTCAAACAATAATTTACATTCTCAATTTCATTAGTTTTTTTCTTTTAATATATATGATGAAAAAATGATCATCATGAAATATCAGGACATGTAAATTTACAACAACAACTGTAGTTTTGGAAACTCTTGTGCTTAATTCTCTGTGATATACATACATAACCTTTTAGTAAGGTCTTAACTTATCAGTACTTTGAAAAAAGAACAAAAAAACGAGTTTCGCAATAATTGTATTGCAAAACTCGTTGCGTTGACATGATTTTATTGCAATTTGATCACAACCAGTTTTGCAATAAAAACGAGTTTTGCAAAAAAATATTTTTCTATCGGATCTTATTCAGATTAGACAAAAGACATTATAAAATTTATCTACGTATATTATGATTGACATGCAGGAATTATATTCGAGACTAATGAATACATGATATGCATATGGTCAAACAATAATTTACATTCTAAATTTCATTAGATTTTTTTTCTTTTAATACATATGATGAAAGAATGATCATCATGAAATATCAGGCCATTTACATTTACATCAACAACTGTAGTTTTGGAAACTCATGTGCTCAAATCTCTGTGATATACATACATGACCATTTAAGAAGGTCTTAACTTACCGGTACTTTGAAAAAATAAAAAATAAACGAGTTTCGCAATAATTTTATTGCAAAACTCGTTGCGTTGACATGATTTTATTGCAATTTGATCACAACCGGTTTTGCAATAAAAACGAGTTTTGCAATAAAATATTTTTTCTTTCGGATTTTATTGACATATGTCATATATATACCTTTAAGTACACCTGTATGCAAAATTTAAACAAAGTTTACCGTACGGAAAACCAAGTTATGCCCACTTTTCTGAACTCAAGCTAGGATGTTATGAAGGCCCTTTTTGAAATAAGGAACCTTTAAATAATCTGCAATAACATTCTAATGAAAAATGTTTTCCCATTATTTTTTGGTAAGAAACAAATAGCACCATTCAGCTAATAATCCACATAAGCAAAATTATGGTTTCTACTAAAATTTATGAAATCTGTATAAAAATGTTACCCTACCCCACCCATTTTTATCACGTGTCTGACCATTTTCCTAGTTTTGATTTGTTCACACTTTGAAAATATCAGGTACCATATTTATTACTAGATTTAGCTTAATTTAGCCAATAAATACCTATATAAATTAAAAAATTAAAATCAAACACTTTTCTTTCCAAATGGGTCATGAGAGGTACATAAATAATGTTAAAAGAAAAAAGAAAAAAAAAGTTGACCTTTCTTGGTATTGAACCCAGGGCCAACATTTTCAATGTTGTTAACAGTAGTGCTAGCCTATTTGAATACTCTTCAAAGCGGAGGTAATACATTAGGATGGTAATACCTTAATATATATGATGAAAGAATAATCATCATGTAATACCAGGACATTTACAACAATTTGAGAATAATGTATACATGTATATGTTTTACAATAATTTACATTCCTAAAGTCATATATGCTTTTCTTAAGTGAATATGATCATAAAAAGATCATCGTGACATTTACATTTTCAACAACAACTGTGGTTCTGGAAATCCGGTTCTGATCAATTTGCAATAAAATCATGTCAACGCAGCGAGTTTTGCAATAAAATTATTTCGAATGTTGTATTGATTTATTTCTTCAAAGTACTGATAAGTAAAGTTTTGTTTTTTTGTTCTTTCATCAAAGTATTGGTAAGTTAAGACATTATTAAAAGGTCATTTATGTACATCACAGAGATTTGAGCACAAGAAAAGCATGAAAGTACTATGCGTATGCTCATCGAAAACCGGTGCTAGGGGCTCGGTGAAAAGTATATTTAGCACACTTTCTTTCTTTTTATAACATTATAACTTAATTTCTTTATCTTTTCGGCATCTGTAAAAGGACAATGTATAAAATTTAATAACCATCTCAAATATTACTACTGTTCTAGCCCCTAGCACCGGTTTGCAATTGGCATAAAAATACGTATGGAAACTATGTCTTTCAAATTAGAATCGCAAAGTCCCTAATTTTTAGAATAATTCTAGGTTTTACATATTCACGTGTGAGATAGATTTACGTATAATCATGTTGTCTTTACACCGGTGCTAGGGGCTAAAACTACAGTTGTTGTCCTAATAATTCACGATGACCATTTAATAATCATATATATTAAAAGTAAAAAAATTACTTTTGGAATGTAAATTTTTGTTGTGACATATACATGTATATATTATTGCCGAATATAATGCCTGCATGTTGGTCCTTAAATGGAAAGATTATTTTAATAATGTCTACACTATATTTTCAATAAAATCCGATATAACAATATTTTAAACTCGTTTTTTATTGCAAAATCGGTTGTGATAAAATTGCAATAAAATTAAGTCAACGCAACCGGTTTTGCAATAAAATTGTGAAACTACGAGTGAAAAAAAAAATTCAACAAAAGTATGCAATCGCAACGACTTTTGCAACATTTTCTGATAAGTACATGTAAGTTTTGAAGTTATAACAAGGTCATGTGTTTGCATCACAGATATTTGAGTTCAAGTATTTGCATAATTACAGTTGTTTTTGATAATGCAAATGTGCATAATTACCATTCCATTATCATATAAAATGTAATTCAAATAAATGACTTTTAAAATGTAAGATTTTTGTAATATCATATGCATGTTTTCATAATTCTGAATATAATCCCTGAAGATCCCTGCCAAACCGGTTGTGAAAAAAATGCAACAAAGTTATGTCATCGCAGCGAGTTTTGCAATCAAATTATTAACTAAACTTTTTCTTTAAAACACTGGTAGGTTTCGACCTTATAACAAGGTCATTTATGTGTATCACAGAGATTTGCAAACCTACAGTTGTTGTTGAAAATATGATAATGTCCTGATAATTCACGATAATCATTCTTTCATCATATATATTAAAAGAAAAAAAGACTAATGAAATTGAGAATGTAAATAATTGTTTGATCATATGCATATATATATATATTCATTATTCCCGAATATAATCCCTGCCTGTCAATCCTAATATACATAGATAAATTCTATAATGTCTATTGTATAATATAAAAAAATATCCGATAGAAAAAAAAAGTTTTATTGCGAAACACTTTTTTATTGCAAAACCGGTTGTGATCAAATTGCATTAAAATCATGTCAACGCAACGAGCTTGCAATAAAATTATTGCGAAACTCGTTTTTTTTGTTCCTTCTTCAAAGTACTTGTAAGTTAAGACCTTATTAAAAGGTCATGTAAGTATATCACAGAGATTTGAGCACAAGAGTTTCCAAAACTACAGTTGTTGTCATATATGAGCATATCCTTATATTTCATGATGATCATTCTTTCATCATATATATATATATAAAAATAAAAAAAACTAATGAAATTTAGAATGTAAATTATTGTTTGAGCATTATATATTTATTATTCCCTAATATAATCCCTGCATGTCAATCCTAATATACATAGATACATTTTATAAAGCCTTTTGTATAATCTCAATAAAATCCGATAGAAAAAAATGTTTAATTGCAAACTCGTTTTTATTGCATAACCGGATGTAATATATTAACTCGCTATTGGTCAGCTAGTATTAGCCACTAGCTGATAAGCCCCGCCTAAATTCACCTGGCATCACCTCACTGTACACCGGTTGTGATCAAACTGCAATAAAATCATGTCAACGCAACGAGTTTTGCAATAATTTTTTTTCTTCAAAGTTCTGGTAAGTTAAGACCTTACTAAAAGGCCATGTATGTATATCACAGAGATTTGAGCACAAGTGTTTCCAAAACTACAGTTGTTGTTGTAAATGTACATGTCCTGATATCTAATTTATGTTGTTTTTTTTGTTGTTGTTGTTTTTTTTCATCATCTACACTACTCATATACTTCCACTTACTTTCAACACAGACACACGCACACATATTTACACAGATTTAGTTATCAATATTTGTTTATTTGGATTTTCTTCTGTTTGTTTCATGTAAGCATATATTATTTTGTTTTTGTTGTCGTCCTCGTTTTCCAATATGTAAGTTTCAAAGAAAAACGAGAGGTTAATGTTTATCTATCAATAGTGTTACAATAATAAATCTTTACTGTTGTTATAAAATATAACCGCAACTTTAAGCAGCATGTCTCCAATTTAATGTTAATTTTCATGAAAATTTCGAAAATGTATTACAAAGGAAAATATTGTGACGTGAACAAAAAACATAATTTACACATTGAAAAACGGCACTTACAATCCATGTTAATTACCAAAAAGAGACTAAAATATGCCCTTAATGTGTTAGTAACGCAGTAGACAAAATAGTAGATAAGTAGACAAAAACAGTCATTAATCACTCATATTTGTTAAATATTACTTAAATCTTTTTACTCTTCATTAAACCTTATTACATTTTTTTAATTTTATTTTCTTAAAAGATTTCGGCTGATCGAAATTTTATTTTATTTGATTAATACAGTTAATATAACACAGTGCTTGATTGCTACTGCTGCTGTTATAATGTAAAATTATGATGTAAGACACTATACATGTGTTCAGTAACAATTTAGTGTTATTCACACCTAAAGTTCATAGCTTTCACAATGCCACATTTATCAGAAGCTGAGAGAAATCAAGCAAAAGGAATGCTGCTGGGTGTGGCATCTGTTGTTGACGTGAGAAGAACGTTTAACTGCAGTCTTAACACAGTTGATGAACTTTTAAGACGCTCTTGACTTACAGGTTATGTTCACGATCGTCCAAGGCCAGTCAGGCCAAGGGTAACTACCCAAAGGAACTACCGTGCAATTGTTTTTACTCGCTTACGTGACAGGTTCAGACCGACGACCTTGACCGCGTCCGCGTTTAACGTAACTGCACAAAGCATTCACAATCGGTTCCGCGAACAACAACGCCCGATTGAGCGCAATAACCATATACAGGCGATATTCTCACTTAAGCCTTACACCATCGTCAGGCCCGTATTAGGTGAGCACGTACGCACCGTCACTGGCGGCGACGTGACTGGAATACTGTCCTGTTTTCAGACAAGTGTCGTTACAATCTCAGTCATTCCGACGGCCGTGTAAGAATTTATCGTCGAAAGGGCGAAAGGTTTGCACCTGTCTGTGTTAGACGCATGATCGTTTCGGTGGTGGAAGCGTCCTGGTATGGGGCGGGATAATGGGGGGACAAAAGACCCGGCTTATTGTTATACACGGCAACTTAAACCCCCAGAGATACATCAACGAGGTCTTGAATGCCGAGGCTATTCCGTTTATGCAAAGAAACGGTCCCCCTGTGTTTCAACAAGACAACGTCCGTCCTCACACGGCGAGGATAACTCGCGCTAGCTTAGCTTCAGCCAACGTCAATACCATGCAATGACCAGGAATGTCTCCAGATATGAATCCGATAGAGCGTATCTGGGGTGTGCTTGGCAGAAATGTCCAACGACAAAACGCCCCACAGAATATCCTCTAACTGACAAATGCATTGATAGCGGAATGGAACAATCTTCCGAATAACCTTGTTCAACGTTTCGTCAATTCTATTCGTTGACGCGTTGACACACTACTTAGAGGCAGAGGTGGCCACAACCGATATTGAATCAAATGAAAAATCTACACGTAGTCAAAACGTTATAGCCACAAAAATGATAAATTGAATTTGACTATTTCCATAGAACTTGCGTAATTTAACAACTTAAACATAATTAATAAACAACAAAATGCATATCAATGTTGTGCATGCATCTCTTTTTTTTATGCCCAACATTCGTTTTTACATTTCCGTCATCGATTTCCTGAAAATAATAATAAAATAAACATTGTCAGGTTTTTATTTTTTCTGAATGTACTTTCGTTCTTTACTGTATTTATTTCGATTAACCTCCTCTCTGACAATAACAAATCAATAACCAATCACTATCGAGTGATCGATATCCGGAATATTTTGAATCCAAATGTAAACAGACATTTGTAGTTATTTATCGATATATCTACAGGAGCGTATTTACCATGTAAATATAAACAGATTCTTTCAATTTACCATCTAGTCCAGGATGTAAAAGTTTAGATCAAAGTGCATTACGCTAGATTGAATCGAAAGCTTTTTTGATGTCTATAAAACAACAACAAAAACGTGAATTTTGGGATAGTATTTGTTCCACTTAAGAGTGCAAACAAAATTGCATCAACGGTGCTTACACCTGAACGAAAACTGAATTGGGCATCAGACTGTATATTGTTATCACGCGCCCATTTTTCAACAGACTATATATTGTTATCACGCGCCCATTTTTCAACAGACTATGTATTGTTATCACGCGCCCATTTTTCAACAGACTATATATTGTTATCACTCGCCATTTTTCAACAGACTATGTCTTGTTATCACGCTCCCATTTTTCAACACAGACTATATATTGTTATCACGCGCCCATTTTGTCAACAGACTATATATTGTTATCACGCGCCCCCATTTTTCAACAGACTATGTATTGTTATCACGCGCCGCCATTTTTCAACGACTATTTATTGTTATCACGCGCCCATTTTTCAACAGACTATGTATTGTTATCACGCGCCCATTTTTCAACAGACTATATATTGTTATCACTCGCCCATTTTTCAACAGACTATGTCTTGTTATCACGCGCCCATTTTTCAACAGACTATATATTGTTATCACGCGCCCATTTTGTCAACAGACTATATATTGTTACCACGCGCCCATTTTTCAACAGACTATATATTGTTATCACGCGCCCATTTTTCAACAGACTATGTATTGTTATCACGCGCCCATTTTTTAACAGACTATATATTGTTATCAGGCGCCCATTTTTCAACCCGTTAATACCTTTGTAAATAATTTACCAAAATTACTATTAAATGTTATACCTCAGTAAACCTTATTCGGAACCCTTTAATTTCCCTTTTTATATAATGGTACGTTATAACAATAAGAAAATACTTTTGGGAAATGACCGAAATCAAATAAAGTGTTAAAATAGTCCGTGATATGGCCGATTAGTATGATGAAAATCTCATTTAATTAAGTACCGGTAGGACATGGCACCTTATTTCGCTTAATCATTAGTATTTCATTAAACGTTATAGGCATATTCAAGCATTCGATAGACGGGTTATTTACATTAAAGTCTGTTTCAGAGATAAAACTGTCTACCTCTTCTATACGAGTAGATCTTATAATCACAAATGTCATTGAACAAACTAGAAAAAATCTGACAAAATTCTTCAGGTTCTACATCGTTGGAACACTTTTAAAGTTTTGACTTAAAATGTTTCCAAACTTTCCTTGGTTTAGATTTACGAATTTCGCATAATTCACACGCCTTTTTAGTCTTCAACGCTCTTTATTTCTTGCGCATTAAAAGTTTATTAGAACGTTTACGCTCAAAAAGTAATTGTCTGTTTTCTATTGATTTGTTTCCATTAAATGAATTAAGCTCTAAAATATACAGTTTATTTGATTCTACACACTCGCGATCAAACCACTCTTTATTGCATGATGTAGAATGCATATTGCATGACAACCGCGATTGTTTAAAGTACGGTTCGGCCCCTCTTTCAGTCAATGAGAAAAAACCCTCAACTAAATTATCGATAGAAAGGTCCCCAAAGTACCCTTATTTTGTAAAAGAGCATTAAACTCGGGAAGCTTTGAAGTGATATCATATCTAAAGTTTATCTTGTCATTAACTGACCATTTATAAAATGTACACTCCGAGGTATTTTCATAATCATTTATATTTTGATTACCTATCTTAGAATTAATATCAATTAAAAGGAAGAGCGGTGAATCGTTCAACGGTAACAGTTGAAATATATTAATCCGCCTAAAATCTTCATCATTCAAAACCAGTTCTAATTCAATATTGCTTAAAAAGTGTGAACAAACTTGTATCATTAATTCTAAATCAAGCATGCGAAACCCACAAGCATTGCATACATTATCTTCTGGGGCCCGTCTTGAAGAAATACCAGGGTTATAAAAATCTAGCTGATCATTTCAAACTACAAAGGAAATACCAACTCATAAGTTCTAATCACTAGGAATCATAAATATAATACATCATCAAATAATAAATCAAACAAGTCATCAAAGGTAAACTCCAAACAAATAAATATATGTATCAAGTGAAAAATAAGAATGATCAATTTCTAGCTATACAATTGTGTCATGGGTATTTTTGACAACAGATATACCATTAGTGTAGCTTTTCTTTATATAAATAACTAAACCACCACTATTTCTTCTAGCTCTTCTATGCCTTAACTTTCTATAATAATAATAGCAATAGTGATCGTCATTGTCTTATCCAGAGTCACAGACCATGATTCAGAAAGAATAATTACTGATAAAAGTGCGACCATGACTTATATTTAGCATGAAACATCTTCTAATGGGTGTCCACCACGTTTGTTCAAATAAAAGCCCTGCGGTGAAAATTGACCCTGTCCCGGGCGGTCATTGATTTTTATTATATGTATATAGTAAAAACTTAAAAATCTTATTTTAAAAAGCCCAAAAAGCTAGAGTTTAGAGATTTAGCATGAAACATCTTCTGGTGAGTGTCTACCAAGTTTGATAAAATTGGTCAAATTGTCCCCCAAGGGGATTATTGATTTTCCTTATATTTACATATCTTTTGAACCTGTTGTTTTCCCTTCGCAACAGTAACCAGTGATGATCTTACACATGCACAACTTCAGATACAAATATAAACTTGATATCAGTTTTAGATTTAGATTTTAAATCTGCTTTCGTTTATTCTTAACAATATTACTTGTTCTTTGTCATGGAGAGTTCCTAAATTCAGGTGAGCGAGTTTAGGGCCATCATGACCCTTTTCTTTTATTTTCTTGTTGTTTTCTTTGTTTTAGTTTTTGTGTTTTGTTGTTGTTGTTGTTGTTGTTGTACTTTTTTTGGGGGGTGTAATAAACTTAAAATTTGGAATCACTTTTAAAACTTTAATTTCAAAATTAATCGGCTGTTGATATTAACATGTTCGAGAAAATCCGAACTTGAAACAATATCAAACTAAAGAACCTAAAGAATGAGTGTACAGTTTTATATATTGAATTATCTGACAGAGATGTTCTAAATGATGTTTTGTTTTCCTATAGGAGTTGTCAAGATTACATCCGATTGTCCAGACGAAAAATATGTAGCCGTGTTTTTGTTGGTGAAATCTCTTTTTGGATTATTAGTCTGGATTACCTTGGCAGTACTGGGTTGCGTGGAAAAATTGAAGGATGCCATGGAAAATCTTTTTGTGGAAATAAGTCTGGATGTTGAATCCCTGTTTTCGCTTATTTGGCTCATTATCGGTATGGTTACCTGCTTTTTAGTTTCTTTTTTATTTTTGTTATTTTATATTTTTAGTTCTTGTTTCATTCCAATGCGTATTTATTTTGAAGTGAAATTTCGTACCTTATAATAAACAGTTTTTTGTGTATTTTGATTCGTGGCTAAATTGCAGTATTGAATTTGCACGGTTGGGCATTTTTCGCTGTGCATCCGTGGTGATGATATTAATGTGTCACGTGTTCATCCATCTGGTTTCATTTTGTGACATAAAAGTAGTAATCCACACTAAATTACAAGTTTGGGCCGTCAATGTCTTACCAACAACACGGTAGGGAATCACGTGACTTTTATGGTAACGCGTACAGACAATATGGTGGTCTAAACACCTCGCTTCGAACGTTTTTGTCAGGTAATTCTATTCCATTAACTTACATACCAGACCTGTTGCAGCCTACGCGGAATAAAGAATTGTTGTCGCCTATACCTTATTTTCCACCTCCGCGCTTATTGTTTTTACAAACACTCAAATATTCAACAGGAATTTTCAATGTTGTCAATTATTTTGCTGGGTAACATTCACGCAAAATTTGTATTTTTTGAGAAATTGATGAAACAACGTCGGGTTAACAAGGAGAAAAGGTTAATAAAATGTCTTTATTTGAAAATGTATATATAAGTCATGTTGAATGTTGACTGGTCATTTTCTATTGCAGTCCACGAGGGGAAAATGATTTGAGTAACGGACACGGGTACTTTTACTGTTGATAACTCCCGTGCAATGTTTTACGTACAAGCAATAGCTTTGCTGGTTTTAGCCTAGATATTGATTTAACAAAATCATGATGCATTTAGTCTTAAACTTTCATAGAATTTTGAAATATATAAAAAAAATACTACCAAAATGCCCTTAATAGAATTAAGCACGGGACTATGTTAAATGCAGTTTCGATATTGATGAATTAACAGGTCTTTATGACCAAATAAACAGGCTACTCGGCACAGGACCTTACAAAATTGTGTGGTAAAACATTTTACAGCCGAGCAAATCGGAAACGTTACAGGTATGGCGTTTTACTGTTAATATTAAAATTCAATAACATTCAATTATACGTCCACTAGATACTATCGCTCTGTTTGTAAAATAAAGACCCATTTTGATATCATTAAGTTTTCTTTTTTGCTTTAGATTTAGAAAAAATATATTTAAAAAAATACACATACACTAATTTTAGAAATAACTTGTTACATAAAAGACTAATTAATGTTTGGACACATAGTGTGTTGATATTCTAAATTGGCTATTTCAGTTGAACAATAAAGATGTGTATACGTGAACATAAAAAAATTATAATAGCAGCCGGCTATTATACATGGCGCCCTGGGTCAACCATTATAGAAAGGCTCAGCTCGCGTGATTTTATCCGTTAATGCATGTTTTATTTTCCGTCCTATGCAACATTAACGCAAGGATAAATGATCTCACTCACCCCGGAACGGAATTAATCCCAGTCCTAGAAAGTAGTTCTTTTCAATTCTAAAGTGGCCCAATTTAAGTCATCTCTAGTTTGATATGTCATATTTAAAGTGTATTTATTACATCTGCGTAGTTTTTCTAAAAAGTAGTGTTTGTGTATTCCTCCAGGACCTCATTTGTTGGCGGAAGGATTAAAGATGTACTACCGCCAGCAGTCAGGTGGTGTTTCTAAAGTGGTGAAATTCAACAGTGTTACAAAAGAGTAGATGATTAGTAAAAGAAGATGGTGAACATGTTATAAATCGGGCCTCATTTGACTGAGATAGTGTTGATGTTTAAATATTAAGACAGTATATAATTCATCAAAAAAAAGTGGAATCCAGAATAAAGCTGATTAACTATAGAACAAAGAGTACGAAATTTCTGTGGGCCGACACCAAATCATACATGTACCAACGGTAGAATACTACGTCATTACGCACCTGTAAAATGCTCGCAATCGGATGTTAACATCCCGCCGACTCGTTCGAACATCAAAAAGTAATGTAGCGCACCAAAGACTGACATGAGTAGTTTAGTCCTCTAAAATCAGACAGTAGGTTTTTAAACGTTTGTTTTTAATTATATCAAGCCAATCTTTGGCGCGCTACATTATTTTTTATATTCTAACGATTTCTTAGAATAAAAAAAAAATTTTATCTTCGAGTCGACAAAAAAAACAAAAAAAGAAAACCAAAACAAAACAGCCAGGTGCATTTGCAGGTGAACGGTGATGTAGTATCCTACCATTCTATCCAGCCTTGACAGACGTGAAACTAAGGACCCCTGAAATAGGCTGAAATAATAGGCTACGCGGTACTGCGTGTATCTTATTGGTATTCAACACAATGTCTCAAAACAATATTTTTTCTTTACCTAAAGCAAAAAAGAAAATAACCAACAGAATATTAGAATGAGTATTTTATTTTACAAACTATGTGATAAAATGATTTGAATGTCTTTAAAATCTTAATACTAACAGTAAAACGCCATTCCGGTGACGTTTCCGATTTGCTCGGCTGTAAAATGTTTTACCACAACATATATAATTTTAATTCCAGTGCCAAGAAGCCTGTTTATGTGGTCATTAAGACATGTCCGTGTCCTACATTTGTCACAAACAATATCGAGCTGGAACATTCCATATCTGTAAAATATGAAACAATGACAACTGTAATTGTGCTAAATTTGAAATACAAGAAGTCCTACTAATATTTGAGACTTTGTTTTAATTTCTGCGATTAATTCATTTACATGACAACATGTATATCGAAATTTCATTTAGTATGTATTTTGCTACCTAAAGGTGCTTAATTATATCCAGGACCCTTTGACGGTACGTGTATTTTTAATATTATTTAAAATTCCCCGATATTATAAATGTATCAATCATGATTTTGCTAAATAAATATCTAGGCTATAACCAGCAAAGCTATTGCTTGCAATTAAAATATTTTGTGGGAGTTTTCAACAATAAAAAGTACCCGTGCCCGTTACCCAAATAATTTTATCCTCGTTGACTGGAAAAGAAAATGACCAGTCAACATTCAACATGAGTAATAATTATTTTTTCAAATAAAGACATTTTATTAACATTTTCTCCTTGTTAACACGTTGTTTCATCAATTTCTCAAAAAATACATATTTGCGTGAATGATACCCAGCAAAAAAATTGACAACATTGAAATTTCCTGTTGAATATTTGAGTGTTTGTAAAAACAATAAGGTGTGCAGAGGTGGAAAATAAGGTACATGTATAAGCGACAGCAATTCTTTATTCCGCGTAGGCTGCAACAGGTCTCGTATGTAAATTAAAGGAACATAATAAAGAATTACCTAAAAAACACGTTTGAAGCGAGGTGTTTAGGTCGCCATATTGTCTGTACGCGTTACCATAAAAGTCACGTGGACAATTCGTCTCCAAAACTGCACAACATATAAGAAAGTGAAAAAATTCATATGATAAAAAAGAAAATTTACGACATGTTAATTCTAGCCACATTTTCTAACATAAATTCATATTAGAAACCACAACATATTATTTGAGGCTGAAAAGACAGGTTAAAGACAAGGAACCATTAATTTCAGAATATTCATCATTCTAACCTTCCCATTCGAGGCTGTGGCAATAACTATTGTGGTATACTACCAAGCTGTCGCCGCCATAATTCCGATATGGATAATGGGTTGTTTTCGAAATGAAACAAAGGGGTACGGCTCATTGAATGTTCTTAAAAATATTTGTTTGATGGTAGAAAACATTTATCCTAAGTCACAGAAATTAATTCTAAGTCCATTCCATTACACTATACTAATATATAAACAAGGGTAACAACTCCCATAAAAAGGTGTCTGTGCCCAATCAGGGTTATCGCCTCGCAGGTTTTTAAAAGATACCGCATTAATAAAAAGGATTTATGCAATATGTAGTCAAATTATCTACCTATCTATCGAACTATATTATCTCTAACGATTGCAACAGTAACTTTGTATTTTCTGCGTAGCCAAGATCGATGTCGACCTCGTGCAAATGAATAGTTTTTTGTTACTTTGGCGGCCAGTACTCGTTTAGTATAAGAGAAACAAGAAAAGTTTTACATTGGTTCGATAGATAAAATATTCGTTATATGTCAAAGACATTTGCTGTTATTGATAACAGAAATATATTGTCGAACTTCTTTCGCTCGAACCCGCAGGGCACGTGCAAATATGTTGAAGAGATCGGTAGTAATAGGTTGATTTTTTATGTATAAAAAGATCATACATTTCGGATGCATGGCTGTGAATGGTATCCCGGTTACATACTTGTTGTTTATGGTATTAAATGATATAAATTACTTAGCCGCTTCTTGAGGGAAGCCCAACTATATATAATTGTCTGCGGTTGCTTAAAACATGTAATTGAGACAACGCGAAATGACATAGCGATATTACAAAGCGACAATCGCAAACTACGGCAACAATTTCATTCAACATTGAACAATGTCGTGATATCCTCTTGAAAATGTCGCCTATAAAATCGTGATATATCGCGATGTTGCTTCGCATTGTCCAGTGTCGTATCGCATTGTCGCTATGTCACTTCATTTCGTCGCGATGTCACCTCGTGTTGTCTTGTGTCGACCCTGCCAATGCGACGGCGACATTATCTAACGACACGCGACAATCTCAAACGACAATGCGAAGCGACATTTCGCATGTCGCCCGTCTACCGGGGAAACAGGCGGTGAAGAGGATATTTTTTACCTTCCAAGAGTAGAAAGGGGGATATGCGATACGATATTATTTCAAATGTCGCTTCGCATTGTCGAGCGTCATTGAGATTGTTGCATGTCGTTTGCAATTGTCGCGCGTCGACCCTCAAACAAAACCGCGACATGCGACATACGATATGACATTAGGAAAATGTCGTTTCGCATTGTCGTTTGAGATCGTTGCAATTGCAGGAACTGCAACTTTTATATTTCACCTTTAAGGCTTTTTACACGTAGAAAAAGATTTTTCCCTCAGTTTTCATGCAAATGTTAGAATTATCAGAGGCATAAAATAATTTATATTGGGAATGACCCTCAAAATAGCGGCCAGGGGAGGTAATAATTGCTTCATGAAAAGCATCTATTGGCTCTTAAGTTTTTAAACAATCACTCACTTCCTTACTTACTCACTCATTTAATATTCGTACATTCATTCATTCATTAATTTATTTATTTATTTATTTATTTATTTATTCATTCATTCATTCATTCATTCATTCATTCATTCATTCATTCATTTATTCATTCCAATTATAATTATATTTATTTTGTTTTTTCGTTCGTCCGTCCGTCCGCTCATTCGATTGTTAATTCATAATTGTTCATACTAGGAAGGTCTAATTCGTTTAATATGCTTTTGATATTCCAGGAAGTAAGTGGACATTTGGTGCCCGGAATGATATGATTGACGAATGTCCATTTCGTGTAGATGACTGGGACTACCATTTTATCAATTTTGCTGCATTTCTTGTCGGACTTGATTGGTTTTGTGTTCTTGTATTTGTTTTATACTGTGGTTATGTTTATTGGGACCGTACGGAAGTTCAACCAACCGTCTGATTTTCGTTGAAGAACATTTACCAACATCTGTAAATAATGTGCTGATTATAATTATCATGAGGTAGCTGGTAGTTGGATATTTGAATAACCAACTGCCTACTAGCTGGTAGTTGGTTATTAGTAGTTCTCAAATATTTAACAGCTGGTAGTTGGTAACTCAATCCACTATCACCAGCATGAAATGTTGAAACGAACATATCATACATTTTTAAACAAAGAATAAAGTATGGTACCAAGCTGGTTGGTTATTCGCGCGAATCCCCAACTACCTACAAGAAGGTAGTTGGTAATTCGAACTTTGCATGTTTCCCCACAAAACAGAAAGTACTTTAATATAACGGATATACATTTATAGCAAGATATGTGTTCTTTAACATTGAAACACCCTATGTCTCCCTGTGTCTATCAGGGGACTCGGTTTGTTATTCGCGCGAATACCCAACTACCATCTAGTAGGTAGTTGTTTATTCGAATATCAAACTACCTACCAAATTGACCCTCATATAATGCATGTTTAGTTGGTAAATAATTTGTAAATAAAAATTCTATGACTTTGTATCTAAAAGGGGTGTTATTTCAAAACAAATTAAGTTTACTACACACAATTAATGACACAATTGAATTGCCGCTATTGTTTAATGATGTTGTGTTGTTTTTTGTGTATGTGTTTTATATATCAATTATAACATAGATTATTTGCTTTTTACAATAGTATAGGTATATCTTCATGTGTTACTTTCTTTTAAAGGCACATTATGCCTCAAATATCCATTTATTTGTATTCGTTATAATATAAGTATCAAACGTGAACTTTATAATGTTTGGGTCAAGGATTCATAGCATGTTAGATGTTACACAAGTAAAGAAGGTAGTCCTATACATACAGTAATGTGTCGTTAATGTAGCAAAATGTAAACAAAGTAGAACTTCTTCATCCCATAGAAAATTGTCGTCATTTTCAATAGGGTCAGCATTTTGTTAGCAAGACCCTTAGATGTAGACTTCATTGATTTCAGCACATTTAAGTGTTGAAAATTTAGTATCCCTCAAGCAAGTGCTATATTGCGTTTGGGATGTTGCACTTTTTAATTATCCCTCATGTAGAGACTCAATCAAAGCGAGTCTACAATTTTCATGTAAATTTTGTTGTAATCAATGCTTCCGGGGAATCAATTTATTCTGATTTTAAAGTGCCGTATTCGTCAATGTTCATTAGTTTTCTGCTCACATAAAAAAAATTTCTGTGTATTACCCTTTGATTCAGACCGTTTGACTGAAATTTAACATAGACTTGTTTTGTGCAGTTTTTGTAAAGATTTTTTTTTTATCGTAAAAAAAATTTACTTCCTCTTTGTATTAATCTTTGACTTCCATACAAATTACTAATTCACTACAATTATACCAATAAAAAATGCTAACAGACCTACAAAAGCAAAAGATAATTCATTTTTATGACAAATGAATATTTTTGGAAACTAACAAGAGACCAAAAATAAAACATTTTTTAGAAAATAAACTGATAACATTTCTGAGGCATAGTGGGCCTTAAAATAAAGATATCATTATAATCTGCTGATTTGATTCATTTGACAATCATCACATAATTGTGAGTTTAACGATATTACTGCAGTATGTTTCAAACAGTTCAGAAATTATCGTTGCAAAGGTCCCTCATCAATGTGGGTTCAAATCTCAACAGGGACTTTGGAATCCCTCATGTAAGGAAGATATCCAGCTAGTTTACGGAACGTTGGTGTTCTACTCAGGTGCCCATTCGAGTCTGAATGGCACGGAAGGGCATTTGAGTTCTTCCTTTACCTGTAAAGCCATGTGATCTATACTCTGTTGGTTCGACATGAAACCCAACCCAATGAAAACATATTGAAGTCGAAACGTATAGATGTGTTATCTTGATTTTCTGTACATTATATATTTTTTACACGTGCAAAGAATAAATATTCAAACTAATGGACAGAATTTTCTTAAACTTTGCATGATTTAGTTAGAAATGTGAAAATATCTAGCGAAGAAAATAAATTTATATCATCTGGTCATATTTTTTTTCCTTTTTTGTCCTCCGTCTTTTAGAAGAAAAAAAGGGGGAATGTAGAAATGGACGTCCGTTCATCCGTCTGTCCGTCAGTCACACTTCCGTGTCAGGTCCATTACTAAGCCATTCATCAATGAATTTGAAATAGCTTGGCACAAATGTTTATTATAATAAGACGATGTGTCATGCCTGACATCCATACCCCTACCTCCAAGGTCAAGGTTGTAATTTAAGGTCAACATTGTCTGTTGGAGGGTATATGTCGTGTCTGGTCCATAACTTTTCTCATCCATGAAGGGATTTTGAAAATACTTGGAATAATTGTTATAATAATGAGACGATGTGTCGTTCGCAACACCCAGACGCCTAGTTTAAAGGTCAATGTCAAACTTGAAGGACAAAGTTTATCACGGTCTTGCCGGTCCATATTTATTTTCATCGCTCAGGAGATTTTGAAATAACTTTCAAGGGATTTTCAAATGAATTGGCACAAAATTTCACAATAACGGGACAACACCCGGACCCATACCCTCAAGGTCAGGATCGCTCTTGGAGATCAAATATTGACATGGTCTGGTATATGTCATATTTTGTGTCCAGTCCATAGCGTTTATATCAATCAAGGAATTTTGAAATAACTTGGCACAAATGCTTACAATAATAAGACAACATTTCCCCTACCTCAAAGGACAAGATCACACTTGGAGGTCAAAGCTTAACATTGTCTGTTACAGAGAGTATTGCCAAGTCAGGTCCAAGCAGCTTGATCAATGAAAAAGTTACGGACCAGACACGAAATGTACCCTGTAACAGACCATACTCGGTATTGATCGTGTATTTGTCACATTTTGTGGTTTTAAATTAGAGATAACAACAGTTACTATACAAATGTATTTCTGTTGACACATAACACGGGAATTATTTCATTCTATTTATTTTGTTGTTGCAATTGCAGATCCAGCATTGATCAAGATTTTGCACTTTAAAAGTTTGTTCTTCATGTAAAACTTCATTTAGATGGTGGACGTTGTTGACTCTGTTTCCAGTTCTTGTATTATTTATATTTAGTATGTTTAATGAGGATCCATCAGTCCGCCAGGCATAAAATGTAGCTTACGCTATTGGGTACAGACCCGGACATGTCACCAGACATGCCAAACATGTTTGATTTTGAAAAACACAGTTGTGATCATTTTCTCCGATTTTAGGCAAAATATATAAATTTTGCGCCTAAAGAAGAACACTGTAGGGCAGGCAATCGGTACCATTTCAAACGTAAGTAACCAGTGATAATAATGAAGGAGGTAGTTCTGATAACAGATGTTGTCGCCAAGCAAAGGGCCTGCCTTTCAAGCCGCCGCTTGGCCAGGTTTTGGCAAATAAATGACAACATGGAGCATAAGTTGAAATAATTTCACTAGAAAACGTATGTTTTGTGAGATATTGCGCCCATAGAAAATTGTCGTCATTTTAAATCCAAATTCTTAACAGGGTCAGCAGTTTGTTAGCATGGCCCTTAGATGTAGACTTCATTGATTCCAGCACATTTTAATGTTGAAAATTTAGTACCCCTCAAGCCGGTGCTATGGCGCGTTTGGGATGTTGCACTTTTTAATTATCCCTCATGTACAGACTCAATCAAAGCGAGTCTGCAATTTTCATGTAAATTTTGTTGTGATTAATACTTCTTGGGAATCACTTTATTCTGATTTTCAAGTGCCGTATTCGTCAATGTTCATAAGTTTTCTGCTAACATATCAATAATTCATCTGTGTATTACCCTTTGATTCTGACCGTTTGACTGAATTAAACATAGTCTGGTTTTGTGCAGTTTTTGTAAAGATTTTTTTTTCATCGTAAAAAAATTTACTTCCTCTTTGTATTAATACATTAAACGGATTGATCGTATTACCAATTTTAATTACTCTTGCGCTATTGTTAAACTTTAGAAATGCCATAGATTGTAGTGTTTATTATAAACCGATTGATCGATTATCAAAACCAGTCGAACTCGTCCGACTATACAATTCATTTGACACTATTTACATTTATCTGCTTTCTCGGAGTAAAGATTTAACAAAAAACATTCACATTTATCTGAAACTTGGGTATTAACATAATTGTATTACTGTTTATAATTTACATTGGAATTGAAAATTTAGGACATACAACTAAATTGTAGAGATATATTGGATGTAAATCAGACATTTTTTGTTGGTTGTTGTTTTTGAAAATGACGTCACAACGATTGGAACAGGAACTAGAATGCCCGATTTGTCTGGACAGGTTTGATACACCGAAAGTGTTGCCATGTCAACATACATTTTGTGCTGCTTGTCTTATAAACATTACACAAAGGTAAGTTTAAACTTTGAACAATTTATATTTAGGCCGCTTAACAATTATTATTCATTGGATTCATACAAGTTTTGTTAAGGCGTATTTACATGTTCACACGTGACTGGAAGAATTAATATAACCAGCAGTTGCAGTTATAATTTCTAATTAAATATTTAGGTATTGTGTAAATAAAGATCAACATGGTGTCGTTTTGAAAGGAAAGATATCAATTTTAATGAATTCATTCAGTGAGCGTCTATATAAAGATTTTTATTTACTTTAATGGATTACGTGCGTCTCTCTATTTATAAATTAGTATTGATTAGATATTATTCAAAACGGGAGTCCTAGTCTAGAGATTTCAATATATTGATAGATAGGTTAACCCGATATGGGTTTTTTCTGAACGGCCAAGTCTATAACAATGGTGCATTTTTAAAGTTCAGTTGACACATTTTGCATTTAGAAATAACCAATACTTAAAACTAATACCCGTATGTAAATGAAGTAAACCCGATTATATCTTTTTATCTATCACTGGGCTATTGTATTACAAAATATGTTACGGGTGTGCGTTGCGGAAATACCCGAACTTCTACCTGAAAAGTTGACACTACCGCTACCTATACTTTATAACACGATGATTCATACGATATCAAATTTATTGATCAAAGTTTATTTACTTATAGCTCCAGTAAGAGGTCATCGAACTGTTAATAAACCAGACGAGCATTTTTGATCTTTTGTTTTAATGGTTCTTTTTAGTTTAATCTGCCTCTTAAAATGTGTATTAACACGTGTATGATTTAAGAAAAATACCGAAAAACACGGCAATTTCATTCATAAAATGCGTTAAAGTAAATATTTGAGTTACGCTGTGTTCATTGAAAAGTTATGTTATGTGCTATGTTAAATCACAGATTTATACTAAAGATCCGTGGTTAAACGAAAGAATGGGCTATTTGATAATTCGTTATTTACCCATCTCACATAAAAATATCTTGTTAGGCTAAAAGATATCTTTTATTTATCGTGTTTACACAAAACCTATAGAAATATGCGACCATATACATGTTTGTTATAGGGAGCAGTAAAAGTTTACCAAACATAGAAACTACGCCAGCTAATCTTAGAACAAAAACTACATGATAAAATCAACGTGAAAATGAATGTTTTTGTAAGAGATTCATTTACAGGAATACCCTACGTGAACATTACAAACATTTATATTTTATACACGAACAAAACTATAAAATGACAGACATTGTTGTTATAGAATATAACTTTTGTGTATCCTCAATCGGTTTTTATAGACTCCTTCATGATTTAACCTTATTTTATCACAGCACACCCGATACAAATCCGTCTGTGTCCAACTGAATGTATTATTAATAATTTGTTCTATTTTACACGTAATTACATAATAAGTAATTATATGAATTCTTGTTGTTTGTCAATAATTTTTTTATTTGGTTTCAGGGGAAGTGTGCCTTGCCCAGAATGTCGGGCAGTCCACCCCGTTCCTCCCAATGGATTCCCTATCAACATTACTATGCAAAGACTTCTGTCGGCATCCCAGCCGCCAAATGTTCCAACAGATAACTTGCCAGCAAATGTTCCAACAGTTAACGTGCCAGCAAATGCTCCAGGTATGAGTGAGATCATCCCCATTTAAAATTGATTGTTTATAATATAACATGCTGCCGCATTATTTATTGACAACGCTTATTGCATTATATTACAGAAGCGCGGCAGCTATAGAGTCCGTGAAAAGGGGGAACAACCTCTAAAGTCCTATCTATATCTTACAGTATGTATTTTGTCCCTTTATTAATTGATTACAGCTGTAAAATCCCGCTTGTATCCAAGTTAGTTAGTTTGATATCCAAGTTACTTAGTTAGGTATCCAAGCTAGTTAGTTAGTTGGTTGGTTGGTTGGTTGGTTGGTTAGTTGGTTAGTTAGTTAGTTAGTTAGTTAGTTAGTTAGTTAGTTAGTTAGTTAGTTAGTTAGTTAGTTAGTTAGTTAGTTAGTTAGTTAGTTAGTTAGTTAGTTAGTTAGTTAGTTAGTTAGTTAGTTAGTTAGTTGTTCATGAACTTTTGAACATGACTCGCATGTGATCTGTGATGGGCAAACATGCATAACAAATCTAAGTGCTTTTTCTGTTCATAAAAAATAGAAATTCAAGTAGCGAGAACGGGGCACTGTAATTCCCGAAGTAGCCGCCGTTGTTTCATTACATTTATCACGGTTTTTAATATGAATTTTTCTTGTTTATTAATTAAAACATCAACATTAATACTTGTTTCTTTTACAGGCTCGAACCAACCACTTCACCCAAGCGCTCCACCCTTAGATCCTCCACCGACAAGACTTCCGCCCGTTTATCCTCCGTCACAGCCGCACCAACCAATACCAAGCCAACCTGCACAATATCAACAACCTTCACAACCTCCAGGGAACCTACCACCTGGAGCATGGTTCCCTCCTTCATTCCCAAAGCTGCACTACCTTAGAATAAATTGACCACTGGTACAGCGGACCACAACACAACCAGCAGTTGTCAGGACACCTTCATTTTTTTTTAAAATAATGCGTTCATTTAAATTAAGGTTATCTTATTTAGTATTTATCTATTTATTTTTTTAGCTCGGATTTTTGATGATAGATTAAGTGATTGTATAATTATCGGCGGTCGTTCGTTAGACCCTGGGGGTTAATTTGAGGAAAACAGTGTCCTGACCGCAGTGGGCTCGCACCCACGATCCCTGGAAAATCTGTTGTCGTTTTAAATGCGGTATGGTATTGCAATATGACCTTTATCCGTCCAAAAACAGAGATAACATTGATTTCACGGAGCCATGAAGTGCCTCTGAATAGACCTTCCAGTTCTACAGGAGTCTTAGTATGGCGCTGGGCCTAATGACCTGACCTTATTTAGCCAAAATTACATGTGTTCTTTGTAGACAGAATTTGTTCGGGGCCAGTTGTTTTGCACTAAACACGTTCTTTTGTTACACTAGGAACCGAGAGTGATACCGAGCGAAAACGAAGAGGATGATTTCCAAAAGTGCAAAACTGTTTCTATAAAATATTTTAGTAAGTATATGTTATACTTCTAGCATTTATATACATCGAAATAATGGGTAATAACAAACGACTTATTCCAATTTGTTTTGTCCGTAATTTTTCAAGAATATGCTTTTCGCCTTCCTTCCGTCTTTCCATTCGTCCGTCCGTGCATTTAATAATTTGAATTTAAATAAATAAATAAATGATTTCATTTGTTTCATAATACATGTGTAATTAATAATGTATTAAAATAGCATGATACATAAATACCACTTACATTCGTTGACTACATGAAAGTAACATAATTGAAAGAAAAATTCAAAATTTGCTCTTAAATGCATTTTAATAAAATGACGAAATATGTATTTGACACAGAATATATTGATTCCTACTTCGACCGATATGTATTATAAAAGCAAAAGCAAAATTAATTTCTTCATAAAGTGTTATAATGACTGGAAATTCAAAACAACGGTCGGAAAACAAAAAGTGTTTTAAAGACAAGGAAACTTACTTTTTGTAAATTAAATAGAGGATATTTGTTTAGTTCAGTGTAAGATCGGAATATATTTCACCGAGTGAGCACCAAAAGGTATATTTCACGAGTGGGGCAGCCACGAGTGATATATGAATTTTTGGTGTTAACGAGGTGAAAGATATTTCGATCTTACACTAAAATAAACAAATTGTCTTTTTTATTGTATGCAAAGAAACGTTTAAAAAGAAGTGAATGAAAAACGCGCCAAATAAAAATCGACGTCACGTCATTAAGTTGGTTTCCAGTACTATGCACGCTGGTATTTTACTGAAACAACGTAACGGGCTTAAATTCAAAACAGTGAAAAATATCAAATTGATAATTTCACTGTTTCAAACAGTGAAATATCAGTTTTATATTTCACTGATATATTTCTATAAATCACTGAAAAGCATAGTAATAAACTTATTTTATTTCCAGAATTGACCAGAGAAGGAATCAGGAAAGTGATTGGTAATTTTATCAATAAATACAAGAATTGTAAGTCTGAATTTTAAATCTCCTAAAATATGTTTCAAGGCACCCATTATACGTGTATAGATAATCATATGACGTTTTGATTCAATCATTGATTGAAGTTAAATGGGCTCTGCTATTTACATATGCTTTATTTTTATGTTTAAAGGCCCATTATGCCTCAGAAATGCTATCATGTTATTTTCCCAAAAAATTTTTTAAAATTTTTTATTTTGTCCCCAGTTTTCCCAAAAAACTTTATTTGTCATAAAGATTTAACTACCTTTTTCTTTTTTTGCTTTTGTTTTAAAAATTTGGGATAATAAAAGAGAATTGTATTTTTTTAAAGGAAGTCAAAAAAACCCACTTTTATTTGCATTTTTCTAAACCCTTTTCAATACTTTACTGAAATTTTAGCCTATTTTCCTCACCCGTTAAACATTATAAAAAGATCTAAATTTCCTTAAACAAAAAATAAAAAAAACAAAGTTTGAATTTCTAAAGAAAATTTTATGAAAAATGTATTTTTTCAGGAAAAAAAGTGCCTTTAAGATTAAAATGGGTTAAACTATTTAAAATTTGTTTTGTTCACAGCGTTCTCAAATGCAAATGGTTTTGGGAAAAAGTGAAACATGGAGTACAGTAGTGGAAATTCATTTAAAATTTAATAAATAAAAGCATGACATTGTGTATCAATTTGAAACTATCAAAAAGAAATCTTTGAAGGGTAAAGTAGCTACAAAATGTTAATGATGCAGAGTTGGTACCATTAAAAAATCATCTTATTACATCATAATAGTGCAACGTCATTATACGAAGATGTCGCGAAATACTGCAGGAAGAATTTTGCTACTTAATATATATTGACTGTATATTATGATCACTATTTTCAATGAAACTAAATCTCATACAATATATTACATACACTGTGTTATCTTTACATGTTGTTTAACTTGTATTTTTTGTTGTTTTCCAGTTATGCTTATAACTACGTTTATTTTCCTGGTCATAACATTTTCTAGATTTGTTGCAGGTGAGTAACATGTTTAAATCATTTATGAATATAACACGGAACGGATTTCTTTGTACCGTTACGAACGGTTTACTCTCTCTATGCGGCTATGTGTGAGGACACAAATGATGATATGTTTAAAGAATTAACTTTTCCAAATTTTTACTCTGTCACAATGCCCTCAAACAAAAATATGTCTAAAAAAAGACAGATGTATGTAATGCTCAGTTTGATACATTTTAAACTCGTTAAAATTCGGCAAAGTTCGTCAATTCCCGTGACTTTCAATGTTTATATAAGCGACCAAGACTACACTTCCATAATAAGTCCATTAAGTAAAGAAAGTGATAAGTTACGTTTCATATTTTGTAATATAGAATATAAACAGCACATGTAATTTGTAACGGTAGAAATTTTTGCAAATACAATATTCTTATTTCAGCTCAATTCGACCTTTTCCGTAAATCTCCGGAAAAGCAGAAATAGCATTTTTAAAGGACATGTACATAAATTTTACAGGCGCTGCGAAGTTGACATCTGATTGTCCAGATGAAAGAAGAGTAGCCGAGTACTTGTTCGTGAAATCAATTCTTGGATTCATATTTTGGTTCATGCTGTTACTACTGGGATGTAAGAAGCAATTGACAAATGCCATGGACAATCATTTCGTTGAAGTATACCTCGTCTTAGAGTCCTTATTTTCGCTTATTTGGCTGATAGTTGGTAAGTTAACGATATAGTGTTTCTATTAAAAGCCCCGTCCGTTCTAATCATAGCGAAGCATATAGGACTTTTTATTTTAAAAATGTGACATTAAAGGAAATGGAATACGGCTGATGTCCAAATACCTAAATTCATAAAATTTGAATTTCTTATATAAAAGAGCCAGGGCACTTAGAACAGGAAAATATGCAAAAGATGATTAAGAAATGTACTCAAAAATAAATTAAAAATCCTATTTTGTGCGCTCGATTTGGGTAGAAAGCGTTGGGTCATTTTTTTCAAAATTAAATTATTATTCAGGAAAAAAGTAGTGAGCGATTCATCTGAATTTTTTCGGACACAAGTTAATGGTCTATCGCAATAACAAATGGAACATTTATCTCGAAAAAATATTTCAGTCCTGTCATGTCCCTTTAAATCAGTTTAATTTCAAAAAAAATACTAAAAAGTTTGTTTTTATTAGATATTGATTTAAACTCGATTTTAAAAATGCATTCATATTTTTTGAAAAAAAAGTCCGCTACCTGGAAATTACTATTACTTTTGTCATAGAATGATGCATAGTTGCGATCCAAGACGTGCTCGGACCCACAACCTGTTACAGGCAGACACATGAACTAGAAAAATATCACTCCAAAAAACTTTTTGTTTTAATGGAAGTTAAAACTATGTTTACGTTTGCAATGTACATTTGTGGACCTCTGGTATTTGTTGTTTAAAGAACTTCTCATTATGAGCAAACCGTAAATGGTATTATTCCATTGACAGAAAAGCAAAAAAAAGACTAAACTAAAACATAATAAATAAATTAACGGTTATTTTTGTCTAAGATGTTTTTATGACATTCTACATTTCACAATTTAGACAGGACTGATTTTAAAAAAATATGAATGCTCGAGGCATTTGATAAAACAGGTAATATCTCGAGTGTTTTAACCTAATATGGGTATGCTGAAGACGATGAGGGTGGATACCAAGAAAATTAAATTGACCTTGACCTTCAAAAAGGTCAATTCAAAATGGCCGTTTAAAAGTACTAAAATAGGTCATTAAAACTATGATACAATATGATGCAATTAATTATTCTTGTCAAAATCCAATGATTATTCAATATGATCTGATTTTAATGAGATTGGCCACCAAATATAACGATTATAAGCCTTATGGCTCAATTAACAGTTACATACAGTACTGTTTCTCTAGCGCGTTAAGGTATTAAACTAAGATTGAAAAAATCACTTTTTATGTTTTGTTTACTTGACTTATATTTAACAATAAACTAAGTCTATAAAAATATTACTTTTAATAAATCGAGTAATATTTTCTTTGACCATATATAAAAGTCACATGGGTTGGCTACATAGTAGAGGTGTTAAAATATAATTGTAATACACCCTTTGTTAGCCATTGAAATGGTATTTAATGTATAAAGGACTTTCAAAAATGGTTATTATTCAGAGCGGGCGCTATGGTGCAGTGGTAACACTGTCTGCCTACAAATCAAGGGGTCGTGAGTTCGATCCCCCGCTACTCCACTGATCGAATAAACGACTACAAGACTGAAAAAACCAGGACATCGACACAGAATGACGGCAACGATAGATACAAGAAAAGACCTAAACGAAACAGGAAACAAGTACCGAAAGTACAAGACCGAAGTCGACGACCGATAACAGAAGGAAGAACGGAGACAAGAACTGACAAAGAGACGTCGACCGATAACAGAAGAACTGAGATAGGGACCGATAACAGAAGTACTGACAAGACAACGAAGACAAGGATTGATAATAGAGAGGAGGACCGATGACAGAATAACATAGACGAGAACCGATGACAGAATAACATAGACGTGGACGGATAACAGAATAACATAGACGAGGACGGATGACAGAATAACATAGACGACAACTGATGAGACGAGAACTGATGACAGAATAACATAGACGGGGACGGATGACAGACTAACATGGACGAGAACCGATGACAGAATAACATAGACGTGAACGGATGACAGAATAACATAGACGAGGACTGATGACAGACTAACATAGACGAGGACTGATGACAGAATAACATAGACGAGGACTGATGACAGAATAACATAGACGAGGACTGATGAGACGAGAACTCATGACAGAATAACATAGACGAGGACTGATGACAGACTAACATGGACGAGGACTGATGACAGAATAACATAGACGAGGACTGATGAGACGAGGACTGATGACAGAATAACATAGACGAGGACCGATGACAGAATAACATAGACGAGGACTGATGACAGAATAACATAGACGAGAATAACATAGACGAGGACTGATGACAGATTAACATAGACGAGGACTGATGAGACGAGGACTGATGACAAAATAACATAGACGAGGACTGATGACAGAATAACATAGACGAGGACTGATGGACGGAATAACATAGACGAGGACTGATGACAGAGTAACATAGACGAGGACTGATGACAGAATAACAAGACGAGGACTGTTAAACCCGTAACACAAAACGGCCGGTAACAAAAAACCCCCAAGAGTGCAGAGAAAGGTATATTTTGCATGCCACTTTTTACAAATGTACCCCCCTCAAAAATCGAGGCTGCATAGGCCCCAGAAAAAATACTGAAACTCTTATCTAGCAGATAGGGCAGGGAAAAGTTGTGTAAACCTTAAAATTTTCAGCACTAATATTACTTCTATATTACTATTATTTTGGCCCATAGAAAAATGTCCGCCATCTTGGATTTTTCGGCCATATTGGATTGTTTTGTTTTTTTAATTCTGTTTCTAATTTGTTTTTACCTAAACATGCTTTGTGACAAATTTAAGGTTTTTCCTTTCCTTAAAAGTTTTATTTGATATATCATCCATTTATGATAAAGAAATTTGGCGGCCATTTTAGTGGTCATTTTAAATGGCCATTTCAATGGTCAAGATCAAGTTTTTCAATTTGGTATCCACCTTTATCGGATTCAGCATACCTTAAATAGGTAAAATACACCAAGAAACCACATGTACAACAAAATGCCTCTAGCATCTTATAGGGAACCAAATTCTAAAAATCAGTCCTGTCTAATTTTCAAAGTTGAAAATTGTATTATTTACAACCACCCCTTATTGGCAAGATCAATGACTTTATTTAAGTGTCAGGATCAAGTACTACACTTTATTGTCAAAATCAATTACGTCCCTTTATTGTCAAAATCGATTACTTCCCTTTATTGTCAAAATCAATTACTTCCCTTTATTGTCAAAATTAATTTCTTCCCTATATTGTTAAAATCAATTACTTCCTTTTATTGTCAAAATCAATTACTTCCATTTATTGTCAAGGTCTTTATTTTATCACGAAAGAAAAAATAATATAACATTTGTTTTTTTCTGTAATATTCCAGGAAGTGTGTGGATATTTGGCTCAAGGAACGATATGATCGACGAATGTCCCTTTTATGTGAACGACTGGAACAAACATTTCATAAACTTCGCTTTATTTCTTACAGCAATAGACTGGATAGGTCTGGTTGCATTTGGATTTTATATATGTTATGTCCAGTTTGACAGATCCGACGAGAACATACATCAATAATAAGCATTTTTAAAAGTCGCCATTTTTTCAATGATTACGTCACAGTGGAAAACATCCTCTCACGCGACAATTATGTTCTAAAAATAGGAAAGCGGGCATGATATCTACAGAAATAAACCGATACTCAACGAAACAATCGTATTTGAAACAGTTGTGATGATTGTGATGATTTAGAATAATGTTTTACATTAATTTGTCTTATTCATAGACCGAATTTGTGATTATTTTTTCTGTGATATGATTTTTCAAATAATCAAATATATCTTTTAATACTTTGTTGTCTTTTTTCTTTTTTGATCTTTCTCTTGTTGAAATATGCCATCTGTATATTTTCAGTGATAAATTATTTAAACAATTATTAATTAACTTGAAGCGTCAACTGCGTGTTTCAGTATAATCTATGTATAATTAGATCCACAAAAATGATACATCGTCCTACTCCTAGGTATTATTTGACCCACAAAACGATACACTGACCTAGGTATTATTAGATCCACAAAATGATACATCGTCCTTGGTATCATTAGATCCACAAAAATGATACATCGTCCTAGGTATCACTAGAATTACAAAAATGATACATCGTCATAGGTATCATTAGACCCACAAAAATGATACATTGTCCTAGGTATCATTAGGCCCACAAGAGAAGATACTAGTACTCTGTCTTAGGTATCATTAGACCCACTCCTAGGTATCATTAGACCCACACAAAAAATTCGTTGTCCTAGGTACATGTATATTTTTGCCAATAAAAAGATTCACTGTCCTAAGTAACATGAGACCCACCAAAAATATACACTGTCCTAGGATCATTAGACCCACACAGGAAGATACACTGTCCTAGGTATCTTGAGACCCACAAAAAATGCACTGTCCTAGGAATCATTAGACCCACAATACATAAACACTGTCCTAGGTAAGAGCTTACATACCATGGGTTTGGGTCATTTTTGTTACCTATACAAGACACGTCCCTTTTACTATTGTTTTTGTTTGTGAATGAGTAGAAATTTGCATATTTCATGCTTCGCGCCAGACCAGAGAGTCAGTAACTTTTATTTGGTCAAGTTAGACGTGAATAAAGCAGACGATATTGAAGCTGACGACATTGAACAGACGACACTTGATCTAGTATGCAAACATTAGCAGGAGAACTATCAGCAAAGGATCAAGATGTCATTCGAGTTCATTTCCATGTTACCATAGAAACGTAATTAGCTGACTAGTTCAAGTTTGTTGACAATAGCTGATTACTACTAATTAAGCTATCATTGCAAAATCACGTGATTGATGGTCACGTGATTAAAAGTTAAAGAACTACTTTGATAAAACGTTTTATCGGCTTTCTGTTAATACGGTGAACATCTCATTCCTATACGCAATCACGATTTGCGTATTTTATTTTTGTATGGAAGCCCAAAACCGCCTTTCCTGGTTTGTACATCATATACCTTCCATATTTTGCGCATGCTTTATTTAACTGTTTCATATTTTACTATTTTAACTGCAAGTATTAAATGCCCCAGAAGAAAATTCGTTTTGTATATCGGTATACTCTTTGATGTCATTACGTTACGGATATATTATTTGTTACAAAGATTTTTGACAGGTTATACTTGTATGGTTCTATATGAACGGCTTTTTGTATATATAACACGTGCCTTAGGCGAGAGTTTTTCGCGAAGTAAAAAATAAAACAAGGTGTGTATGAATACATGTAATATATTCTTATATTTAGACCTATTTTACCACATGCATTATCTTACGTGCTCTATAACGGACGTATAAAAATGCACATAATACTAGTATAACATTGTGTTGTTTTTAATAAACTATATTTGTATACGAGATAGAATTGGCGTTCCATATTTTATTATTTACCAATCGATACACTTCGGCGATATT
Source organism: Ruditapes philippinarum (assembly GCF_026571515.1). Classification (NCBI taxonomy): domain Eukaryota; kingdom Metazoa; phylum Mollusca; class Bivalvia; order Venerida; family Veneridae; genus Ruditapes; species Ruditapes philippinarum. The sequence continues at coordinate 253,045 of NW_026862887.1, read as the reverse complement.
CGTAGCCAACATTTAAGAAGATGCAATTTAGAAACTTACTTAGATTTAATGGCCAGTTATGTTTGATGTTTAATCACGAAGCTTTCAGATCATTACAAAAATCGTTAAATAAAGTGACAGAGCTATTCAAGATAGATTGAGATAAGTAGTTTCTTATGAACAAATGATCTGAAGGAGGAAAGTTTACAGTTTCGAAACAGCCACGAGAACGTTGACACTTTAATTCTGGATAATACGAAAGTAGTGAGCAACAATAATATGGTATGATACAATTATCATTATATTTCATGTTTTTTTTTCTTTTAATATCATGTTAAGATAGGATTCATTATCTAAAACGCCAAATAATATCTGACATAAAAGTTATTTCCATTTAAATTATTATTATCATTTTTCTGACCTTTGTGTAAAAATAGTTGTTTTTACCTCTTTCAAAATGTGTAACTATGTTGTTGTAACGAATATGTTTTAACTTACATATTAAGACCGATTTCAATCTGTCTATATGAAATCGAAATCGTATGTAAAATCGTTATCTGATTTGTTGTAACTTTTTTATAGAATAATAAGCTCCTGTTTACATTGGTGTTATACGTACGATGCGTCCCTCAACTTTTTTCTTTCTTTCTTTCTTTCTTTCTTTATTTCTTTCTTTCTTTCTTTCTTTCTTTCTTTATTTATTTATTTATTTATTTACGGACAATCACTAGCTACAGATATCGACGTGTTTTTCCAAACTAGAAAGGGTAGTGTAAGCTTTTAAGAAATAAATGCACTATGATAACAAGAAAAGAAAAGATGCATGTTGTAAAGATAAACTGTAGTTTTAAATTTTGCTAATCATTATCAAAGTGCATAATTTTATAATGTCATACTATCAACGTTTCCAATATTACATAATTTTTTGACAATATCTTATCAAGGGAAAGAACTTTTGATTAATAACAGTATGCAAATGGATATTTGTTACAAAGGGAAACAACTTTCGTTGAAAAGAAAATTATTTTAGAAAGTCAATAAAACAAGAATAATATATTAAGTTGTCTACGTCGTATACATCTCGTATGCTCTGTTTATTTCAACATTGCAAATATGAATAGTGATTAGATAATTCCTGGAGCTAAGAACATTTTTTTTTAATTTCTTTTCAACAATGTTGAGCAATAACTAAATTTAAAAACTCAAATTAACTATTTATTAACAATTGTACAATAAAGACGAAACATTGCATTACATTTCTCCTCATATCCCGTAAACATTTCTTTCATTTTCTTCTTTAACTCATGCTGACTTTGTTTGGTATGTATTTAACACTTGAGTCGTTTAATAATGCCAAACTATTGATTCGGTGGATCTACGAACTCTCTCACCTTCCCCCCACTGTTGATAACAAAAACTCTTCGTAAGGATCTATATGTCTGTAAATTTAAAGAATCGCGAGAATTGGCACTAATAAATAAAGCAAACAGTTTAGGATCTACATTTTGGGTAAACAACGAAACTGACATGGAATTGCTCTACAAAACATAATGAAACGTTCGGTAATCGCTACTTCACATAACATTAATATTTAATATGTTAGTATATAGATCTATTATTTTATAGAAATATCAATGTGCAAAGTTTACAATTTGGATTTTATTCTTGTACACTGTTCACAATTCCAGGAAGACGATATATTTCTTACTTATTCATAGATGACGCTTGATGGAGATGACGTAATGAGCAAGTATTCTTACGGTTGGTTATTTTCGGCTGTTACCGCATTCGGATTACTTCTATTTCTCGCCTTTTCGTTTGCTCTCTTTCACCGACGGATTATGATAAGGAGAAGGAAAGAAGCAGAATACAGGCGGTTTTTCAAATCTCTTCGACCGGATCTTGACGTGCCTCACAATAAGAGAATAAGACCAAGGTACTGTAGCCATGGGCAACTTGTATAATCAGTTTAATATAAACAAACACTTTTCTTTAGCTTTCGACATTTTGTCTTCTTCGAAAAAATGAAAATATCCCCAAAAATTAAGAAAATAACATTTTTTTATCTATCGGATGTATATCGCCCGGCCTTACTACTTTGTGGTTTTAAGTAGGGCTGTCAATTATCATATTCCGGTATTTGAAGTTCAAATTGAATGGTAGAATATAGATTCAAACTTTTCCTGCAAAGTTTTAAAAAATAACAAAAATAGGCTATTGTTTATGTCTTGTATTATCCTATTCGGCAATGTTTTATTCGGATATTTTCTACCTATTTCATGAAAGACCCTTATTTATGATTATGTATATGGAATAATAATACACAATTGCATTTATGTTTTTCTATAAAAAAAAAGGGACACCGTAGTTATATGACCTTGCATATAAAGTTCGAAGATGATTACAATCAGTGTTTTTGTCCTTAACTTTTCAGCATATTTTTCTCTCTCCATGTTCAGGTTGACCGTTACTACGAGCAATACATTTGACACCTATTCGTCTTATAAAGAGGGAAAGACTGATCAATACAATGAAGCGGTTAGAGATAACTCTGCTGATCCTGTGAAGAAAAGTTATGAAAACAATGAAAATAAACAGCAAATATCCTATGCCAGATTAACCGTGAGACAACAAAAGGATGATTGTTATGTAAAAATGCAACCAGGATTGTGTAATAAATGCATGACCCCGGTCCATCTGATTAAGCAAGATAACACACAATCAGAAATAGTCGGAGAGTCTAACACCGATGAGAATAACACAAGAATGCATCTGGCAGATTCTTTTCGAGAAGTTCATGAAGGAAAACAGTTGCAGATATCTAAGAACACTGATAAAGGTATAGATAATCATTATAAAAGCACACCGAATATGAATCAAAATGATAGAACAAATGTTTTGAAAACTCGGGATGATTTTACCGAGAAGAATACGCAACACAGCCAGGAGATCAAGTCAATAACAGCATTGAAACAAAAGTCAGTCAAACGGAAGAAAAAGAAGCGCGGATTGCTTAGCCGAATTTCAAATACAAGAAACACTACTTCTTTAGTTGAAGGTAATATCAATACATCTTTTTACTGCGGTGAGTCAAGGAGATATGCTGAACCCTTTGTTGTTCTATGTAATGAAGCTACCGCTGATCATGTGGATGCAAAACGTGTTACAAATCAGAGTAAACAAATATATAATCCATATTATACTGACATAGATATGCCTATAAAAAGAACTAAAAAGGGAAAAGCACGAACCGTCGAAAATGGGAGTGAAATAGATATTTACAAAGAATGTAATTATAATTATCAAGAAACATCGTTGCCTGCAAATTATAGTGCTAAACCGCACATGCTAACGAACTCATGGATGTAAATTCGAATGGAAACGTATAACAGATTCTCTAATATATCTTGCGTTGAAGAAATGAGTCATGTTATATTGTACACTAAATGTTATCCCAGAGCAAACAAAAAACCGTTTATTCATCAAACATCAAGTGAATATACTAATTTACAGCATTTTACAACGATATTCAAGATTCATCAGTTGATGAATAATAAATTGTTATAGTGGTAATCCGGTTTTTTTGCAACATCACATACATACTCGTAGATTAGAATTGAAATGAGCAATCATTTGACTGAATCCAGATAAATTCGACCAATTAGGAGAGTTGACAGTCCTAGGCATTGACCTTCCAGGAAGCTATCTGTAACACTCCCAACTTAGTCACGACAAATCAAGCCGACATCACTGGTGCAGTCTTTAATGGACTTGAGCTTGACCTGGCACATGCCATCTCCGCGACGCCTCGGAAGGGATAGGCTTACCTTCATCTTCCTGTCACAAAACAACATTCATGTCCATCGCATTCAGTGCCTTCAGAACTTTGATTTTATATAGGATGGGACATCTTCAAAGACCTCTTATACTGAGTTCGACCTATTGGAATTTTGTCAAAGTACATTTGTACATATTTGCCTATTTTGGAATTTACACGAAAACAGACTGTTGAGGAGGAAGGAATCATGTATCATAAGATAAATGTACAGATTATTCTACCGTGAAATGTTCGAAACTGTCACTTGGAATATTGCCATATGATTTTTTATTTGTTTGGGTCGTCAGACCAAACAAATAATGGTAGCGAAATTTCAGACTCTTATGCTGTTAATTTGCAAATCCCGAAAGTAGTCCGCTTTTTTTGAAGCGGTTACTTCCCTTTCAGTGCCTTCAGGGGAAAAATTCAGGGGAGATCACTGCGTCAAGCTGGTCAAATGACAGGCGCATTAATTTTCAAGCAAAATAATTCCCGAATGGTCGAAGATTTCTAATATTGTTTTATTCTTTATAGATATACATACTTATAGTAAGCTCCATGATTATTTACATCTGTGTTAAACAACAGTTAGCGTCGTTACAAACCCTAATTTAGAATAATATGGTTTTCTTCAGGCCGTTAACATAATTTAAAATTCACCGTGGCCGAGGGGTTTGCGCGCTCGCTTAGAAGGCGAGAGGTCTGGAGTTCAAATCCTAGTTAAGGCAACTCATTTTTTTTCAAATTGTTTAAGTCAAATAAACATGGGATTGAATATCAGTGTTGCAATTAGTCTTATAGACAATTTACTACAATTAAAACGCTGGAAAGCATTAGTGGCACTGTGGTTTATAATCTCACAACCTTCACCTTTCTGACATTCTGAGACCCAAACAAATTCAACGCCTTCTGTGCTTTGATTCTAATAGAGTTATGCATGCAATGAATCAAAGGGAAACAACTTATTAACATTAAGTGCCGGAAGATATCGACAGTTACTTTTTTTCTTAGCAATTCATTTAGCCATCTATTCTTAAGTATTATAATATGCATGTACTCAGTTAAATATTTACAAAGAACAAAAGGACTATTCGTATATTTGTAATAAAATTACAAAAGATGTATTTTATTTTATGTAAAATACACATAGACAGGAACTTTGTATTCTTCTTTCATGTGAGGAGCTATCCAGCTTACCTAAGGAACGTCGGTGCATGAAATATTACACGGAAGGACGCCTAGGTCTTCCTCTACCAGTAACTTTAGGTGGAAAGTCGCCATATGACCTATACTGTGTTGGTGCGACGTAAACCCCAACCCCCTCTCGCCCCTTTTCCCCCACACCAAAAAAAAAGAAGTTAAGTATTGCTGCAGCTATTATCAGATAAAGTAAGCGTCTGTTATCGATTTTACAACTCGGAAAAACAACTTTATTGAAGATAAAATGATTAATAATTTAAAAAGACGATCGATAAAATTTATTTTTATGTAAAATCGTGCACATTGGTTTGACAATATTTATTACTTCAAAACAAAATTTCATTGCATAAATTACAACCAGGATTTGAGTAAAAAGCTTAAAGCTTATATAAATCTCTCTCCTGTAAAATACATTACAACAAGTCATTTTAGTAACAAAATAATAGCGCACTTCAATAACGTTTTATGATACATGTTCAACGTCCTAATAAAATATTTAACTGGACCACACGTCTTCATTCTACGCCTCATTTAGTTTTCTTTGCCAGCTGTAAAAATACAATATTATGATATCACCGGATGTTGACTCTTATTAGGCCTACAAGTCTGTTTTGTTGTGTTGCATTTGTGATCACTACCGTAGTTATGGCCACTTTTTTCAGCTTTAATTTACTAGTGGTAGAAAATACCTAAAATTGATAAGTGAGGCATATATTTTTATTCGACACTGACTATGTTTCATTTATACAAATGTTAACTTTTAAATTCAATAAAGTTTGTTTATTGATGAGGGCCGCGACAATTGCTGCATCTAGGTCAGCGGTGCTGTAGTCACATTGGGAAGGGCCCACTTTTATTTCTTGATCATAAAAAAATATTCTACTCTTTGTAGTACTTTATTAAAACGTTTTAACACAATGGTCAAGATCTAAAACTTATAAAAACAGAAATATAAAAAACTGATAAAACTAAAAATAAACTGATAAACTTTTAAAAATTTATCCTATAATTTTGCCCTAATACAAAGCCCTACTTTGAAATTTTTTAATTTCAAAAACCTTTTTTTTTTAGCTTTGTTTTGTTTTAAAATTTTATTTGGGTTTTAAACGAAAAAAAAAACGGAATTTCCCAAAAACCCTTTGAAAATGTTTAACCGTTGCAAAAACTGCCACCCGGAGAAAAAAAGATTATCCCCCAAAAATCGAATATGCAAGACAATCCCAATTTTTAAAGGGAAAATTTTGTAGTTTAAATTCGATTGATTATAGACAGTCCCAATGTATTGTGAAAAACCCAATTTTAATTATTTTGTTCAATATTTGCCAAGTGGTGCGCTTTTCTGTTTGGCATTTTACCAGTTTTCGGACACAATATATTCTAATTGGGGCGTTCGAGGCCGAGTGGTTAAGGTCGTTGACTTCAAACGCTACCATCTGTCCCAGAGTTGAAATCTAATGAAATTCAACTATCCCGGATTTAATTTGATACTTTTTATCTGGTATTCGTTTAGTTTTGCTTTATACAATTAAAATGATATACATGTAGATCATAATAGTTTAAAAAAAAAAGTAATAACGAAACGATCCTGCCGATCTCATGCACGCGCTTTTCCGAACAAATCTCTAAAAAAGGGGGACTATTTCAGCGATGGCTACCAAGAGGAAACAACAGTGACATGCCATAGTGAAGTGAAAATTTACGTTTACTAGAAAACTAGCAAATTTGTAGGACAATCTATGAAAATGACTTCGCTGTTTACTTAAACGTATTTTTTATCATTCGATCTCGTTTTTTTTTAATTTGTTTTATACAACGCAGAAATTGATGTTCATTTTGGATGGGATAGTCTGTTTACCACATTTGCAATGGTCTTGGTAACTGAAGTATCGACTCCATTAAAAAAAACGATCTTTTCACTTCATAAAGCTGACATTGTATTATTAGAATATGATTGTTTAAAAGTAATAATTTCTGTGACCTAACAAACATCTGGTAATCTTAAATGAATATTAAATACGAAACTTGAAAATTTGACTTTTACGAAAACTTTTACGAATTGTTTGTCTGTTGAAGCTTCTTATGATTATGTCGTTATATTTTATTTAAAGTGTAAAAATCTATTTCTAGTACTGGTGACCTTGACTCAACTGATTTTCTTACCGCCGTTGAAGTAGTATTTGATTTGTTCTGCATGAAATGGCCCGATAGCTTCTGGTTAAATCATTGCAGAATTCACTATTGGTTAAAAACATATGATCGAAATCAGGAAAAAGGGCCTTACAGTATATTGCAGTGCGCAAATAGTAATTGTTTGCGAAGCAATAGTTCGTAAATATTCTAGATTAGAATGTTACTTCCGTTGTTAAGGAAGTCGACGGAGCGTTCAATCGTATCCATTAAACGCTTTTTTATGGCACTCCGCGACACAGTTTTAGCCTCTATTGTCACTCGATCAAGAATACCTACATCAGAACGTATTATGAATTTTACTTTAAAACTACGTATAGTTTATCTGCGTTTTTCCTAGATTATAAATTTATGTGATTCTGCCACATGCAAAATAAATAGTGAATATTGCTGAGTCATTTGTCGTGATTAAATCTTTTAGCATGGATTTTTCATTAGAAACATTGAAAACTGCAGTGAAGATAACTCACTGGAAGTGAAATAAACGTAAGTGAGTACTTGCATGTTTTTTTTAATTTGCAAAGGAGCATGGTTGTCAAGGAGTCGACAAAATACTGTTCTATTTATTTATTTATTTATTCATTTATTTATACATTTATTTATTTATTTATTCTGAAAGTAGCTTTTCTACATTTTCTGATATAAATATATCATATATTCTTTTAACCTTTATACCTGACCATTTGACCGTATTATTTAACATATCTCTAAAATTCAACATAAAACTGTTGGATGAATAGATACGCAGAACGTAATATCAACAACAAGTACAAACCAAAGCACATGTACACCTTTGTTAAAGGTTTTGAAATTCACGCTTTTTTTAAAGATAGTATCACGTTTTCTTCATATATCATTTATAAATTCTATTTAAACCGATAGCTTTTCCCATGCCGTCATGCATTATAGATAAAGTAGGTTTTAAATAAACAATAGAACTTAGTTCATCTGAGCAGTCGACTGGAAACGGTGAAAACTGACTTTCAGTCTGTATCAATGCGGGGGGTAATGGGATCCGAGAACGGCACGGTGGTAATTAATATATAAAGTTTATATATCGATTCTTGTTTTGTTACTAGGTAGCTATGGTATTTCGATGTTTATTTTATACAGGTGGTAGAATTATGTTTTGATTTAAAGCTTTTTCCTGGTTCTTTAAACAAACAGTTCGAGAATAACGTTTCAAACAAAATAGGATTTATTTCGATTATTTAATAATATAAATGGATAAAAACAAAGGTATATATGTGTGTTTGGTTATTTAATTTTACTTAAAATAATAACACGTATGATTTTTTTTTTCAATTTTAATATATTATATTATAAAAATTATATAAAAATTACTATAATGATATAATACAACATAGCGTAATGTTCAGTCAATACTCAGTAACGATTGAAATGAACTTATTTTCGGATAATGTTGAAAATAATAAGGAGAAATGGAAACTATAACTTAATATCATTTGAAGAATAAACAGATTTTATTGAATTTTGGGAAGGTTTATGGATATAAAAAAGAATATATGTAACTATTATTATCATTTAAAAAAACAACTTTTATTGAATTTTGGGACGGTTTTTGGATATATGGAAAAAATGTATCAAGCCAAGCTGTGTTATTTCTCCATGTCAACTGATCTCGGATATTAGTCGCATGGTCATATGTCTTTCACCACTGATTAGAAATCATCAGTCACTTGCGGAGAAATTTGTTATGGCTGATTATCCAGGAAAGGCGAGTTGGTGAATCGAACGCCGAGAGTCAAACCCAAAAATGCCTTTTAATTCGGAAACGCAAGTCCAATAGCTTTGAAATAACAGACTTAATATCAAGTCTTATTTTTACTATTGTAATGTTAGATAGAGCAGCGTTTTTAGTACTCATAGGGAACTGTGGCAGGACACATGAAAAAGGGAAAAGTGCGTCGCAGAGAGAGAGAGATATTAAAGGAATGCTTAGAAACTAAGAAATTACTCGATTTTGCTACAACAGCACTACAAAGATATAATACTCTTTAGATAAAACGGATTTTAATCTTTTTAATTGGTGGAGGGGAATTTTCTTTTTCATAATTTATAATCACTTGTCTGGTGTACAAAGAATTATATTCTCACGTGTCTCGTGTACAAAGCATTATTTTATCACAAAGCGTTTCAAAAACTCGGAAGTAATAATTCCGTTTTAAAATCAATATAATTACTGTATCATTGTTTAAACATTGTTCAACATTTATTTATTATCCTTTAACTTGCTGAATTTGTGTAACGATTTGTCGGGCTTTCAATTTAGAACAATCCTTTTTAAAGCTAAATTAAATAAATTTCATAAAAAAAGAAATAGCGAAATTTCATTAATAAATTGGGTTTCATATCGACTCCAGATCTTATTATGGCGTCAAGACAACCAAAATGAGTTTTATAAGCATAAATATCTGCGACCTCATTGTGGCGAAATCGGAAGTACAATTTCTGTTAGCATAAGAAACTCCGCCTTCGGATCATCCGAACATCAATATTAAATCAACAAACATAAACGAATATTAAATCCGTAACGTACCGGCAAACGTTATTTAGCTAGGTTTTCGAAAAGGTCAATTAACCAATCATGTACGGTTTACAGATCACATGCTCCTCCATGTACCGAAAACAGGTCACGTGCTCCTCCATGCCTCAAAAGTTAAACGCGTACCAATACCCTGCGGTCTCCAGACCGCAGGGAATAACGGTATTGATTTAAACATATTTTATTGCTCTTTTTTTTACACATTTATAACATTATATTATCATAGTATAAATACAAAAGTAGCAAAAGGGTTGAACCACGAGTTCTTACAACATCAGCAAACGGTTCTTCCCTGATATATTGAATTATCTAATAATAATAAGACAGTTACAAACCAAAATGTATGATAGTAGAGCAATTAGGGAAAAATGCACAAGGAGAAAGAAGAAGAAAAGCATTACATAAAAGGAAAAGAAAAAAAAAAAAAAGGGGGATAGAGTTCAGTAAGTAGGGATATCAATTGATCGTGGCAAGTAGTACAGATAATATAAAAAATTAAGATTCAAATCTACACGATAATTTAATAAATAATTGTACCTTATCAAAAATAAATAAGTTATTCTCATCAGAAAGAGATTCTTTTTCCAAACAAAGGGTCTTTACGCTCAAAGGATGGAAACTGCGAGTTGAGCGGAATAACTGCACTCTTTATTTCGTTATATTTGGGACATTTAAAAAAGTAATGTTCGGCATCTTCAATACTGGATGTACAGTAGCTACAAAGTGAGTTATCTCGTAGATGATTTTTACAAAGATCCGCATTAAGATTACTACATTCGTTTCTAATACGTGCATGGTATAACAGATAAACTTCGATCTCCGTATACAAAATATTTAGGAACAGTATGTGGTTTATAAATTTCTTTGAGACGAGATTTAAAAAATATTAAGAGAAGCCGCATGTCTAATATGATCATCCAAATTGTTCCATAACTCTATGGATGAAGGAATGAAAGATTTTGCGAATATTTTGTGTTCTCCGTGCGATTGTCACATAGTTGTTATCATTTTCGGAGGAAGTATGGAGTAGAATTAGCGACACTATTTGGGAAAAGATTTAGTAAGTAGCTTGGTACATTGTTTTGATGGGCTTTGTAAACTATTATTAATTTTTGCATAATTCTTCTATCTGACAAAGATACCCAGCAATTTCTCTAAGTAAACGGTCTATAGATACCGATCTAGTTAGGCCTGTGACAACACGCGCTGCTTCATATTGCATCTTTTCAAGAGAATGTTTATCATTTTCATTACAGCCATCCCAAACAGTGGAGGCATAATTCGAGGATTGGTCGCATATATGATAAATAAATTTGATTTAATGTATTTCGTTTGAGTTTAAATTTCAATGATTGCATTGAGCTTAGAACTTTAGAAGCTGATGTCATAATATTATTAATGTGTTCGTGCCATTTTCCATCTTCACTCAATGTAAGTCCAAGATGTTTTATGCATTTTTACATAAGTAAGTTGGGTATTTTCAAAGATAGAGAAGGGCGTTGTTCATCATTTAAGGAAAAAAACATTACTTCTGTTTTATCTGGATTAAATTTTAATTAACCACTTATGGGACCATTCTTGAAGAGTATGTAGATCGGTATTTAATGTGTTTTTCTATAAAATTCATATTGCTAGAGGAAATCGACAGCGAACTATCATCTGCAAAGAGGCGGGTTATGCTTAATAGATTATCCGCAATATCATTAACGTAGATTAGAAATAGCAACGGACCCAGGACTGATCCCTGGGGAACGCCCGCAGTAGTTATTTTCTCACTTGAGAAAGTTGAATTTACAAAAACTTTTTGGTGCCGATTTAAAAGATAGTTGCTCAACCAATTTAATATATCGCCATCAATACCGTATTGCCGGCAATTTAAATATAAGCCCTTTGTGCCATACCCTATCGAATGCTTTCGAAATGTCACAAAATATCATACATGTAGATTGTTTTTTGTCAAAGGCTTGAGTAATTTGATGATAAATATCAATAAGTTGAAAAACGGTGGAATGACCCCGGTAAAAACCCAGACTGTTGGTGATATATAAGATTATTAACATGTAAATGATTATAAATGTGCTTAAAAACAATTCGCTCAAATACTTTACCTACACAACTTATTAGAGAAATGGGTCTATAATTCATAGGCATGTTTTTACTGCCCTTTTTATATATTGGCATTACAACTGCTGATTTCCATGAATTAGGGTAAATATTTTCGACTAGAGATCTGTTAAATAAAATACCTAGTGGAGCACAGACAGAATATCTTGTTTCTTTTAGCATTTTATGACTAATTTCATCTGGTCCACTTGCTTTATTTGTAATTAACGTTATTAAGATATCACTTATTTATCACTTAATAACGGTATATTTCCGCATTGTAACGGATGTTTTCATACAAATTTGATATTTTTATGAGATGATAACTCTTTTCTGAACGCCATGCCTAGTGCATGTTAAAATTCGTATACGAACTTTAGTGTTATCGTGGAGTTTTCCGTTTAAAATCGTAATTTAAGAACAATGTTTGATGAGATTTACAACAATACTGTTAAAAAGGTTAATGAAACTGTAGAATGCTTGGTTTTTAGGCCGACGGCAAAGTATTTTTTACATATTTATTTAATGTAGCTTTAAGTTTACTGTGCTCATCTTTGAGTAAAATATTCATTGAAATGGATGAAATTGTTACTGAATATCTCTAATTTGGATAAAAGAATGAATAAACTATGTATGGGAAGCTGCGTTTTCTATTACAAAAAAAATGCTACCAAAACCGTTGACCTGCATGGTCATTATGAAGGGTGTACCGTGCTGGCTCTATACTGGTGGCAAAAGACTGTATTGAGGAGTGCCAGCAGGTTATACAATTGTGGCAGCTGTATAAAATGGGTGCCCCGTACATCAATCACTTCACTGTTGTTATATTTTACTTGTTCTTCGGGATCATTGACTTCAGCATGTCCGTTTTGAAGATTGGATACCGCTTAAGGCGGTGCTAGAGGGGCGTGAGGCAGATGTTGCATAGTAACATTATCTCTTATGTACAGACTCAATCAAACCGAGTTTGCAATTCTAATATAATATTCTGGTTTCCATTGCCTCCGAGTGATCACCAATCATTATCTGACTGTATTCCAAAATATTTATAGTTTATATATAAACGTAAAAAATAGTAAACAAATTTTAAAAAGCCAACATACATATAACATGTCTGCTTATTCTAAACGAAGTTTTTAACTTATCAATTATTCATCACACATTTAAAACACTCAGTTGATTTAATGCACTCTTTTAGAAAACTAGAACAAATGAAAAGAATCAACTGATCTAGACCGGATGAATATTTTAACAAAAAGTATTGAAACTGAAATAAATGAATTTATAATTTGACCCATACTAGCTTCCATATTAAAAGCAAGTCAAACTAAGAACCATTGGTTTGTAAGCCCTCACGTTGATCAAAATCATTTTTTGTTTCCATTTTCTCATTTTCGAGTGTTTTCTTTTTAAAAGATGTCTGACGACAATGGTGACGTCACAGCAAAGTCTTCCTTTGGTTGGTTATTTCCAACAGTCACCGCATTTGGATTACTTGTATTCCTTGCCATGTCTTTTGCATTCTACCATCGAAGACTCATGTTGAGGAAAAGGAAGGAAGCCGAATACAACCGATTCTTCAGGCTACTTCGACCCGACCTTGAAGTAACTGACAAAAAGATCACAAGAGCTAGGTATCTGTATTAGTTTTTTAAAGCTTTTAGATTTTTTTTTTCAGCTTTTGTTAATAAGGATTGAAAAACTCAACGCCGGAGTACCATCTATGTAACATAATTCAATGTCACTGTTGCATTTCATATTGAAGTATAATTTTAATATGATTTTTCTTACATGGAATATACATGTATTACTATTTTGTACTATGCATTCTGTATAATTAAAGTGCATTAAACATGTAAAATCACTAAATAATATATTCCAGTAATGCTTTCTGATTTAAAATGTTTCAGGGGTTTTTTTTCCTTTCAGATCTATACTTACTAACACCCATAACCCGGATCTTGATTTTACTGCAAGCTGTGCATATTATAATGAGGCTTTTGTAAGAGACGATGCTGACAATGAGGATGATTATGATGAAGGTGATGACTTTGAAGACAACGAAAGGCTACAAGAAAAAACCTATACTGAGGTAGCTGTCCGGCAAAATGGTGTAATGGTAGATAATCAAAACGAGGACTGTGATTTATATTTGCGCTCCGTGCAAGCAAGGAGACAAGTTTTACTCGCAGATGTTCATTCAGAAGAAATGTATAGAGAATCTGATCTAGAAGTGTTCAAAACAATTAATTCTATTAGAAAAGATATGAATCACGATGTAATTGAGGAGGAACGCAAAGATGGCATAAAGGAGTTATCAGAAGAGCATACTTTAAAAAACAGAAATTTGCTGCAAATAGATGGTAGAGTTTCACGGATGCAATCTGAAGATAGTATGACAATTTCAGAAAGTTCTAATAGGCAAATCGTTGCTAATAAACCTCCTGTATTAAAACCTATCACAAACATGGCAATAAAAGATGAAATAGTAATGAATAAAACAATCACGAAGTCGACAAAATCAAAGAAAAAGAAACTAGGTATCCTTACTCGCAAGAAGACCGGAAATTCGGTTCCTTTGAGTAACGGAAGCAGTTATGCGTCTACATTCTACAGTGAACCAAGGCGGTGCAGTGAGCCCGCGCTTTTTCTATATGACGAGGAAGCGGCTGATCCGAAGGATTCCAAATTCTATAAGAATCAAAACAAAATACTATTTAATCCGTATTATACTGAAGTAAGTATGCCGGTGAATAAAAGTCAAAAACAGAGAAAGAGTTCTACTGCCGAGGACGCGCAAGAAGTAGACTTCTTACAGAAGCCGAATCTAAACCGTGAAAGGTCAATGCCGGTTGCAGATAAGATTCATAAAAAGCACGTGCCAGCCAGCACGTGGATGTAATGACAGATTTTTAACTTTAGCATTAATGCCTTTTCAGAAGTATATTAACATTGATACGAATAGTATAGAAACTAAATATAATATTATATTTGGCAATGTGAATTATCTACAGAAGGCAAAAAATGTTGTTGGGATAGTTTTATTTTTCTTTTGTATTTTGATTAACCTTTATAATTCATGCCATTGCTTTCATATTAATATTGTAATTTCACAGTCTACACTGGTAAAAACCACGATGTCCCTCCCTTCATTAAATTAGGCAAGATCGGGAAACCAAGTGGTAGATATGCCATTACATTTACTATTTAAACGGTGATGCACACAAGACTGGAAGTCACCGAACTTGACCACAATGATATGGAGGTCCACTATTTGAAAGTATTAACTATAGTAACTGAATATATAAAACATCGTCGGAACCCACGGTACACATTCCGTATATACTACATTTAATACTGATACGGTTAATAGTCTGAGTTTCTGAGGATGCATATAAAAAGAGGGATTTACATTCTAGTGGAGGGTCAGGCGACTGAGCAATAATTACCGCTATAGACAGTTAACCACGTTATCAAGGTTGATATAGATATCGTGATTATGATAAAATATTTCATAATCGGTATGTTTCTGTTGAAATATGCATTCATTTTGATTACAAAAGCAAATATGTATTTATAATAAAAAAAGTTTAAATTGTTTCAAGAATGTATACTTTATAAAAAAAGTGTTCACATAAATCTGAAACATTACTTTTGCTTGATCAAAAGCTTTTAAGTATGATAAATTGTGATCATCGTTATTGCGTTTCTGCCGTACGCAGAATGCGCATGCGCCAAATGAAACATCCGTTTCTATGGACAGCTCGTATTGTAAAAAGTCTATACCCTATCAGTGCGGCAAACGATAGCGTTATTAAATTCCGTCGAAAAATGAACGGAATACATGGTGTAGAGAACCGGGTATGAAATAAAAAAGTACATAAAATAGAGCATTCAACATAAGCTTCAAGGCGAAAGAGCATAATTATCTAAAGGAACTTTGCGTTTGTCGCTATATCCACACACTGCCAGTTTTCAATCACAACCACTTTTCAATCACCCCTAGAATTTTTTTTATTTTTGACCTTATTTGTCATGGAACCAAACTGTAAGCACATCTTGTATTCCCCTTGACTAAATTTATCAGCAGCAATGTCAATTTAGGCGATAAAAAAAGAAAATGCTAGCATTTTAGTTCAAAATATGTAAAACGTGTGTTTTCCACTAATCCTTTATTTACACAGTTTCAAATCGCAATAATTTTCTAAAAATAATTGATATACAGACTCAATTTTTTGTCAGTCTGCAGAAATGGATATTAAGTTGGACAACTGTTTTAATATCATGAAGTCATAATGTATACTGCACTTCAAAAGCTGTAATTTTAATATGTACATATTTTACCATACAGTTCTTAATTTGAAGGTAATACATCAGTAAAGTAACAGTCACTTAACCAAGGAAAAGCATTCTCTGTGATAACTTTTCAGTAAGCAGTCACTAGAATGGGGTCATATAGACCCTAAGATCCTAAAAATTTCACAAGAACATGCTTTTTCTGTTATGCAAATTGAAATGTACATTCATACCCCAATTGTGACAGCTTTACCACTGCAAATAAATATCTAGAGTGAAAAACGGCATTATAATTAGGTTAAAATTGTTTATTACCATTTATCTGAAGTTGAGTTTGTCAAAAATTTTCCAAAATACAGAACTAATTATATTTTAACATTGTATGACATTTTTTATGTGGTACAGTTTATATTTTGTTAACTGATTGAAAAGTGGTTGTGAAATTTTGAAGAATAGGAAAATGGGTCAGTTATGATTTGTCCTCGATTCATAGTAATAATTCAAGTAAAATTTTAAAAAGTTGGTGCATTTATTAGCTGAAATGATAATATTTGCAGAATTGAAAGAGAATTTTTTTATATATAATTTCACTGTCAGTTATTGTTGAAAAATCTGTTAGCTGATCGGAAAGAGGCAGTACGGGGATATCTATTACATCGCATTGAAAACACAGGCATGTTTTAATTAATGTCACTATTTGTTATATGACAGTCGTACACATGTATCATTAATAACCTAAGAGAATATTCAGCAAATGTAGCTACACAAATGGTATTTCTATTTTCAGGACACAAATAAAATATTAAAACGTAATCGTGCAGTCACTTTTCAGTCAGATTTCATTTATTTACTTTTTAAATGGTGATGGATGACTTTTTTAATTGAAATGCACCTATTTGAAACCGTTCTTGGAAAGTTGACTAGCTGATCGATACGTTTTGTTATTGTACAGGAAAATAAATACGACTGACAGTTTTTATGTAATAAATATGGCAATCGTTTATTGGATGGCACCAAAGTGTCCCAACGATAACCGCTGTATGAACGCATCTGTAGAAGCTTCCAGACACTTTAGTGAACACCATTTTCAAGATTACATGTTGACTTCTGTCTACATACGAGACTGATGCTATATATTGTTAACCCTACAATGTGGTTACATAAAGAAAACAAAAAACTTACTTAAAAATTCCCATTCCCAATATTTCCTGATAAAGCTCTCGAATGGTCAATATATTATATATACAATTCACATAGTGATAAAAAATGAGTATTGTCACATCATATTAAGAAAATACTAATCTGCTATTGAACAAATTTCCTTAAGAACAGAAATAAGTTTTTCCCAGTATCGTACAAAGTACTGTTAATCGGCCAGATTAGATGTCCTTTGAGTTTATGTTACTCGAAACGTGTGCATTATTATCATATACGACAATTTATTTAAAGGGTCATCCATGGTCGAGTGGTTAAGGTCGTTGACTTCAAATTACTTGCTTCTCGCCGCTGTGTGTCCGAATACCACCAGGGACTTTGGATTCGTTCATGTGACGAAGCTATCAAGCTAGCTAAAGGAACGTCGGCGGTTCTACTCAAGTACTCATTCGTGCCTGAAATAATGCACGGAGGGGCACCTTAAGTCTTCCTCCACCAGTAAAGCTGAAATGTAACCTCTACTGTGTTGGTGCGGCGTACAAATCAACAACAAAAATCAGTCCCCATCTCCTTTGTCTAAATAAAATATTGCCAAGTTGGTAAATGAATTAACTCAAACTCAAATAATATGTATGAACTCATTTTATGTTTTTGTACAGTTTTTTATTCAATAAATATATACACAATTTTCATTAGTTATATCACGGCGTTATTTACAGCCATGATTATATCAAAAACATGTACAGCTACATCTACAATCACAGATAAAAACAGCATCTTAATTATCACTGCAATCAATCTTTAAGTCATATCATGTAACTTATATAGCAACAAAAAGACATATGACAATCAACAATGATTTTGAATATTATAGTTTACATGGCTTTGTCATATTAGGTAAGTTTGAAATGAACGTGTAAATGACGCAACAAGAGAACTATGTAAAGAAAGGAAAACATATCATAGTTATAAAAATAATTATAAAACTATTTTCTGCATTGAAAATATGAGATTACTCTTAATGTTAATCAAAAAATACACACAATGTTTATAATTACTAGATCCAGATCATACCGATGCTTTATTGGTCTTAATGACGAAATAAGCTCATTGCAAACAAAGACCTACAATATATATTTATTAATCAAGATCATTGTTGCAAGAAACATGCTCATTGAAAACATAGAGAAGACAATATATTTTCTTGATCCAGATCATACTGATGCTTTATTGATCTTGGTCACAAAACATGTTCATTGATAACATCATGGATTTATATTACAAATATAAATCCATGATAACATAGAGCAAACAATATATTTTCTTGATCTAGATCATACTAATGCTTTATTGATCTTGGTCACGAAACATGCTCTTTGCAAACATAGAGTAGACAATATATTTTCTTGATCTAGATCATACTGATGCTTTATTGATCTTGGTCATAAAACATGCTCATTGCAAACATAGAGCAGACAATATATTTTCTTGATCCAGATCATACCGATACTTTATTAATCTTGGTCACAAAACATGCTCAACAATCAATATTTATCAAGATCATAATGATGTTTTTTTTATCTTTATCACAAAATATGTTCATTGTAAAAATAGAGAAAGCCAAAGCTGTTGGATCCTTCAACTAACTTTGGTGTTTTATTGAACTTTCTGACAGAAATGTCAAGGTTTTTTTACAAGCTTAGGAAGTTAAATCAGCAGCAAATCAAGGGAGATAGGCAATGTAGGTTATTCAATATTCTTATAAATAATTTCATGAGAAAAAAAAACATATAGCACTATTCATGCATAAATATTGCTCTAACATGGCTTGTTTGTATTAAGCACACTCCACTTTTCCCAGCGCTAGATAGTATAATTTAAGTAATATAAGAAAGAAGGAATATTTCTGCAAGTGTTTATAGTGAACAAGCTTAAAGTAAATATCTATAATAGGTTTTGAGAAATGGACCTTAACAAAAAGTTTAACTAGGGCAATAAAAAAATCAGTCTAAATTTGGACATAATTTTGCAAAAATCAGTTTTAGAATTATCAGCTCAATTGATATATAAAACTGATGTACCTTAAGTAACTTAAGTAATTATTAGACCCCCGAGTCCTTTTAGAAAATGGTTATCACTCCAACCAATCTGTCTATTCATTTTCATGATTTTTGACAATTTTTCTATTAAAAACTGAGGTACAGTAGAATTTTTCTTATAAAAAATACTACCTGTCTTATAAGAATGTCTTAACAAAAAGTGCCATTTGAGTTAAAATAAGGACCCCATCTTATAAGTGATCTGTCTAATAGACAAGTAAATATGGTAAACAGCCTTGAAAGTTTCTTAGAAATTGACCAAAACAAAAAGGTTAACCAAGGAAGGCACCAACATGTGTATCATGACACTAGCTCCATTTTTGCAAAATTAATTTTCAAAAGTGTTTCTAATTTTTGATACTTATCACAGGTCTGCTCTGTTTTATGCTAAAGTGGTGCATGAAAGGGCAGACTGTATGTACAAAGAGAAAAGATAAAAAGTTGCAAGTACTCGTTATATACAAAACAAAATACCATAAATCAGTAAAGTGTCTTAAAGGGACTCCACTGAAATGATGGGACTGGATATAATTTTTTGAGATTAATGTTACATTTGATGTTGGTCTAGACCAGTAACTTGTGTCCAAAATCACTAATCATTCCCTCCCTCCGTTTTTCCATAATACTTCTTCTAATTCAATATTGTGAAAATTGACCAAAAATTGAAAAGCATTGCAACGCTTTTCACTCAATTTTCACTCACTGTTTACTCACCTATCACTCATATCATGCTTACAATAGCACAAAAATACACTTTTACAACTATTTTCTGACAAAATTTCATTACTATCTTTAATATATACATGTAACTGTTTTAAGTCCCCCCCTGCTGATATATTTCAGAAATTAAATTTTCATATTTTTAGGCTTTTGGACCTCAGTGGAGTTCCTTTAAATTTCATACCGAAAATACGCAACATACTGAGCACATCCTTTCTTCACTAAAAAAACATTAGTCTGTTGTCTTTGAAAACAAGAAAAAGTTCATGGATTCATTTCCTTATGTCCAACATCCATGGTTTCCATGGACTCTTGCATGGCAACTACTGCTCCATTTTGTAAAGTTCATTTAAAGTAGAGCTGCTTTCTTAAGGTAACTAATGGAGCTGGGATCTGTTTGTATAAGCCTCCATCCATTGCCGCGTTAGCTCCAGCCACTTCCCTGTTAACCTCTACTAAGATGCTCATCAAGTCATACCTGAAACACAGGATCACACATGAATTGTCATTTCAAATAGACTTACACTAACTAACCCGCTTAAACTTTTCAAAATGATGTCATCCATTTAAAATGATATCATCAATTAAAAATGATATCATCCATTAATATTTAAAATGATGTCATAAATCCATTTAAAATGATGTCATAAATCCATTTAAAATGATGTCAACAATTTAAAATGATGTTACCACTTTAAATTGATGTCACCAATTTAAAATGATGTCACCAATTTAAAATGATGTCATCCATTTAAAATGATGTCACCAATCTAAAATGATGTCACACATTAAAAATGATGTCATCCATTCAATATATATGTTACAGGCATTTTCTAAAAGCAGGCATTTTTCTAAAATTTATGAAATTTAAGAATTTTGTATAAAAAGGACTGAAGTGGCTGGTCATTTTGTGAAATGCCTGTAACATGTATAGGGTTTATGGGGTCATCATGTTTTATGTAAGAGGGTACACTTTATGAAGAATTACAGTGATTTCATGTAATAAATACATGTATAGCTTCCAAATTGAACTTACCCTGCTGTATGTATGTTTTGCAAAATTTATTTTCAGCATTGAATTTGGAAATGTTCTTTTTATATCATTAAAAAACATAACATCAGAGTATAAAAACTGGCCAACCAATTATACTTATTCATACCAGACAGGATTAAACCTTGTTTCCATATCAATATTTTATACAAGTAGGCCATCCTTCCATGACAACAATAAAATGTCCATGACAACAATAAAATGTAATTTTATATTTTCTATCAGAGTCAACAATACTTAAATGACCATTTTTTCTCAATAATGACTTTTTTTCTGTTTCTTTATGCCAATTTTAACACATTTTTTGTCATAACTCAGCATTCCATCTACCTCACTGACTTTCCTGGATAACTGGATAACTAACCAGTCATTACCAATTTCTCCACAAGTGATCGGCTACTAATCCCTTATTATTTCTGAATAAGCGCTTAGAGATAAATGACCATTTAATATACACAATATACACAATGTCCTAGATGAATAACAGAATATTTGGGATTTAACTCAATGCAGGACTGAAGCAGTACCTCCAGACGCTTGCAGAAATCATTATCACAAAAAAGACAATTTTTGCTGATTCTTACATTTTTCATTCATTATCATATTTGAATCAGTGTGAAAAGATGAATTAGATCTTTCAAATTTCATACCATTGGGTGAAAAGGCAAGATTTTAGCATTTAATCATTCAAGGGCATTTAATCATTCAAGAGCCTCAGTATATACTGGAATACGGTATTGAGTGTGGCGCTCCAATCCTTTTTTTTTAGTCTTACTCAGATATTTGCCTAGCTAGAGTATAATACCAGTGGCTCCTAGATTACTTATCTGATTCTCTCACTGTCAAGCTTAGCGGGCGAATATCAACGACATAAAAATGCTAACAAAAAAAAGGCTTACTTGTTTGCATATTTTTCAAGTAATTCACAAAGCTTTCTGATGTACCAGGAACCATGGTTCCTACTTCTGAATGACACATAGCCGGGAACCGTTGCGTATCCTAGGAGAAAATCAGCCTCGTTAGGGATCATTTCCCGATCTCCCTGATCAGATTCAAGTCGGGGCATATCTCTCTCCAATTCAGAGCCACCTAACGAAAATAAAAAATTAACGAAATAAAAATAAATATGAAGTTTTTGCACAAGCATAAAATAATGTTTGCATATCATATTCATGTTAACTATTTGGAATGGTCTTTTCATTTCAAAGCAATATTTTCTAATACCAACTTTCATAAACTATTAGGGTATTGAATCTGTGTAGCCACATGTAAATGAGGTTCATTGAATATGTAGAATCCCTGTCAGGATTCAAACCCCCAGCAGTCAGGGTTGAGCGAATCTTAATTCAGTGATCTTAACCAGTCAACAATAACTACTAACTGATGACTCACCTAACATTTTATCTCTACCCTGACAAGCCTGCAAGAAGAAAAGTTTTGGTTTTCCCGCCAACGTCTGGCATCTGTTCGTCTGGAAAGTTTCCGTAAGATCCTTAATGGACACAAGTTTTCCGTTGCTTCCATAAAGATAATTTAGCACTCCGTGTGTTAGAATACAACAAACAAAACAGTCAAAGTCAGTATGATCTACATTGTGTGCGATGTCAATTAAATAGGTCATCATTTCAGTTTCAGTGAGGTTGTCTCGACGTCGCACAATAAAACCAAGCTTCGAAAATGTGTGCTGTAATGATTCTGAAAATATAGAATACATACTCTAATGATCCTGAAAATATAGAATACTTACTGTAATGATTCTGAAAATATAGAATGTGTGCTGTAATGATTCTAAAAATATCAATAAGACAAAAACTGACTTTACAAAACTGAATGCACATTACAATGAAATTAGTGTAGAACTGAGTATAAAACTTGTAAAACCTATTATTCCAGAAGTGTATGAAGAAAATCAGTACCTATTTCATTCTAATTAACTAATTCCTTTTTCTAATTTAATTTCTAATTAACTTTTTAACATTACCTATATAACAAGCATACATAATCACATTCAACATTGTATCATGCAACAAAAATCAAATCAAGGGGCAGCAAAACTTGAATTTGACATACTTGTCCATATGATATTTAGATAGTTAATTCTTGATAATTTCTGCTTTTCCATACAGGCTGTGGGACATCCTGGGCAATATGGACAAATAATTATGCCCGCCCTGAAATCTAATTCACTAAAAAGGTTGTGCACCAACTATGTATCCATGGTAAAGTGTCAGAAACAATTTGTGTAGGAATTTAAGGGAGTTATGATATAGAGGATATTTGTTTAGTTCAGTGTAAGATCAGAATATATTTCACCTAGTGAGCACCAAAAGGTATATTTCACCAGTGGCGCAGGTGAAATATAATTCGATCTTACACTAAGCTAAACAAATTTTCTTTCTATTATATGCAAAGAAATGTTTAAAAAGACATTTTAACCTAATACTAAATGAAAAGCTTTCCAATTTATAATACAACGTAACGTCATTTACGATATCACGTCATTTAGTTGGTTTCCAGTAGGCAGTACTTTGCACCTGGTATTTCACTGAAACAACCTAAGGGGCTTAAATTAAAAACAGTGAAAATATCAAATTGATAATTTCGCTGTTTCAAACAGTGAAAATATCAGTTTCACTGATATATTTCTATAAACAACCAAAAAGCATGTAATAAAAGCTGTTTTACCTGCATCTTTGTCAGTACCATTCCTAGCTGGCATCTCCTTACTTGTGTTATCTCCTTGAATTACATGGAATTCTTTATTGTTTATAATTACACACCATCCTGTATAAAAGATTATTAAAGTTATAGCCAGTGGTACACAAAAAATGAAAATTTCAATAATTTGACCTTCAGGGTCAAGGTTACGCAATTAAAATAATTTGACCTTTAGGGTCAAGGTCATTTATGACTAAAGGTGAAAGTCTGTCTGGTTAACTTAAAGGTCTATCCTAAAAAATTATTATGACCAAGTTTGGAGACAATTCATTCAAAAATAACAAAGTTATAGCTACTACTACTAGCAAAAATCACCAAAACAAGAAAATGAACAAGATTGCATTTGTGAAAAATGCTATGCCACCGCATTAATACAACACTAAAATAAAATAGTAATGTAGGAGCAGATTTTTTTTTGTTTCTATACAAATGAAGATTGCCATAATGCGTAGATCACTGACCTATCTAATTCTTATTATTAGATTAGTGGTTAAATCTATTGTTATTCAAATAAAAGATTAAAAGAGTAGGAATCTATCAATGCAGTTGAGTCTAGTGAATTTGGTGGTGAAGGTCATATTTCACATGGCTAAAATTCCATGACTGTACATCAAAGGACAACACAGTAAGACACTTTGTCAAAATCTAGGCCAGCTGATATCAAAGTTCACTTTACATCTTAATCTGTGCATATGATATGGTTCAAATTTCATAGCTGCACATTAAAGGACAAAAAAGTAGGTCACATCATCAAAATCTAGGTCACCTGATATCAAAGTTCAATCTGACAAATAAAAATGTGCATATAGTCCAAATTTCATGGCTGTACATCAAAGGACAAGAAAGTAGGTCACTGTCCCCTTGGGCAAGGCAAAATTTTGACGCTGTACATCAAAGGACAAGAAAGTAGGTCACTGTCCCCTTGGGCAAGGCAAAATTTTGACCCAAGTGTTTAATTCAAACAATCTTGATACAGGTCCACCAAACAACATTTCATGTCAAATATCTAAGCTGTAGCTTTCTCCAATTCAAAAAACATTTGTTTAAGTTTCTGTTTTTACTTTGTGTACATAATGAAAGTCAATGCCCCCTGGCAGGGCCAATTTTGACACCAGGGGCAAAATTTGAACAACTTTGGTAGAGGACCTATGGATGATATTATAAAGCAAACATCAAAGCTCTAAGCCTTGTACCTTCAGACAATAAGATTTTTTAATTTTTTACTATATGTACATAGTGAAAATAAATGACCCCCAGGGAGGGACCAATTTGGACCCCAGGGCTATAATCTTAACAATCTTGGTAGAAAGTCTCATGCCAAATATCTATCCTCTAGCCGTTGTCAATTCAGAGAAGAAGATTTTTTCAAGTTTTTACTATATACATGTATATATAAGGAAAACTATCGCCTCTGGGGCAGGGCAATTTTAACACTAGAGGCATAATTTAAACAACTTTGGTAGAGGACCCATAGATGATTATATACAAAATATCAAAGCTCTAAGCCTTGTACCTTCAGGCAAAATGATTTTAAATTTTTACTTTATGTACATTATTTATATATATAAGTGACTGAAAATCAATAACCCCCGGGGCGGGGCTAATTTTGACACTAGAGGCAAAATTTGAACAACTTTGGTAGAGTACCTATAGATGATATCATATACCAAATATCAAAGCTCTAAGCCTTGTTCCTTCAGACAAGAAGATATTTTAGTTTTTACTATATGTACATATAGTAAAAATTCAATAACCCCGGGAGCCGGGCCAATTTTGACCCAAGGGCTATAATTTGAGCAATCTTGGTAGAGGCCTATAGGACAATGCCTTATGCAAAATATCTATGTTCTAGGCCTTGTGGTTCTTTACAAGAAGATTTTTTAAATTTATTCTTACAATTCCTTTTGGTTGCCATGGCAACCAGATTTCTGCATGGAATAAAATTCTTTAACCAACTTTGGAAGCCCTTCACCCAAGGATCAATCCTGCCAAGTTTGGTTGAAATTGGACTAGTGGTTTTTCACAAGAAGATTTTTTAAGTTCACTAAATAATCTATATAACACACATACATACAAACACACACACACACACAGGTGAATCGCAGATGCTGTGGTGGCATAAAATTTAGACATTTGACCTTCAACATTTGACCTTGAAGGTCAAGGTAATATATGAATGAAAGTCCAGTATAAAAGATTAAAAACCAATAAATAATCAATGTTAGATTATTAAACAATGTAAATTTAACATGAAATTGTAAAAACAACCACTAAGCATTTGATTTAAAATCAACAAGAGCTGCTAAAAATACCCAAACCTGAGATCTCTATGACACAGGACATTATGTAGTGCAATTAATCATTAGTTTTGAAAAAACATTTGAGCTGAGCTTGAAACAGAAGTAGTTTGAAAAGTACAGAATTATCTTTATTTTTTGACCTCAAGTAGCAAAAATAACCATTAAAGTTAATAATACATGGTTTTCAAGTGTATATTATGCAAAATTTTCATGTCTTCCTGGATAAAAGAAATTCCCAATAAATATTTTGCATCTAATATAAAATTCCCAATTTGAGTCAAACCGATGGATTTTTTCCTAATCTGTCCGGAAACGGCACCATTCCCAATGTAGGGGAAAAAAACACTACAGACATCAGGACTAGTATAATTATAATGGCAATTGAAAATTGAATGGTACACAAAAATGTACATTGTTTTCTAAAATACATTATGTTTAAGGAAATCACTAAAATATGCAGCAAAAAATTATTACTTCATCCAAAAGAACAGAAAAATTCATCAAATTTTCTTAAATCCTACAAATTATCAATATATGAGCCGCGCCATGACAAAACCAACACAGTGCGTTTGCAACCAGCATGGATCAAGACCTGCCTGCGCATCTGCCCAGTCTGATCAGGATCCATGATGTTCGCTATCAGTTTCGGTATCAGTTTCTCTATTAGTACTAGGGTTTGTAAACTAACATCATGGATCCTTATCAGTCTGGGTGAATGCACAGGCTGATCTGGATCCATGCTGGTCACAAACGCACTATGTTGGTTGTGTAATGGTGTGGCTCATATCACATTAATTGACAATCCAGGTATTTTTAAAACAGATATAATAATTACGTATACAAACCTCTTGGTCTTCTGTTCATAGGGTACACGGGGAGTTCCGGTATTTGCCGGCTAGGCTGATGAACAACCGGAAGTGCCATCTGCCGACTGTTACCTACACCTTGAATCTGTTGACTTTGACCTTGACCTTTTATAAAATTTTCCAATGGCACCATCTGTGGAGCCAATTCTCTACTGATTCCTGCATTAACAAGATAATTATCACCTTGTTTATAAACAGCAATTCCACCATTTATGATATTAACATCATTTTGTGCTGGGATCACATTCGACAATATTTGCTGATGCCCATTCATTTGTCTAAATTCCGTCATATTTCCAGGGGTTGGAACTTGTGTTGGGGGCAGTACTTGTCCAGGGACTGGAACCTGTGTTTGGGGCAGTACTTGTCTTAATTCAGGTACATTGGCAAAGGCAGGACCTTGTGGAAGGGGCGGAGCTTGTCTCACATCAGGTTCCCTTTGCTGCAGACGAGACAATGCCACTTGCTGTCGTACAGAGTCTAGCTGGGCTTCTCTTACTGAAAAAAAGAAGATAAAAAAATACATCCAAAATTACAGACTATGCACCACATGTACTTAATTCATCTGCAAGGTTTCCATTTTTATATGAGGCTTCAGATGTGCCACAGAAAACAACCAATTTTGGCCAAGGAACAAAGGGGAAATTTAAATCAACAGGCTGAAAATACAACCAATCTTAACTACATTTCCAACGATAATATTGATCACTAATCTATTAGTAATGAAAACCCTGAAACATGTACACATAAAGTCTATAAATTATTACTTTTACAATCATTCACACATGACTTAATGACCCATTTAACCCAACCTTTTAATGGCTATAAAACCAACGCCCATTTTGTCATCAGCATTGACATTTCTTTTGATTTACAGTAAGACTTTAAATATATTTCAAACTTGTTCTGTAAAGTACTACCTTATTATACATTAATCTTCTTGAATTCTGTCATTTAATTAACAAGAGGGCCATGATGGCCCTGAGGTCGCTCACCTGTATAAAGGCCCCCACACCCCCCCCCCCCAAACGTTGCAGGGCCAATTTAACCCAAGGACTTTTATTTGCACAAACTTGGTAGACACCCATAAGAAGATGTTTCATGCTAAACATCTAAGCTCTAGCTCATTGGGCTTTTTAAAAGAAGATTTTTTTAAAGTTTTTACTATACACATATAGTTAAAAACAATGACACCCCTGGGGCCGGGCCAGGGCTTTTATTTGAACAAACTTTGTAGACACTTACTAGAAGATGTTTCATGCTTAATATCTAAACTGTAGCTATTTGGGTTTTTTCAAAGAAGATTTTAAGTTTTTGCTATACACATAATTATAAAGAAAATCAATGACCCCCGGGGCGGGGCCAATTTTGACCCCAGGTCTTTTATTTGAACAAACTTTGTAGACACTCACTAAAAGATGTTTCATGCTTAATATCTTAACTCTAGCTATTTGGGTTTTTTCAAAGAAGATTTTTGCTATACACATATAAGGAAAATCAATGACCCCCGGGGCAGTGCCAATTTTGACCCCAGGGCTTTTATTTGAACAAACTTGGTAGACACCTATTAGAACATGTTTGATGCTAAATATCTTAGCCATAGCTCTTTGAGTTCTTTAAAAGAAGATTTTTTAAGTTTTTACTATATGCATGTAGGGAAAATCAATGACCCCCCGGGGCGGGGCCAATTTTGACCCCAGGGCTTTTATTTGAACAAACTTGGTAGACACTTATTAGAACATGTTTCATGCTAAATATCTTAGCTCTAACTCTTTTGGTTCTTTAAAAGAAGATTTTTTAAGTTTTTACTATATGCATATAGGGAAAATCAATAACCCCCTGGGGCGGGGCCAATTTTGACCCCAGGGCTTTTATTTGAACAAACTTGGTAGACACCTATTAGAACATGTTTGATGCTCAATATCTTAGCCATAGCTCTTTGAGTTCTTTAAAAGAAGATTTTTTAAGTTTTTACTATATGCATATAAGGAAAATCAATGACCCCCCGGGGCGGGGCCAATTTTGACCCCAGGGCTTTTATTTGAACAAACTTGGTAGACACCCATTAGAACATATTTCATGCTAAATATCTTAGCTCTAGCTCTTTGGGTTCTTTAAAAGAAGATTTTTTAAGTTTTTACTATATGCATATAGGGAAAATCAATGACCCCCCAGGGCGGGGCCAATTTTGACCCCAGGGCTTTTATTTGAACAAACTTAGTAGACACTCACTAGAAGATGTTTCATGCCAAATATCTAAGCTCTAGCTCTTAGGGTTTTTTAAAAGAAGATATTTAAAGTTTTTTCTTTCGGTTGCCATGGCAACCAGAGTTCTGCATGGAATTAAATTCTTTGAACAATTTTTAAAGGTGACCACCAAAGGAACATTCCTGTGAAGTTTGGATGAAATTGGCTTAGTGGTTTATGAGGAGATGTCATTTAAAGTAAAAGTTTAAGGACGGATGGCGGACAGACGACTGACGGACGACGGACGAAAAGCGATCACAAAAGCTCACCCTGTCACTCTGTGACAGGTGAGCTAAAAATACATGTGACAACATGGCCAAGTGGTTAATGCATCGGACTAGTAATCTAATGATCGCTAGCCACATGGGTTCAAACCCTGTCAGGGGCAAGTCGTTGTTTCCTTGAGCAAGAAACTTTACACTCATTGCTCAGTACTGGTTGGTTCCAGGGACGGATTAGAAAGTGTGCCTATAAGCATATAGTTTCCTACACAATCCAACTGTATAACACAATCAAAGTACAAAATATGTAAATACTGAAATTTAGAATCAGAAAAATCTGCTTAAACTGCTTTAATAACCATTAACAGTTTCTAAATTCTAAGCAGTTTAAACAGTAAACTGACTTTTAAACAAAATAAAAGCAATGATTGTGTTTTGATTACCAGATTCGAATCTATTGTACTCATCAGATCACTGACCTGCCTGTGTTTGTTTATATGTGTTTAATTATACTCGCCACCTGTTGCCCATATGGGCAAGTCCTCTATTAGTGCATCAGTCATTTTAGATTTTGGAGGATGGTGCAAGATACAGATACAGAAAGATGCCTGAATTCCAGAAGGTTCTCCTCATTCTTTAGCGTGCCAAGTACTTAAGCACTCATAAACGGGACCTTGATTTTAAGTCTCTTTAAAAGTAATTTTAGTTGGCCAGCCCGGGAATCAAACCCCCAACATTAAGATTACAAGTCTCTGAGTTATGCGACCTGTATTTCTGTACTCATCTTTATATACCTTCTGGTCAAGGGCAAAAGATGATGGTTGCCATTTGTTGCATTATGGTGTGGCAGCGGTTTAAAGATGTCATAGCAGATAAAACAAGATCAGTTGGAAAACATGAAAAAGCTCAAATGGTAAATTGAAAAAGTCTTTGATATAAATTTTGCAGAAAGTTCAAAATATAACTAAATGACAACGTACAACTGACACAAACGTTATCACCGTCACCAGGGGGACCAGTTGGTTGATATTCAGTTGACCCCGGTCTGACAGTTGGTTCATTTAAGCTGTTCGTCCATCTTTTCAAATCTTCAGCACTTTTCTTACACCCAAGTTTTGTTAGTGTATAGCATAATGCAGGCACAATCTAAATAGACAAAAAAAGACATCAATTGATATATGGCAAAACAAAAGCTACAATCTAAAAATAAAAATTAAGAAATTTGTCAGTGAATAGCACAATATAGCAACAATCTAAAAATAGAAACACAGACATCAGTAAGCGCATGAAAATATTGTTATATTGGCAAAGGGAGGTAATTGAGGCATATCTATGACAGATATACTTACTTTTCCTTTATCTTGAACATTAGTTTCCCATTCCTGAATTAACTTCAGAGTTCGCTCCCTTGGTTCTGGTATTTGGCGCTGATACTGTACCAGTTGGTGATTTGTAAAGCCAAGTTCAATACCCAAATCTTCTACCTGGGGAGTCAGATCTGTGACTATCTGATCCAGGAGGTGCTGAGGGATGTTTCCTGTTGAAATGAAAAATAAAAAAAAAAATTATTCTAAAATTCTTATTTTGTTTTATTTTATATTGAGCTTTACGTCAGGCGATACTAGAACGGGCATATGGCAAATTTTCAGCCTTGTCTTTATTGAAAAACTGATGATGCAAGTCGTAGTATTGGGCTATATTTTGAAACAAACCCTAGTGTCTTAACCAGGAGTATAATATAAGGTTCATTCTGTTTAATTTTGGTCTGTTTAAAACAAGTTTTACTACTGAAATATACATAATAGGGGTCTAATCCAGGAGATTGCAGTGTATTATTCAGACATAAGCAGGAACCTGCACTCAAAGTATAGGCCACCTATCTGTTTTTGTAAGCATGAATGTAAGGATATTACATTTATCATAGCATTAAAGCCTTCAGCATGAGGACAAGGGGAAGTAATTTAAAGTCTGCACCCTAACAAACCAAAAAACACTTATATCAACAGAAAATGTTAAACTGATAATTGAGAACGGCTTTAGAACAAAACATTTTATAAAATAATTTGTATCAGTATTTTCTACTCATAAAAGACCAGAAATGCTGATATCCAGTCACAATATACTTTCAATATAGAGAAAAATAAAAATATAAATACATATTGGGGCTTTCAGATCAAAATCAAACACAATACTAACTTCTATCTGGTACTTCCGTAGTTTCATTTTCTTCACTATTAAAGCTTATGGTGCCAGCACTCACCGACCGTGCAATGTTACTTGGCTGCCCACTTGGTACTAGAAAAAAATGAAACTCTTAAGTTTTGAAAAAGCTTCAAAATAGTACAACTTTAAAAAATCTTATTATTACTGAAATATTCCATGGTTCAGGGGCGGCAAAATCAATTGTCCATGTTGCCCAGGTTGTCCCGCAGCCTGTATGGACAAGTGGAAATTTTGAATAATTAACTCTATAAATATCATTCGGGCAAGTTAAGAACTGATTCTCATAAAAACGGACATTTAGTAAGACAAAATCAGATTTTGCCAGTCCTGCGATTAAACATAGTACATGTATATTTTTTATGAATTATACCAATTTTATTTCCTTTAGTATACTGAAAGACAAATGTATCTTTATATTAAATAATGACACAGTGGTAAATATTACCTGTAGGCTGAGATTGTTGTGAAGGTACGGTTGGGTTCAATCCTGGACCTTGTCTTTGAAGTGGTTCCAATCCTAAAAATATAATTATAATAACTAATATACAACTTCCAACTAGAGCTATCACATAAAGGCATTCATACCCCAACCTGACATCTTAATAAAGTGAAAAATAAGTGGTCTGAAGCCAAATTATTTCACCTACTTTAGTTCATTTTAATTTGACTGTGTTGGAAGTTTTAAGCTTATTAAAACACTCTCGAATCCTTTCCTGGAACCAACCAGTTTCTTAGCAATGAATGTACAGATTCTTGCTCAAGGAAACAACGGCTTTCCCCTGACATGGTTTGAACCCTGGCGATAAGCAATCCTTAGATTTTTAGTCTGATTCTTTAACCACTCGGCCACGGCCCCATTTCAAAAATTATTTCATCTGCTAACTTAAAATCATTACAATCTATTGCCTTATTTAAGAGTTATCATGTTGTAACCATGGTAACTGACTGACTTACATACAAGCTAAAACAAACAAAAATGATTTTATATGACAAACACAATGGTGTAAAAACATACCTTGATATATTCTTATCTTATCTACCAGATCTCCCCTTCTCACCGACTCCATGACCTTTGTTAAAAGGTCAAGGTTATCATGTGACAATAACCCCTCCTGTTCCATAAAAACAAATAATTGAAGAAGCGACCTTTTGTCATTCAGAATTTTCTTGCGAATTTTTCCTCTAAGATAGAATCTGATTTGTTCTGTTTCCTTGTCATCGAGGTCCTCTATGATGTCCATTAGTAATGTTCTAAAAATAGATAAACTTCTTTTAAAAATAGATCAACTTAGTGTAAAAAAAGGTCAACTAAGTACAAAACTGCACCAACTAACCCCTTTACATAAACTAACCCACTTAGTTGTTCTGGTGATTCAATTAACCCCATCAGTTCATGCCGGACATCAACTAGCCCCCTTAGATCATCTAACCCGTGAAGCAGTTCTTTTAAGTGAATTTCAGGTTTCAGCTTCGGATAATCACCTGTTACATGTATAGGTTAGAGTGCATATTGGGTGTTCTTCGTAAATAAGAAAGCTAAAAAGGAGCGGAGCTTGCGAACATCCAATATGCACTCTAACCGGCTTAGTGCTCCGCCCATTTTTTTCCGCCCAACACACTGCATGACGTCACACGATAGCCTAAATGTGTATACATAACCAAATTTGGAAGAGGTAGCGGTACACATTTTCGGGTCATAGCTTATTCCCGCATTCTGTCTAGGTAAATCAGACAATATCACGGTGCATATCCATATCGGTACCCTCTTTGCGAAATATTCTCAAACGGTACCCTCTTTGAACATACACAGG
Source organism: Ruditapes philippinarum (assembly GCF_026571515.1). Lineage (NCBI taxonomy): Eukaryota > Metazoa > Mollusca > Bivalvia > Venerida > Veneridae > Ruditapes > Ruditapes philippinarum. The sequence goes on along the minus strand of NW_026862887.1, from coordinate 219,486 downwards.
TCATTCTCTGCTAAAAACAAACCAGCGATGGATAACAATGCAGTAAAATTCATTGTAATAAGGAAAGGAGATATGACACGTAGAAAAGATGTATACCACGAAACACTAGAATGTTTTATTTATGTGCTGATTTGTCATGTGCCCGATTTTCATGTACTGCAACTTCACAATAAGCTACAAAAAGCTACAAAAAGTCGACATGTCTTGCCTCGCCCGTCACCTCGACATATTTTTCGGGCTGAAATGACCCTGTAGCTTGATTATATATGCATCATACATATTTAATATTTCATATACATATCATCTTCGGACAAATGGCAGTAGAGCAACGGTGGGTAATATCGACCCTTTAACGCGATACTATTCAATGAAATGTTGATTTAAGAATTTAGTAGCATATGACCTAAGCATATGAACCAGCTTTTTCTATTGGTTGTTTCCAACCAATACGGTCGTCCGTTTTACCTTCTTAATGTCAGTGGCATATGTTTCCAATATACACGTGACACTGTCAGTATCGACCCCTTTCGGCTAATATCGACCCCCTTTCAATTTTTTAAAAATAAACACAATTCAAGGCTATAAGATTTAAAAGAAAATGTATCGTTAATAACACAGTGCGATTATCAACCCAACAATTTCATTATAATTATACTACATGTACATAATTTATGTTTATTAAATATAAACAAGACCTTAACACATATCAGGCAGTTTAAATATAAACCTCTAAAACATGATGAATAACTTTTTTTTAAAAATAAGAATACAAACGCAAATTACACTTGAAGATATCTATTTCATTCTCTTTTTTTCTTTTCAATTTCAATTTATCTTAAATATAACAGTTTCAAGCAACAACAACAAAAACAACAGTTGCATATGCACGAGTACATTTCACTCACACGCATTGCACACAAAGACAAACGTGCTTTCATTGACCTCTGAATCTGTGTAGCCGGCACACACTACATGCCATTGCCGACAACATGATTCACAAGAAATCCATGCTTCTTGTAATTCTTCAGAAGATCTCCAGGTTTTGCATACAGGACAAACATCGACAAAGCTCTCCTCAAAATCATCACTGTCGTGATCCATGTATGGAATATCGTTATCTGACATATCTGTATCAGATTCAGAGCTATAAGTTACCTTTTTACTCTTTGAGTTTTGCTTCTTTGGTTTTGATGATAATTTCTTTTTAAGGTTTTCCTGTTTTTCTCGCTTGCGTCTTTCTTTCTCTTCTTCTTTCTGTTTTCTTTTAAGTTCTCTCTGACACTTTCTTTCTTCCTTCAACCTCGCTAATTCTTTCTTACGATCTTCTCTTTCTTTCAACATACTTAATGCTTCATCCCCTGATAACGCTTTCGGCAACTTATGCCGGAGCTGAACAATTTTCTTTTTTGGTTTTACTTCTGGCACACGTAAGTATTGAAATGCAGAAGATACCGTTGCCGGGTTTTTTGATAGACCTTTGGATGAAGAAGGTTGGGGAATAGGCAGTAAAGGACAAACGACTGATGATACAGCATCTGAAGTATTAACCTCAGGGGACACAAGGGTGTTTGATTGTATTATAGCAGAAATAGAACTGGCAGGAAAGACTACTGAATGAGTGCTTACAGGCAGTTGTTGTGCAGTGTCAACAAATCGGGAATTTACGTCGGGTTTTACATACGTGTTACTAGACGTAATTGAAATATCATTGTTGACAGTAGAAAGGGGAACCGTGCTTGATAAAGAGCCTACTACATTGACAATCACATCGGACACATGGCTTGAATTTGCAGCTTCAACAGAGTTTGATTCAGAATCAGTAACAGTGTTTTGAGTTACTGTTTGAGTGTTGGAAACTAATCTAGCAGGACCAAGTTTTGTCTTGTCTATACCTTCGGGACTAAAGGGGAACAAACCTGATCTACGAAAGCCATTTGCAGCATTTTGGAAGGTAGCTACCTTACTCCAAGCTTGCTTAAATATGCCTGGAAAGTCTTTCTTTGTGACCGCCTGGCCAATGTTTGACATTTGCCAGGTTTTCACAGCCGCTTGCCAGGCGGACTTCAAGGGTGAGAAGAGTCCTACATCGGCTGCCTGCATGAGATGTGTAGCATTTGGCAAAAGACAATACAATATAATTTGATGATCTTTACAAAATTGAGCAGCCTCTAGTGTCATGTGGGTGGAATGTCCGTCCACAAAGAGGAGTACAGGACGTGCAATATTTGTTTTAATTAAGGACTGGTCAAGGACTTTTAGAAACTCAACAAAAGTGTCCGAAGTCATCCAACCATTAGGGGTTGTCGTATAAATGGCTTCCGGGAAACCTGCTAAACCAACATCACGGAGTCTTTCCCCAGGAAAAAGAATCATTGGTGGCAGGTATTCCCCAAAGCCATTGAAGCCAGCCATAACAGTAATTTGCATTTTAGTGCTAGCTACAACATTATATACATGTTTTGCACCAGACGGAGCCAAAACTTTGCCAGGTTTTACTGACAGCGGGAAACCGCTTTCATCAGCATTATAAAGACGGCGCGGGTCTTTTAATAATGCATCATAAGTGTCAGGAAACTCCTTTTGTAAATACATATATACACCAGTATACCAATTATTTACTTTTTCTATTGTAACTGCCGCGCGCTCATGCCCGAGAGACATAGGCTTTCTAAATGCCATCTCAGGATGACGCCTTTGAAAGCCAACAAACCAGTCCTTACCCGGTAGATTATCACGGAAAGGTGTTTCACGTCCGTCGAGGTTTAAAATATGCTGGACTTCATAAACAAACTCCTTCTTTGTAAGCGGGTAACCAATATCACACATCAAATTAGCGTAAGCTACAAGTACGTTTTCCTCTGCCGGCGTGAGTACAGTTTTCCGTCCAAGAGAAGTAGACTCAGGTACTCGACCAGAAAGTTTGTCCAATAGCGTTGTCTTAGGTATGCCGTAAGCCTTTGCCGCTCCTTTCCTACTCATTTGGCCACTTCTAACCATCTGTATAGCTAAAGCCATTGCCTCGGGCTTGTACTGCACCCTTTTCTTAGCACAAATCTGCGATGACATTCTTTTTCAAACATATACCTGAAAATGAGAAAAAAAGAAAATAGAAAAAAATCTATATTTTGTCAATGCAGTATATAAATTGTATGTCACTCTGTGTATATTTTAAACATGTTTAGATCTAGTCATGCAACTAAGAAATATCATCTTGCCCCAGCAAAGAATCTTTTCGATTACAAGTTTATGTAATATTTTACGATGGGGTCGATATAACTAGATTTTGAAATAATATTCTGTTTATTTCGACCCCCGCGTGATCCTCTGTAAGTAAAAGCAATAACCTTGAGATCATTTTAAATCACATTTAAAGACTATATACAGTTATCCGGAGTTAAAAATATCTAAACAAACAATATTTTACAAATATGACAAGCATGAAATAATAACTCACTCACCTTAACGGAGCTGTTTAAAACTTGTTCGATTCTACAATGGAAAATGTCGTGAATCTTGTTTGCTCAGAGAACATTCAAAATGGCCGCGTAAAACGTAATCGATGACATCATCAATAATAATTGATCGACAGCAAACATAACCTTAATTGTAAACTCATTAATGAAGTTTAACGGGAGGGGGTCGATATTATACGAGGGTCGACATTACCCACCGTTGCTCTATATTGTCAAAAATAAATGTAAATGTAAACAAGAAACATGGCAATGCCATGAAACCAGGTTTTCAATTATCACCATTATAGATAAATATGTTGTATCTGAAATACAAATACAAGCAACAAACAATGTAACTATGTGCAATGTAAAACATGAATAATGTAGGAGGAATTGCCACAGAGGAAGTGTTCACTGTAATTATATTCTGTATAAGGAAAAAAAAACAAAGGGCCATAATTAAATAAAAAATTATTAAATCACAAAACCCCGACAATATGCGCCAGGGCACTGGATGACAAAGCTACTGTGAAAGTTTGAACAAAATCTGTGAGAAATGTAGGAGTTCAGCACAGAAGAATTTTTTCACTATAAATTCTGTATAAGGAAAAATAACAAAGGGCCATAATTAGGTCAAATATTATCCAATCACAAAACCCCAATAATGTGCGCCAGGGCACTTAATGACAAAGCCTCTGTGAAAGTTTGGTCAAAATCTGTTGAGAAATGAAGGAGAAGTTGCGCATGGTAAAATTGTTCACTATGTAATCTGTATAAGGAAAAAAAACAAAGGGCCATAATTAGGTCAAATATTATCCAATCACAAAACCCCGATAATGTGCCCCAGGGCACTTGATAACAAAGCTACTGTGAAAGTTTGGTCAAAATCTGTTGAGAAATGTAGAAGAAGTTGCGCATGTTAAAAATTGTTCACTATATAATATGTTATAAGGAAAAAACAAAGGGCCATAATTAGGTCAAATATTATACAATCACAAAACCTGACAATATGCCCTAAGGCACTTGATGACAAAGCCTCTGTGAAAGTTTGGTCAAATTCCGTTGAGAAATGTAGGAGGAGTTGCCCACAGAAAATTGTTCACTAATATATCCTATATTGGGAAAAAAACAAAGGGCCATAATTAGGTCAAATATTATCCAATCACAAACCCCGACAATATGCGCCAGGGCAATTGATGACAAAGCCTCTGTGAAAGTTTGGTAAAAATCCATTGAGAAATGTAGGAACAGTTGGGCACAGAAGAAATTATTCACTATATATCCTATATATTGGGAAAAAAAACAAAGGGCCATAATTAGGTCAAATATTATCCAATCACAAAACCCCGACAATATGCGCCAGGGCACTTGATGACAAAGCCTCTGTGAAAGTTTGGTCAAAATCCATTGAGAAATGTAGGAACAGTTGGGCACAGAAGAAATTATTCACTATATATTCTATATAAGGAAAAAAAACAAAGGGCCATAATTAGGTCAAATATTATCCAATCACAAAACCCCGACAATATGCGCCAGGTCACTTGATGACAAAGCTTCTGTGAAAGTTTGGTCAAAATCCGTTGAAAAATGTAGGAGGAGTTGCGCACAGAAGAAATTGTTAACGCCCGCCCGTCCGCCCATCCGCCCGCCCGCCCGCCAGCCGACATACCTCAATCTAATAACCAGTTTTTTCCTTCGGAAAACCTGGTTAATAAAAACACCCTACTTTCGGTTTTGCAGCGGCACGGGCTGTAATATTTACATAAAAAGTAAGAAATATTACATACATACTTTGTTGGAATAAGTGCACTTTTTATTTGGAAATTATAAAATGATACTGGTTCCGTAAGTAATAAAACATTTTAACTGTTATTTTGCCTGTTTTCATTTCAATTAACCTTTTTTTTTTAATTCTATGCCGTAGTGACGATATACATGTGCGTGTACGGAAAAAACATGATGCATAAATATTGATTAGTAGGAGTAAACTTCAAGATCTCTGCACATGCGTATATTTCACTTTAGCGCTCGTCGAAACTTAGCTCCGCCCACTTGCGTTTTATAAAATAAAACGTCCAGTTTATATAAAATCTGTTCTATTAAGATTTGAAACCTGAAAATTTGAAAAATCCTCGTCGGTGATTGGCTTAAAAAAATTGGCGAGCACTAAGTACCTTTTGTTATTTAATTGTTATTAAAGTGTCATATTTCTTTACAGTGCAATATATAAAACACTATCCTATATCATGTCCCCTTTCATCATAAATTCTTCCTTAGAACTAATAACATTTGAGCCGCGTCATGACAAAACCAACATAATGTGTTTGCGACCAGCATGGATCCAGACCAGCCTGCGCATCCGCGCAGTCTGATCAGGATCCATACTGTTCGCTATCAGTTTCTTTATTTGTTATAGGGTTTCTAAGCGAACAGCATGGATCCTGATCAGACTGCACAGATCAAAGGCTGGTCTGGATCCATGCTGGTCGCAAACCCATTATGTTAGTTTTGTCATGATGCGGCTCATTTATATTTTAGACATGTCTTTCCTCAGTTTGACAAACTTCCCGGATTAATCATTTCATGCATGGGAATTTTGCATTACATTTCTACAGGTTCACCAGAGGTTGTTGTCTTACATTTTATTTAAATGACCAATGCCTATGTTTATGTCCTTTTACTGTCTATTATTACTAAAATTAACTAACATTACATAATTATGCCGATCAACCAATGTAAATTCAAAATAAAGAGTAATACACGTCAACACCTGGGCAAGTTTACAATATTTCATTGGAGTCTACTAGTTTCAGTCATTTATATGACCTTCATCAGGAAAATTTGAATCAAAATTTTGTCTATTCAAGTGCTAAAAAAATGGCTATGCTTCATGACATTTGTTACTAATTATAAGAATCTTGTTACTAAAAAATGAATCAAATTGGCAACATGCCAATGAGTATGCAGAGTAAAAAGGACAATATAACAGTTACAGTAACAATGACTGAGTCTGTTTCAGATATTATGAATAACATATTTTTATATTGAATAATATATTTCTACCTTGAATAACATATTTGTAACTTTAATAACAAATCTCTACTTTGAATAACATATTTCTACCTTGAATAACATATATGTCTACCTTGAGTAACACATTTCTAACTTGAATAACATATATTTCTACCTTTTATAACATATTTTTACCTTGAATAACACATATGTCTACCTAACACATATTGCTTACTTAAATAAGATATTTCTAACTCGAATATTAAACATATTTCTACCTTAAATAACATATTTCTACCTTAAAAACATATTTCTACCTTGAATAACATATTTCTAACTTGAATAACATATTTCTACCTTGAATAACATATTTCTACCTTGAATAACATATTTCTACCTTGAATAACATATTTCTACCTTGAATAACATATTTCTACCTTGAATAACATATTTCTACCTTGAATAACATATTTCTACCTTGAGTAACATATTTCTACCTTGAATAACATATTTCTACCTTGAATAACATATTTCTACCTTGAATAACATATTTCTACCTTGAATAACATATTTCTAACTTGAATAACATATTTCAACCTTGAATAACAGATTTCTAACTTGAATAACATATTTCTACTGTACCTTGAATAACAAATTTCTACCTTGAATAACATATTTCTTCTGTAATCAAAACTTCAACTCATACATGTATATAATACAATCACTTCTTTATAAATGGCATACAAAAAGTGCCTTGTTAAAAAGCCTTCAATATTACTTTTTACATTATTTTGGAAAAAAGAATATTATTATCAAAAAAGCCTTAAGTATTACTTTTTAAATAATTAAGAAATAACATTAATTGTTCACCAAATTCATTACCTGAATGGTAAAAGTTTTTTAAAGTTTTGTAAATGGTTCCTGACAGCATCAGGCTGGAAACCGAGTTTTCTGACAAGATCCAATCTGTGGACGCGTCCGAGGCACTCTAGCAGATAATCTACATTGTTTGACTCTATCAGTACCATCTTTTTCATTATATCAAATACTTCCAATGCTGTTTGTGATTTTTCTAGTTTGGAGACTGAAACAAAATATTTTAATATACACTCTTCTGTAAATTGACATAATTTTTTTCCTAATTTAAAGACTGGACAATTACAGTCAATTGTTATTTAATGTTACTATATTTATAAAAAAAAATACTCTTGAACATTTTCTTGAACTTTTTAAATCATAAAATCCCTTACAGTTAGTTTGCTGCCAGTAAAAACTTTGTACTGTAGGCTGCATGATACACAAATAAATCAAGCAATCAAAAAATGATGAACATGCCAGTGTTTACAGTTTGCAAATTGGCTGACTGGCAGTTTTATGCAAATTGGCTGACTAACAGTTTTATGCAAATTGGCTGAAGAACAGTCTTATGCAAATTGGCTGACTGGCAGATTTATGCAAATTGGCTGACTAACAGTTTTATGCAAATTGGCTGACGGACAGTCTTATGCAAATTGGCTGACTGGCAGTTTTATGCAAATTGCCTGACGGACAGTCTTATGCATTTTGGCTGACTGGCAGTTTTATGCAAATTGGCTGACTAACAGTTATACGGACAGTCTTATGCAAATTGGCTGACTGGCAGTTTGATGCAAATTGGCTGACTGGCACTAAGATAATACATAGGCACTGGTTTACACAAATGAACACATGGTTTTGTTTGTAACACTATTTGTGAGTAATTGAATAGGTGGTAATAACTTTTTATCTTCGTAAAACTGCAAGAGTCCATTTAGCACTTTGATTACAAAAAAAAAACACAATTGAAATAAAAACAATTGACAATTTGAATTAAAATTTAATTTAACTGATATTAAATACCTGGGATGTGATCACGGCAAAGAAACTTGAGTCCTTCCAGTTCGTCATCACCTACTTCTTCATCTATGTCGATCAGACGCTGGTGTAAATCTGTTATGGCTGTAATTGATGGCTCCTGTGAGAATAATCGTAGCGAATCACACTGAACATCTTCAGTGTCCTCATCACCTGGCGGGTCCTCCGTATGTAAGGATTCCAAGTTTGGTAAAACAGTTGCACTCATTCTTGAGTTTTGTTTTTGTCTACTTTAACTGAAAGAATAAGAAAGCTACAGTTTTGTTATTATCTAACAATTGTAAAGAAAGTCTTCTTATATTCTTATTGCATAGCTTAACATGATAAATAAGTTAAAGTAGCATTTGATGTTTATATTTCCATATATCTTGAGTCAACTTTTGATTTCATTTTCTGAAAAATGATCTTGATGATAATCATATCAATAGATAAATAGATGGTAAATTGTTTTTACTTACAACATAAATAACAAGGTCTAAAAGTCAAAAAATTGTTAAAATAACAGTTGTTATAAAATAGAAAGAAAAAAACAACATCATCAAAGTCACATGATACAAATTTCAAGTAGTTCTACTTGTAAAAACAAGTAAAATATTCCTACATCAAATATCAGTTTTATTCCCTGTTAACAAACCAAATTAATAAACTTATGTCACTTTAAAATTTTAACAACAGACAAGTTTGAAAAAAAAATCTGTTGAAAAATTAAATTAAATGTGTCCATAAATAAGGTCATGTACAGTAACTATATACAGACTTTAAACTCTGACAAAAAAAATGAGTAAAACATCTGATCTTTCAAAGACCCTGACCACATCAACAGGGAAATCCAAATATGTGAAACTGAACATATAAGAATTACAGAAATTACCAAGTTGATGCTTAAACACCTTATTATCCCGAAGGCGAGGAGGATATGATTATAAGGCCTAAAGGCGAGGAGGATATGAATTGGGTATTATATATCAATGAAGATAGGAAACACTGTAAACAAGTTAAGTAGATCTATCAAATAGTAGACTGTGTCACGAGATATTGTGCTATTTTGTGTCTGGGCAATATCTCGCCTCTACGTAGTAAAAGCGAAATTCGGGCCAGAACGAAAATATGCTTTGGCAGGTAAATATAGAATCTATTTTGACTTTATCAACAGTGATCAAATAGCAAAACTTTCACTTTGAACGTTATGTTCCTTTCCTCTAATGTTTAATCATAAAAATAAAACAATATATTTGAATCATCTAATAAAGACACTTACCAGTGTAACGAAAATATCTTTAATATTCTATAAGTAACAAGAAATACTAGTTCTGTTTTATATATAAACCAAATAAATTTTCTATGAAATGTCCGAGGGAAATTCCAAATCTAAAAATAGATATTCAAGAGACATTAGATTTTGCAACTTCTCGGCCATATCCGTCTTACTTGCAACGCATAATCAACCAATCTCCTTGAAACCTACGCAGTGATCTCCCCTTATCAGTACAGATTCTGCCAAGGGAGGTTATCAGTGTGAGGAGTTTGATAATCAACGAGAATTTCCGAATGAATAAAAATTCGCCACCATTAACATTCGCCCTTCTTTAATGATGATTTGCCATCATAAACTTTAACAATTCGTTCCATTTTTTATAATTATCATGAAAACTTGTCCTATACCAGTTTCATTGGAAAAATATTTTAGGTTAAGTATTTTTTGTTTTTTTTTAAAAAAATTCTGCGTAAAATCCATAAAATATTAACTCCAGTTTTACAAAACTATCGACATAATATATTTTTACAGTAACAGAAATGATAGAATTTATCATTTTAACCTCGCATACTGATCTGTTTAAATCTAATTAATGAATAACTGGTTAAGCTTCGCAGTTACAAATACATTAATCTAATTTAACATGAACAAAAACAAACAAAAAAACACATACGTAATTCAAAGTCTGCGATACGGAACCATGGTAGGTTAAATCAATCATTTTCACCATAACAAAATGAATTGCTATACCAACTATTTACAAATTTTATTAAAAACTTTACAATGCTTAGATAAGGCATCACTATATAACACAGGGGGAAACATGTCCTGAATTGAGGTGCATGTAATTTATTTATTTATTTATTTATTTATTTATTTAGTTTCATTCATTCATTCATTCATTCATTCATTCATTCATTCATTCATTCATTCATTCATTCTCATTCATTCATTCATTCATTCATTCATTCATTTATCTGTTCTGTTCTGTTTGTTTGTTCGTTTGTTCTTGCTTGGACATAATATAAGGCTCTTGTTTGTTCGTTCGTTCGTTCGTTCCATTTTGTTTGTTTGTATTCCGTCAAACTTTGAAGCATTATGCATATATGCATAAAGTTATTTCAAAATTGAAATTCACAAAGACATGTTAACCATAACTGACTTGAATAAAAGAACAGATACATCGTAAATTAAACATAAACAAAGAAAACCGCTTATTATGATCAAAGACTGTTTAAAGTACATGTAGCTTTTAGAGAGAGAATTAGAATAATATGCTGGAGGATTCTAACACCGGTATTCCTAAAGATAGTACACTGTTCTTAAAGTTAAAACTTCTAAAAAGAAACACCAGGCAAAATCATATTGAAAACACATATCATCTCGAGTGCATTTAAGTATTGGTTTTGGTATGGAACCCAAGAACAGGCCCGATTGGTTATTTATGCAAATTTAAACCAGGGTATGTATAGCGTAACTGGTTTAAATTACATTTAAAGCCAGAACTTGCCTGGATTAATCTTTGCATAGTTGCGGACACAGGTGTTTGGCACTACTGCCACCCCATCCTTTTACCCACCCTACAACCCTCTTAGGCCTACCTCTCAAAAACAATTTAAACTGAAGTATTTTTCATTAAGAATATGTTTTAATATTTGATACATGCATATGCTTTTAGTTCAATTTTCGTCATTTCCCGCAAAATAAGAAATGATACAAATATATATGTTACAATGTATCATTTATATTTTTTGCGGGGAATTGTTTTGGAGAGGTAGAAGGGTTGTAGAATGGATAGGAGGAGGGTTGGGGTAGTGACCAATCAACACCTGTGGTGTCGGGAAAAAAGAGCACAATAGTAAACAGAAAACATAACCAACGATAGATGCCAAGGAAATAGTAAGAGTAATTTACAGAAGTATAGGAACATAGAGTTAAAGAACGAATACCTAAAACGAACATAATGATTAAGAAATATATTAGGAAAAATAAGGCCCAAACTTTAAGAAGGGAAATAAAACTGTGAGTAAGGTTGGTAAATACCAACTTAAATTCCAACACGATTTGTAATAAGGACTGTGGATATACAGGCATTCTTGTTTTTCAGTAGAACTGTATCATGGGATAAGTAACATTTATTTTGGTGCTAGCAGAATATAGTTATTGTAGCTTCCAACTGGCCACGCATTTTACAGGAATAAGTGTGTAGACATCATTTTTGTTATTATGGCAAAATTCTGTTTTGGAATAAAAAGCTAATACCTGTTCCCATTTTCCCTCTCTTTTTTGTATGTCATCTTCAGAAGAGTTGTTCTGAGTTGAGAACGTAGAACACCAGGCTAGGAACTAGTGTGAATGTAGCTTATTAACTTCTTTTCGCGAAAAAATGGACCTTGAATACTTCTTATACGGTAAATGGAAACATTTTTGCTCATGTTGTTGGCATTTTAATGCGTATCTCGTGGTTATTTGACATTTTGTCTTCTAGTCCATCAATAAAATGATTGCTAGCAATTTCTCTTACCACACATGTACGTAATGCACTTTCATAAAAATGCTTATGGCGTATCAATTGCCTAGTATAAGTAACGATCCGAACTTGACAAGAAAGTTTCTGAAGAAACATATTGTTTGTCAACTATAACTTGAATTCAATTCCTTTGGTTACAAAACATTTAATATTTAAGTTATATATAGTCTACTTAGAATCAAAATAATCCGGATATGAGAAAATAATACATTGAAACTGCTATCACTGTTTCCATGGTAATAGAAAAAAAATATATTGACAAGAATTAACTGGTATCTTTTATTTGTAAGTAGTACTGTACAATTTCCTATGTTAAACTGAAGGTGGGATACGTTTCTTTATATATAAGTGTCAGTATAATAAGATCTTAAAGACACGAGGTATTAACTTTGTATCGTGTGAAAACGGCTGCCATGACGACCATCTCGGCATATATGAATGGTCCCATGGTCAAAATGTATCTCATGTTTTAACGAGCATTTGGCCAAGTTGGGTGCTTGATTTCCTTTTTTTTTTTTTTTTAAATATTTTGACATATTTTGTTACAAGTTGACTAGACTTTATGATATTAAAAATTAAAACACCTGTAGCACTTTTAAATTCAAATATTCAGCCTGGTTCCCTTTCATTTTAGAGTACATTTAAAAAGTCATGGCCTGATGTAAGTAATCAGGGAACCAGTTAAACTAAACCGGCGTATTATGGATACAACCTGTAAAACATAGCTATTAAATTACAGCGTATTGTTTTGCACTACTTTCATACTGATATCAATACACATAGAACAAAAGTAATAGTTGAAATGTCAACACTAATTATACACGCTCAAGAAAATAATATCCTTAAAAGAATGATAGAACTTTAAACTGACTTCGCCTAGTGAACTTATTGTTTTCTTAGTTTAGTCACAACATTAAGCTCAATATTATTTCATGGAATCGCGGAATATTTTCAGGCAAGTAATTTCCCCTTTTTTCCAGAAATTCAATAGTTAATAATTGTTATTTTTTAAGTTGAAATGAAAAATGTAAACATATCTTTTTTAGCATGGTAATAGTCAATATTCATGATATCGTACAATATCATAGTTACGGTGATTGAAGAGTTTATATGTCGGAACATAGCCCATGCCGTCCTGTAGAGCTTGGAAGCTATAAAGTACAATCTGTAAGATCAAAGTATTTAATTTACACTTCCAGCTATGGCCGAGACTGAACTGCATGTAGTGGACTTAGTTGCAGAACCTGATCCTGATCCAAAAGAAGTTGATAAAGATATTGATAAAGGAGTTGATAAAGACAGTAGTAAAGAAATTAGCCAAGAAATCGATAACGAAATTGATCAACAAGCTGATATTGGAATAGTTAAAGAAACAGAAACCGGTCACGTAAATGATGTAGAAATTGATACGGCAATTGAAAAAACAGTTGATGAAGGAACTGAAATAGAAATTAATAAAGAAAGTGATCAGGAAATTGAAGCAGGACTTAAACCGCACGCCGTTGAACAGGAACAGGACGACGCGAATGATATGTCAAAGAATGTTGGTCACACTCGCTCTAAAGATAATGGACTGAATTTTCGATACACCGATCCGCCGAAAACAAGCAAAGAACGTGAGGAAATAAGTACCCTGTCTCTTCCAGTGATAGTAAGTTTTTAAAAACCTTTCAACAATTTTAAAGGATTTAAAATCACTGTTTGGTGCATTTATAACCGTATATTACTTGACAATATTAAAATTCAATAAAATAACATCATTCGACCCAAAGGTTTAGATTTAGATAAAAACAAAGTCAGCCAGAGGTGAGGTTTAACATTGCTGTTAAGGTACCTGCCTTTCAACCCATGAATCGTTGGTTCGAGACGGGTCACGATCATGTTTCTTAGTATCATTATTATGATTCCAGTACTGGATAGTCAAAGTAGTCGACTCACATTTAACCCTTAAAAGTCCAAGTGGCGTAAATAATTATATGTTTTAATCTTACTATAACTTTACGCATAGTTAGCTTATTAATGCCAGGGTCTTTCAAATAGAGTTAATGCTAACTGTGCGTAAAGTTATGATAAGATTCTAAAACATTTCAATAAATTCAATGAAATTTAATAAAGCTATTTTTAGGGCATTTCAGAACTGTATACTACATGCACTTGATAATCGTTATATTCAATTTGATATTATTTTTGTTCAAGTACACGTCGAGATACATGTATAATTACGATGAAACCTGCTCACATTTTACATGCGTTTAACCAGAATAGCTGTAGAAACCACATTTTAGGCAATACTACCAATTATACTTAATTAATATTGAAATATACAATACATTGCATAATTATGTTTCAGCCGAACACAGTGTCGCCACCTGTGTCAATAACAGGCATATTGAACGATGTTGAGTTTGAGCCTACTAAGACGTCACCAGGATTCACACCCGCCTGGGACGAACCAGTCGTATCGTCTCAACGTTCCATGCCCGTGCGTTCAAAAAGTGAGTTAGGGTTTACCAGTTAGTTTTTTACTGAAATCTCGCTTTATTGTGTATTGTAAAAGAATTAGAATTCAAAAGAAACAGATGAATCCGAACTGGTTTGTTTGGACCTTATGATCATGAATGGTAGAATTTAAGGCACAAGTTTTTAAAAGTCCTGCCAGTAAAATAAGAATTTAATTAAAGTCTATAAAAAAGTTTCAGAAACATTGAAAAATTCAAAGACCTCCCTAAAAAGGAAATGGCCTTTTGTTTATTTTAACTATTGGTTCATAGCATTGCTGGAACCGAAAAGATTAGCTTTTGTGACAATCGCAACTTTTCGGACATTTCAGTCAGTCTTCGGATATTATTGATAAAAGCCAAGATGTTTCGATTGCTTTTGCCATCCTTATGGAGCCATACAAGCCAATATATTTGTGCAGTCTGACCAGATTCTATACTGACTGTTTGTTTTCTTGTTCTGTAAATATCTAAACCCCTCTTTTGTTTTATTTCAGGAAAAAGAGAAATTGTCAAGCTTCCGAATATAACATCACGTGATGTTCGTAAAACCAGAAAGAGACGTCCAGTAAGAAAGCGCATATCGAACTCGCCACCCAAACATTACTATGAATACCGATACATTCTTAACAACAGGATAAGGCTTACCAAAATCTACACAAGACCTCCAAAATTTGCTGTAATTATATTTCTTTTCTTTTTCATAGAGCTTCTCGTGAGTAATTTGGGGTTTGTTCCAGTTTATCTGAGGATATAAAGAAGTTTTATATAACAGTTATATCGGGAAATAAGCACAAAAAGTGCCCAGTGAGGGTATAACGTTACACGTTTGTCTTTGTAGCTTAGGATTTATTCGAGGAAACCCACGATTGTTGTTTTCTTGATAAAATCTTTTGTTATGTTTATTTGTTAATGAAACAATATATAGAAAAAATGTGAAAACTCGGTTTGAATAGGTCTATTCACGAATCACATGATGTACTTGCTACTTTTGCTCACTCCATAGCATCGGCTTAGAACACCTTACCGTAATTTGTAAGGAGATTGTCCAATTAAATCTCAAAAAGAAAAGTTTGACCATTTACTTTTTTTCTAAAATTATTTACGTTACAGCAGTTACTGAAAAGTGAGACAAACTTTATTCGGATGAGCAGGGTAATAGTCGTATTGGGGACGATGTTGTTACGAGATGTCTTGAAAGCGTATATAGATCGGTTGTACCCACCGAAAGACTTGCAACAGTTTCTACAGCACTATAAACGCAGGCTTATCAGTTTCGCATCCACCCAGAAACTTCTCCAGAATAGGTTAAGATTTTGCACAAGGGTGACTGTATGTTCACTGACACATTGAATGTGAGCCACTTTTTTCCACACCATCGTTTATTTAATTGGTGATGGCAAGAAAACACTATCTACCCTAAAATTTGGCGGAAAAATGACCTTTGTCCGCGCGTGTTCAAATTCTTGTGGCATGCACTTTTTATAAATGTTCATTGATGAGATGTTACACACATGGATTGCATTCTTAATATCAGAATAGTAAATTGCATTCATTTTGTAGAATTTATGGTATTTTTTTCTTTTGTTTTATGTTTTCGTTGACGTGTTTTTGTTTTGGTTTGTTTTTGCATTTGTCAGTGAAATGGTAAAATTTAAAATATCACAGAGGGTTTATCATATTTTCGGGCCTTTCATATGTTGATATATTAACTTGGTTCCAAGATAAAATAAATTCTCTTTAGTAAATCCTTTCCTTTTGCAAGTATTAAAGTATCATTTTTTTATCATTACAAGTCTACATTTTTGTATAATTTACAGATGGCACGTTCTTTTTGATTACGAAAGTTATGAAGTGGAACTTAAAGACCTGGATCCCGCTCTCGTATTCTGGTTCCTGCGTTATGTATGTCATTTCAAGAAGCAGACGGACCTAATTTGGAAATGGAAACCAGCCGTGAATGATACAAGTGTAGCAGCCGACATCACTAGAATCCGTGACATGAGAAATGGGCTGATAAACGCTACAGAATTTTCTCTTTATGACGAAGAATATGAGCGGAAAGTAGAAGAATTTAAATCGGTACAGTAGAGCTATTGTTATATTTGTAAGGCATATAAACTGCCGAAGATTTTCTTTAATCATTACAAAGATAATACAAATTGTATTTTTAACATGATAAACAATATTGAGGCTCCGGTTGCTCGGATAATGTAGTAGTTGCACAGGGCCACCGCCTCGATGAATTATGAGAATAATTTGCGTAGTCTTTACACGGTCTGTTCCGCAATATTTGATTGACATGTGTTTGGGTGATAAAATTAATTACATGTGGGTTATAAAAAAATACATGGTGAAATACGATATACATTCATATTACGAACAAAATAAGTTCTACTGCTTATATTAGTACAGCTTTGAAATACACATGGACCATAAGTCATACATCGGCATTTATCTTACGGAATTCACAAGTAATTCTTCAATATACACTTTGTGGCGCCGTTATATGTCATAACGAAGCTTAATGTCTTACCATTGCCGCTAAATGTCGCAACCGCCGATAATTGTCTCAAAATATTTTGCTGTTAAATGTCGCAATGATGACGTTAAATGTCGCATCATTATCCTTTACCGTTAAATGTCATAGGCTCATAGCACTACCGTTTAATGTCACAATATCTAAATTTATGTATAACAACTGTTTTCAACTCAATATTAGCCTTATAAAACAGGAAAGGATCTGCTGTGATGTACAAAGTTAATGGTTGAAATTAAAGTCATCTTAGTCGGTATTATAAATTGACGACCACAATTCATGTCAAAAAGCCCCATTTGTGATAAAACACATGTGCATGTATACGTTTTTCATAACAACCCAGATGTCGATATTTTGAGCTACGACACAAGCTTGAGATGGATCTAACACACTGAGAAGTTTATTCTAGAGAGATTCAATTAAAATTAAATCTCAGATCAGATTTTTTATATATATATTTTGTGTCGGTCTGTCACCTACAAGCATGTTTGCCGGCGGTTTTATCGACCTTAAGGGTATTATACTAGATGTCGTTGCGACATATAACGGCGCCACACACTTTCTTCGGTAAACTGAAAATTGCATTTATTGTTTTGGCTTTTACTTCAGCACGAACTTTGGATGACTGTCATGATTTCATTTTATTATTGTTTCGCATTTAAAGCGACTAACTAAGCGAAATTTGAAATCGTGCTTTAATAGGTATTTGAAAAACAAAATTAGAGTCCATTACAAAAGTTGTTTTTTTTGAGTTAATGACACTTTCAATACCTTCAGGTTATGGAACGGCTAAGTACGGGAAAAAGACTGTCAGAGATGAATGGGATTCTGAGCGAACTACAGTCTTTTACCGTGAAAGTGACAGACCGTGACGAGAATCTTGATATACTTAGAAAATGGGCGGAGGAAACACGTGATCGATACATCGATAAAATTGGTATAAATATAATAATTATTGAAATTTAGATTATTATTATTATAACTATTTCAGTAGAGGTGCATATATCTTATACACATTGTTAAAATTAATACATTATTGCTTTTTGTTGTTGGTTTTCTTTCTTTCTTTCTTTTTTGTTTTTTGTTGTTTTTTTTTGTTTGTTTGTTTGTTTTTGTTTTTTTGTTTTTGTTTTTTTGTTATCAAATTATGAATAGTTCTTAACAAAAACACATCTACGGTGAAAGATGAAATTAAAATAAAAAAAAAAACGGAATCCCTAAAAAAGTCCAAAACGACAAAATAGAAAATGTTGGCTCGGTTTAATTAGAACTGTTCATGGACGGCAATGTGGAACATGCAAGTTACCTTCCACGCCCCCTAGCACCGGTTTAAGCAGAATTCAAAATTCAAATATGAAAAATGGTGAAATTTTGAATTTAGAAACATCCGCAAATGTGTTCATATTATTGGTCACATTTTAAAAAAAAAATTGGATTTTTAATTAGAAATGAAATAATATACTTTTTGATTCAGTATGTTCTTTTTTATCATTTAATAGCACCGAATAAACAAGACTGGGAAACAGTTAAAGAATGTAAAGGTATATAAATTATGACTGTATTTTCTAGTAAATTGTATAATGTCATTAATTACATACATGTATTCGCATGAAAAAACGTGTGACATAAAAAAAGTAAGCAACTTTGGTATCGAAGCATGCACAAATGTTTTCCTTTGCGATGTTTTACTTTTACTTAAAATTTGAAATTCAAATCGGTGCATTTTTATTATATGAATCATGCCTCTAAATGCTTTTATTTTTATTTCTCAAAATCTTCTTATTTTAGGAGTCCTGTTATATAGTTTCGAAAAGTTACTCATTGGCCATATACATGAATGATCTTTTGCTTCTGTTGCCTTTTGGCATTAGACTAGTAGAGGTATAATAGTGGTTTAATATATTTGTATGGAAGTCAAATTACTACTTTGTTTATGTTTTGCTACCTTCATAACAAATAACTTCACATTGAGATCTACTTTCTTCTGGTGACAAGCATATAAAATGCTCTGAAACCATTATTTACACACTATGTAACTCATATTTGCCCTTTCTAAAGAAGGAAAAACCTATTGGTTTCTGGGGCAAAATGTGCATTCTATGTTAAGAAAAATCAGAAAGTAAAGAGAAGTTTCAAAGTAAATACAACCGCCCATTTTTTACCTCACTCGTTCATTTAATCACATTTATTTCAGCAATGACCCGGCGGTATCTCAAAAGATTTAACAGATCAAAAGTTTTTGTAAAAACAAAATTCTATCAGCAGGCAAAGCAGAAGCTTCAAAAGAATGGATTTGTAATTATTAAAGGTAAACATTATTTACCCCAGCGTTTTATTACCTTTTGCTTCCTTCACAAACCTGTGAATAAAAATTACCTATGAATGAAAATGCCCATGGTTTAATTTTGCATTCAAGCTAAAACACGTCTGTCAATACTTCGGGTGATTTTGGTAATCTCCGTATTTCCACTTATTTTCGTTATTGTTTCTGGTCGGAGACAACGACTCTGGTCATTGCTGAGAAGTGTTGCTCTTGACAGCTTTATTAAGTATATGTATTGCTTACCTATACAGGAATTGATACTGTTGTGTAAAATTGTTATTGGCCTTGCAAATGGCCATTCTGAAGAGGTTTCATTGTAAATTGCTTTATTTAAAAGTGTGAATATATTTTCAACAGGAAACACTGGTGAGGGGAAGACGACAACGGCACTGGCGCTAATGGCGGCATTGCACGAAGAAGACGAGGTGTTACTTGTAACGTCACCGGAACAATGGAAATACATTAACAAACATGCAGTGGGCGTCGTACTGTTTGATGATTTACTGGGTAGCATGCATTTTGAAGAGAAACAATTAAGTGATTGGCAAGGTTATTTTGATGAGGTGAGAACCCTTCGTTGTTGTTTTTATTTGTTTGGGTCGTCAGACCAAACAAATAATGGCAGCGAAATTTCAGAGCCGAATGCTGTTAATTGCAAATGCCTAAAGTAGTCCACTTTTTTGAAGCGGTTACTTCCCTTTTTATGTACACTAACGCAGAAAAATTCAGGGGAGATCAATGCGTAAAGATTGTCAAATGACAGGCGCATTAATTTTCAAGCAAAGTAGTTCCCGAATGGTCGAATATTGTTTCATTCTTTATAGATATACATGCTTACAGTAAGCTCCATGATTATTTACCGTGTTTATTATTTATTTATTATCCGTGTTTAGCGTCGAAATAATAAGAGTTACAAACCCTAATTTAGAATGATATGGTTTTCTTCGGGCCGTTAAGATAGGGTTTGCACGCTCGCTTATGAATCGAGAGGTCTCGAGTTCAAATCCCAGTTGAGGCAACTTTTTTTTTAAATTTTATTTTTTAAAGTCAAATAAACATTGAATTGACTATCAGTGTTGCAATTAGTCTTATAGCCAATTTACTACAGTTAAAACACTGGAAAGCATTGGTGGCACTATACAAAAACAAATTGGTTTATAATCTCACAACCTTCACCTTTCTGACATTCTGAGACCTAACAAATTCAGCGCCTTCTGTGCTTTGATTTGTATAGCAGTGGTATGATAGTAATTGCCACCATAGAAAAAGACCTAATATATTATATTTTTGAATATTATTCTTCACCAAATATAAGAAATTTGAATGCAAATTTATTATAATTATGGTATACATCTTTTATTCATTGTTCAATGCAGGACCCTTCATATCTGATGACTACCAGAAAAATCACGTAAAGGGGAGATTACTCGGACTCATAATCAACTTCATAATAGAATTTTCTGAAAACGTTTCAATATCATAAAAAATGAAAACATAAATTGAAATTCTATTAGTAGAAAACGAGCATATCGTGTACAGAATAATTTGATTCATTTATGATAAATTTTACTAAAATTTTGATTTCGTCAAGATCTATCGGCACTTCTTTAAAGGCACATTGTTACTTACTTTTTGAAAACTATTACATAAGATCAAAAATATAAAGCTTTTGAGAAATAGAACAAATGCGTTTCTGTGGCATTAATGGTCTTTAATAATATACATGGTTACACTTGTGTTGTGATATCATTTGTTCCCCTCATTAAGCAGACATTTCGGTTCCTTATTGATGCCTGATAATCGAAATTGTCGGCTTCGAAAGGACAACACGTAAATGCCCGAACATTGCCGATTACCGTGTTATATCGAACCATTTATATAACATTATTGTCAAACGTTTGTTGTTACAGATGTACCGTGGTTGTAGCGGCAAGAAAGGAACCTCTACTACCCCGAGAAATTGCGAGATTTGCGCTTCTGACAGAAAAGACCGTGTATGCGCAAAAGTGGTGATAACTATGCGAAAACACGTTTTCGATCATTGCTGGCCGACGTTATCGAAATACAAATTGTTTGCACAAGAAAATGTTGTTGAATGCAATTCAATAGGTAAGTGTGGGTTTAAAGCGTTCTTGGCCCAAAAGAAGAACAGTGTAAAAAATGAAAGGAAACCAAGGATTCATTATGAATTTTCTATACTACTTTAAACTTACTAAAACCTTTCAATATTAAATATCATAGAGAGGTTCCGTTTTCTGTATATATGAGAACAGTTTTATTCTTCAATGTGCTACTTTCTGTTTACAATATGGTAAAATGTAAAATATTTAACTTTTTTCAGAACTTACATTTTCGGAGAAACGGGCAATTTTATCCAAACACATTGTCGCAGATCACAAGATTCGGACAGAAGTGGACAAAAGTGCTAAACTACCCATATCCAAACTGGGCTTTCCAGAAAGTTGTGCGCTCTTTGTCAGTCAAGAACCATTTCTCGATCTAGGGTCACAGTTCTTTGAGCGGCCTATAGGTAATTTAAGTTTAAAACAATTTAGTAGTCAGCAAAGGTATATATATATTAGGTTTTTGAGTTATAAATCGTTTTAGTCATATGTTGGAGAAACTTGGTAATAATTGATGGATTGGGATTGACAAGGACGGACACTAACTAGAACACTCTATTAGCTATTTCCGTCGATTCCCCGCAGCATACTATCCAAATTTATGCTAATTTCCATGATTTATTTTTACAATGTACTTAAAAGTTAAATATTGTAAATTGAACAAGTAAAATAATTAACACATTGCAAATGGCACTAACAATTACCAAAGAGAGTTCAAAATATGCAAAAATAGCCTTTATTACGTTCATCATGCAGTAGAAATATGGTGATAAATTCTGAAAAAATCAGTCTTTCTTTAAATCTTAATATACATTTTTCTCCAGTATGATCTTCTTGAAATAGTTTGGTTAATCTGGAGGCATGACCGTAGCCTTAAAAAATTTGAATGAACATTCGCAATAGGAGCAAGTGCTTCAAATTTATTGTTTCAATAAATAGAATAGATACTTTTATTTTATGCTTTTCAGTGGATTACTGATTTATCCGTGAAAATTATATTTGATAATTTCACAGTAAAAATTATCAAAATATAATTTCACACTTTTCAATGACGAAACTACTTTTTAAAGATTTTCCCCATGTGGTACCTCAATTTTATTTTTGCTGACAATTCTGACAATGTCAGGCTGTTTAAAGAAAAAGCAAAGCTGAAATTGATAAATAACTTAAATGTCAAAAGTAATAAAAAGAAGAAAACTTACTTCTATTCATTCAAATTCCAATCACCAAATTTCGTCTTTAAATTTTTTTGTTTCAATTTTTACAGTCTGAAAAATACATTCCTTCCACATGCAAAACTGCTCTTGATGACATCTGGGCACATTAAAGTATCCTAAGAGCAATAACTGTCGTATGCTCGTAGAATAAGTAAACTACCCAGCGTTCCTGAGCCAGCCTCCAAGTTTTCCATTTTCCTATCTGCATTTTTGAATGTTTTCACATCTGTCAACACTTATTTTTTGTCTGTTACAATCCTCAAATAAGTTTTCTTTCTTTTAAAAAGGTGTATGACTAACAAATCCAAATGATATCCCTCTGAATCAAACACAATTATTTTCCTCCCGTGAAATACACAACTTTAAAAAATGGCTGCCGCTTACATTTAACAAAGCCAGGTCTAATATAAATTCGCAGTAAGTAACAGAAATTTGGATGGATGGTTGGACTTTTTCTCCTACAAGAATTGTTTGTTTTTATTATTAAAACAAGCGAACATTCATATTTTTTTAATAAAATGAATAATATCACCGTCATTTAACGTTGATTGCCGAACTTATTTTTCAGCTCAAGACTTCTTGTATTTAATGAGAAATTCCTACTAAATGGGGCTCTCAATGGGGAAAACAGACGTTAATATTATGGAAATTTCGTTTTAACTTGTTTTTAAGCATAAAATAAAAGGAAAATTTGTTTGTTTGTTGTGTAAGATGTAATTTTATTTCATCTCGTGAACATTAAAAACAGTATTCTCACTCGTGGCTACGCCACTCGTGAGAATACTGTTTTTAAAGCCCACTCGATGAAATAAAATTTCATCTTACACACAAACAAAGAAATATCCTCTATGTAAATAAAATTTGTTATCGATACAATGTATTTGTTTTAAGAATTCGATCCTTTATCAACACATAAAATGTTGATAACTGTCACAAAAATTGCAATAATTTTATACAGTTAAGCTATTCCGTACGTCATTAAATCGTGGATTTCCGCCTGTCTTCGCCATTCTCTGCGGCGTTTGTAAATGTGACGGTAGGTTCAAACAATGTAGTTTTTTTTTTTAATTTTCAAGCCTTCCTTAACAAAAAGAAATAAAGAGAGATATATCATCAAAAGATTCCATTCAGAAAAATGTGTTTGTCTTTTTGTTTTTTTCTCGTGACTTTCTCGCATAGAGTTATTCTATTTATAGAAATATTACAACGCTCATTGGATGACTTGTTTAACAAAGACATGTACGGGTACCTTACACTTGTCGTAATGATGTTTCAACCAGGTGGCGCTCTTTTCGTCAAGAGACTTCAGGTACGGTAACTCATATTTTTCTGAGACAATCTTAATAAAGTGATAAATAAAATGAAAATATTTTTGAATACCGTAGAACATATTCCATTGCACTATAATCAGATTGCTGGATAAGATTTAGACAAATAATGAAAAATAATGAAAATGAGGCTACCATTCTGTTTATGTCTTCAATTGTTATCTCCCATTAAAGATACTTTTTTCCATTTATTTGTTTGGTAAATAACTTCGTAATAGCAATTGCGCTTTAAACATCAATTGAATTCAATGTTTTAATGGCAACAAAATGTTTAACCACAACAAAAAGAGATTTAATCTGTTTATGGTTTAGCATGGCCGAAATTTTATAAAAGGGGAATAACTCTCAATGTTTATTTTTAAAGGAGTTCGTGAACGGAGACTTCAAGAAACAAGTCATTGACATGGCTGGTGTGTGTGATATACCGATATCAGCAAATCTACCCGCCTTATGTTTAATGTCACTAGAAAACACTTTGAAACCGTACGTGTATTACTATGACGATATCGGCTGCTACACATTCGTGCACGAGAGCGTTCTTGAGATAATGATGTCAACATTTGTTGAGCGACATCCGCAGCATGTCCTCGAAAGTATTTACATTTGTATCATTAGTGTTGTGTAAGATAAATGTTGAAACCGGAAGTGATATGATTTTACCACCGTTCTGTTAGTCTGGTTCCGTGCCTACAAAATACGGAAAGTAGATAATGTAATGTAAGGGGAAGGAACTCCAGAGGACCGTACAGTCTGACCTATTGCTTGTATAGTTAAATCTGGATTTCCCCGAATCGAAATTGATAATGGAACGTTCGACAAATGGACGCCTGGCAAGTCCATTCATGAAATTCCGCAGTTTAGGTTAAGAGAAAAACAAATTTCATCAAATAAAAATAAGGATAACGTCAAAAGAATTCCGTAATATCAGTTTGTTCAAGAAAATTATGTCCTGTAAAAATTACACTCATAGATCTTGTTTCGAAAACTATGTTTAATTTTAGTCAACGTTAGTTTCCGATAATCAGCGTCATTAGCTTCTGTCGCATATTTGATAGGTATTTTTAAATAATTTCCTACCTAAAAATGTTTCAGCTTGTGCCATTCAGTTTATCATGGACTATGTGTCGACGTCAGAGAAAATTGGCGTACCACGTGATCAAATATTTATGATGAGGATGAAGAAGCCCCGATTCATGCTGCTGGCACAGCTGTTTGACCATTACATGGGCTACGGTTACGTTGTGAAAATCGCCCAACACAGAGCGTTCAGGGATCCCCAGTTTCGGGCATTCTTTTTTAATTACGTAAAACAGAAAGATTCTGTCCATGAGATTATTTTACGTTTAGATAATTCAGAAAAGGCAAGTTTTGTTTTCTCAAATTATACTTATCTCAAATTATGCTTGAGCAAACATTACGGCTATGTAATATAACTAAATTTTTTAATCAATCGGTTTTTATCAAATGCTTTGAAACGTACTTCCCAACTGCGTGAGTCACACTTTGATTTTATCATTAATTTTATTTCAAATGAATTGAATTTTGATTTAGAAGAGAATTGAAGGTGGAAAACCCAATGAAATATAAGATGAACAAGTATTTTTTCTCGACTCAAAGTTTTTCATTAATAACAACGTTATAGAGCCGCCCATTAAATGTTCTTCCAATATTTCTTATTTTGCCAGTGAGAACTAGCTTAATTCATCTTTTTTAATGAAACTCAAATTTATGTCTACCATTTTGTTTTCCAATGTAAATTTTAGTACCACCAGTTAGATTCGTCATATAGAATTAAATATATCCACTGAAAAGGATTCGATGCGTCTTGTGGGTAAAATGTTCACAGTATAATACGTTCGTGTTCCCATATGAGAATTATTATAGTTACAGGGTAGATATTTTTACGTGATAAACGGTATATGTGAAAAACAGTATTCGGTAGAGTGAAATTCGAGATAAGAGTATTTTGCAGTTGGCGTGATTAATATCAAATGCAAACTTTGCGAAGTATTCAGCAATTATAGACTTGATGTAGGTTATCTTTATATTTTAAGGAAGATTTACGGCATGTAGGATTTCTATATGGTGCCATTGACCAAGAAAAACCAAACGCTGAGCTTGCAATAGCCATTCTGAAGTTGGGTAAGATTACATAAAAATACCCTAATGGCAAATATTTAGCCATACTAACAACTGGCTTGGTCACTTTTTAACAGATTATAAACATGTTTTGGATAAAAAAATTTAAGCGAACTGATACTTGAGTTTATGTCCGTACTCCATAATGGTTTCTAGCGTAATTTGTAAAGATTTACCAAAGGTGCTACTCTGTGCTATACTTCAAGCACAAGCGGAAACCCGAGTAAAACCACTTTTCGAATGTTACGTAGTCGTGCAACAATTGAGCCCTTAGCGAGCGGGATTCAAAACCAGAATGACCAGGAGCCAAGTGATTCTAAGTACTTCAACGACCCTAATCTTGAAGAATAGAAACGTATGAAATTAAACTTGTTTTTTTTATTTAAATACAGGATGCCATGTGGACGGTTCTGTAAAAGCTGAATGGTGTCTGTCGGAATTAAGGTCATCTCTGTGCGTTGCTGTAAAAAGAGGGAACTTTTCTATATACGCAGCTCTAGTAGCCACAAAGATTGACATTCCCGATAAACTGCTCACCGACCGAGAATATCTGACGTCGATTGACATAGTGTCCGACATTTTGTGGGTAAGATTCCCGATTTTTGCAGGTCTCTGTTTTATATCCTGACGGAGAGGTGTCACGACATGCCTTTACTTTTATTTCTTAATTACTTTTTTAGTTTTGGCCAACTTCTACATTATCCAAAAAGTTACTCATTGTCCACTTACCTGAATTATATTTTTCATCTGTTGCTTTTTGGCAGTAAGTACAGTAATAGTGAATTAGTATTTTGTAAGGAAGTCAAAATACTACTTTACATTTTTTACTTTTATGACAGATTATTTTACGTGTTTCTTTACTTTCTTCAGGAAACAAGCATCAAACATTCTTTAAAACAAGTATTTTAACATAACAAAATTTATGTTTGCCCTTTCTAAAGAAGTAAAAAATTATTTGTTTCTTAGGTATGATGTGCCTTTAAACGTGTTATATGTTTAAATTTTATTACATCTTGAATGATGCATTTCACAAAAGTAATAAGTTAGTTTTGAATGAACATTTCAAAATAATGAAATAAATGAATTGTAAGAATGCTTTTTCTAATATCTTTCAGAAGCGCCCATGGAGCAAAGAGCAGAAGGATATTGCTCTTGTGAAGGCCTCGCGACTGACGTCACATGACGGATCCGAAATTGTGTCTCTTCTGCTGCAACACGATGCGTCTGTCAGCTCATAAGGTGTGGAACAACGGCTCTATGTGAAGCTGTCAAAGCAGGTGAGCTTAGTCGTGGTTTCGTTTTGATAAGACTGATATAAAGCTAACATTATATCTAACATCTAACATTGAGTTACCAACTTCCGGTATGACGTTTTATCAATCTGATTAAATCAGCTCCCAAATAACGCAACGTATTCGGATCTGATGATCACCAATATATTTGATATTTCGTCCAATGCCTATCTGCAAAGAACAGTTTGATTGCATGGCGAAAAATAGCTTTCTCGGGATTTCCGAATAAAAATGAAGGCGAAACATATACGGTGGTAATCTAAGTAATAGATCTGAACATTAGTCAGACTGGACGTTTTATATGAGTTTGGTGACAAAATATTATGATTTTTCAAGTATTTGCATATTGCCTCAGAGATTTTAAATTTGATATTATCAGTGTCATTTGTTATATTTTCAGGTAATGCAAAAACTGTCTCAATCTTGTTGCTATGTGGTGCCAGCATCTATGACCGCGACATGAATGACCAGTCGCCATTACATCATGCCTGTGACTGGAACCGTGTAGAGACCGTAAAATTGTTGTTGCAAAAAGGAGCAGACGTGAATACCAAGGACACTTCCGGTTTATCTCCTTTCCTAGTAGCCGCTGGATGGGGTAGAGACGAAATTATGCAAATGATCCTTGCAAAGAGGGTTGACCCGTTGTCTGTTGATGAATTTGAACACAATTTTCTGCATATTTGTGCGGCGAACGGACGCACTGGCGTTATGAACGCCGTAATGAGCCGTTTTCCAAATGAAATCAAACCAATTTTGATAGCAAGAAACAAATATGGCTGGACGCCGCTGGACTTTGCGATAAAATGCGGCCATCTTGGCGTTACAAAGCTTTTGGTCCGCACAATTCTGCAGATCGATAAACAAAAACCCGGACACAAAGCGTTCGTTCATACACGGTTCAATATAGTAAAACCTGAAGACTTGGGCCAAAATGAAAAATTCTTGCAAAGATTTGTTGACATTGATCTGGAGAAGGTTTGCTTTCAGATCCCCCGAGGAAAGTGGTACATTGAGGCTGGGACTCAAGACGATTACGACAAAGTTGTACATTTTGTATCAAAGTATGAAGACAGGCTGAAATTACGTTTTGCAAAGAATTGATAAATGAATTGAGCATTTTTGTAAAATGAAATTTGCATCACAGTCTACGTTGTTGTAATAAAGCAAAAAAAGATTCAAAAATAGTACTTATTGTGTTCGAGTCTTGCAAGTGCATGGCTTTATATGTACATTTTGTACTATGAATACAATGTATTTTAACAATTATGTGTTCCTTCATATTTCACCTGTGTATAAACAACCCATGGGTAACTGATTCCGCTGAACTACATTCATCACATGAAGTGTGATCCTAACGAGTACGCATGGATACCCGAAATTAATATAACCGTTGTTTTTCTAAAATATACAATAGTATTCAGTTTTCGTATTGTGGAAAAAGTCAGACATTGCATATGTTTGCAGTATTATAATAATATTTGTATTATGCTATACAAATGTATTTTTTCAATATAATATTACATGTCCTGTACATGTTGTATATGTTGGATATTCTACATTATTGGAGGAAATAAAAGAATTTATCTAGGTCAGACTACTGTATTAATTTTCCCATAGACATACATTACATGTATTTATGAAATGACCATTAACCAATCTTAAAATTGAGTATTCATGTTAAAAACGTGATTTTTTTTAAGAAGAATTAGATGCCTGACACATTAACTGATCTTGTTTTATAGAGTTGACGGGCCAAATTTTTCGCAAAATGTCTTCAAAGATATTTCCCCTCTTTTAACTGAAATTTTCTGTTGCTCACAGGCCTGACGTATACTCTTTTTTTTTTAAATGCAAATATCCAAATGAAAAAATTACCCTAAACAGTTATGAAACAGTTCATTCTCTTAAGAAAATAATTCAGTGTTAGTTTCTTAATTTTTTCCATACATTTTCATATATTCATCCAATCACCTGATGTCCCATTGAATTTTACGGTTTCCCCCCTGCACTTTTTGCAGCCAATCGCTGGCCATGTTACAATACAGTAATCTAACCTCTACCGTACATGGCATAATGTTCATTCCTGTTTCAAAAGAAAATGTGATAAACTATCATGATTATAGGACTGGTAGTGATTGATTGGAATGATAAATCAACAGAAAAGCAAGTATTAACTGTTATTCACTGAAAGTGACTGTTTATATAACAACAATATACAGTCAAACTTGTGTTAAAGACCACCTTCGAATAAAGGTCACCCTGTAAATCGGGGCATTTTTTCGACAATCCTTCACCGATAAAAATAACCTTCGAATAAAGACCACATGTCTATAAAGGTCATGTTCAGTTTCTCCTTTGTTTGTCCTTTGTTCACAGGTTTGACTGTAATTTAAAAAGAGTGAAAACTATATAGTTTTATTTGTTTAAAGAATCAACATCAAATAGTATTTCCATAAAAATGTGGTAGTCTATTGACTGCTTTATAAGTAATGCGTATAATAAGAGTGAACATGAAACACAATTTAACTCCAATAATAACGAAGGAAAGACTATTTTTGCACAGTTTGGTACATGTTGGGTACTTTTTGTATGCGGGTAATTTGAATAAATGCAATGTAAGAATATATTTAAACTCGTAGAAATCATGTAGAAATCATGTACAAATGTATTAGTCAATTAAACATTCCAACATAACTTCTTAAGACATGTTTAAAGCTTATACGATTATAGAACCACATTTGCTTGTTATATAGCTAGTAACTGCTTAAAGACGAGGCCATATAACAGTATGGGGGAGCGGTGGCTTGTTGGTTATGGTGTCTGCCGCTCAACGCAGGAATCATGGGTTTTTGAGCTCTAATTGGGTGACGACCATGTTTTTTTCATATGACACCAGTACGTTTTGCTTTCAGGAAGCGGACTCGAAAGTGATTAATATAAGTTGCAAGAACTTGTTTCGCAATCGAACTTAAATAAATATGTTTAAACCATATAACCGTTATAATAGTCTTAGTGACAAGTTTATAATACTGCACATTTTCGTGCTTTGGTCACAAATAAACAATAATAAATTGTCCAGTTAAAAACAACATTTAAAACGTGGAGTACTAATAACTTTAATGAATAAAGTATTAAATCAATAAAGACATACGGAAAGTATGTAAGTGTAATGAACAAACGCCGTGAAAGATCTATTTGATTGCGGTACCGTTATGAGAAGAAGCAATGAAGCGAACAATTAACTATTATTCTACTGACTGATCAGAAAGATTACTTTCAATTTTTTATTGTAAAAATAGCGATAAAACAGTTGACTTTACTCTAAGTGCGTTTCAAATATTTTTTATAACCGTTAGTTTTTATTTCCACATTGATTTAAGTACTTAATATTGTAATGAATTAGCTTGGCAGGAATAGTGAAACAAAATTAAATGTTAACACAAAAATGTAACGAATAAAGTTAAATGTGAGTTCATGAGGTACTAGTAAATGGAATTAAATAATATCGTATGCACGAAATAAAAAATTCGGAAGCATTTTCTTGCATAATATACTTTGTGCAAATAGATTCTTAAATGTTTGGATACTGTATAATTGGGATTGCGATAGCGGATACTGGTGTAATTGCTTCAATTAAAGATGACGTCAACAGACCAACAATTAGCCAATCGTGAAGTAGCATCTGGCGCGTCAAATACAGCTGATGGTTTCACTGATCGCGAGGATGTTGGCACGCGGAAATCAGCAGATATTCTCTATGATGATACTGAAAATGGCGGGAGGGGACTTTCTCAAACCCCAAACAACGCAGACACGGACGGATACACGAATCAGATTGGTTCACCTGGTAATGATTTTACATATATCTTACTCAGTGGGTAATATCATACAAATAAAATAAATAATAATAATAATAATAAGCTTATAATAAAAAATAGAAAAAAAAGCAAAATAGATAAATAAACTAAATTAAATAAAAAATAAATATTTCTACAATTGATTCCAGTACAGCAAAAAATCCAAACAAACAAGCAATAAACACAGTTTTGGACTTTTACAATGTGCTTAGATGTCTGCGATTCAATTGCAAGACTTTTAGTGCTAAAGCGTGGAAATCGAATTACTTGTACTTAAAATCTCAAGTTTGTTCTATTAAAAAAAAAAAGATAAATTTAACACTTAAGTTATGAGAAATATAATTATTTAATATTTATATCAAGGGAATGATCCGGGTAGACAGAGTGGTGGTAACGTAGGAACGCTTACAGTATCGACTGCTATACGACAGTCCCCGGATGGTCGTGCAGGGACGACAACTCCATTACCGGATATTTCTACAAAGAAAGAGGTACAGATGTATAAACTTTTACTATATTTCCATTAAACATGTTATGTAAAAAAACTATGAAGTTTATGATTTTATTGGTTTTATTCTAACGAGGTGAACACGTTTTAACATCTAGGTTGCTAATAAAGGTATGCCTACATCTTCATGTTCGCAGTTATTTTTCGGTCTTGTCAATAGAAGTTGCTAAAAAAATAATTATTCAAAATGATTAATTCAAATGCAATAGCATAAACCAAAGTCCATGGAAGTAAATTCCTTATCAACGTCAGTCGAAATATATCACTTTAATAGCTTTATTTTCTGAAGCTTTTGAAACCCAAGAGATGCTTGATGTGCTTGAAAAAAAAAACACACACACACACAACTCACAGTCAAGAATAGTCAATTAACCTGGTCAAATTTGGTCACTCACGATATTATCTAGGGAATTTATCAATTCACATATATTTAAATGCTTACATTCCATTACCAGCGAAACTTAGCTTCTCTTGTCAAACTTGACTATTACAACTGTATTTAATATAATGAACAGATGTATTTATTGAACAGGTGCCACTAGATGGCGCTGAATCAAGTGATGAAGACGATGGAGGATGGAGGGGCAAGGGAGGCGGACGAAGTGGTGCCGAACAATCCCTCGTACGTATTGACTTTAGTTTCTAATTTCACTGGTTGGTATTCATTTTGCTGATTAAGCTTCGCTAGGCTCTTCTCTCATTGACTAGCTAAAATTTACTTTGTGCATCTTTTATCTTTTATGATGAAAACGTTTGATTGGCTTGTTTTTGGCTAATTGTAGACTTACCCACAACACAGTTCCTATACCACGTCACGTGACTGTTTGTGATCTGCGTGGTGCAAAAGACGATCCAGTTAATGATAATGTGGCATAGTGGGAAGAAATATTTTTCTCATAAAGTGGAACTGCGTGTTTAAAAAATCAGTAATTCAAGCGGTTTAACTTTTTGACAATGAAATATAACAATATTTTATATTTGTTTGTATTTCTATAGACATCACGTCGGCCACAGAGAGCGATACTTCAGGGCACGCCCCGCACTAACAGCAGAAATATAAAGACACTACCAGAGCCCATGTCTAATAACCTCGTTCTGAGAAACGGCAGGATCCCTGCTGCTAGGCAACAGTCAACGCTTTTCAAGGAAATAAGAACACCGAGAGGGTCTTCTACCAGAGGTAAGTTTCAATCAATAACCAATCGGAACGCCCTCGGCTAAGACTGGCGGAAATGCCCGAAAAAGTTGCGATTGTCCTTACACAAAATCGGAATGCATTCCATACAAAGTCAGCAGCAAAACGCGAATTTATCTTGGGAAGGGTATTTTGTATATGTTTGTTGCCGGATTCTATGTAGGTGAAAATGAAAAATTCGGCGTGTTACTAGTATTTCAACTCGGAGTTTTCAGTTTCCTCGAATATCTCAAGTAATACATTTTTTTATTCATAAGCAAAAAGTAATGCATTTTCGTTATATTTCTAAATCGTCCGCTTTATTGGCTTGGCAAGAAACTTTCGTTGAACCAGTTGCCTTATCGCACGAGAGAAACCCATTAAAACGGTTTAGGCAGGACTGATTTTAAGAAAATATGAATGCTAGAGGCATTTTATAGTATAAGTAATACCTTGAGTCTTTCAACCTAAAATGGGTGTGCTGAAGACGACGTGGGTGGATACCAAGAAAGTAAAATTGACCTTGACCTTCAAAATGTCAATTCAAAAAGGCAACAGAAGGAATCGAACCATAGACCTCTCACACATCAGTCAATCACGTAACCGGCTGTGCTACTGCCGAAGTAACGATGACTTTCACTAACTTTAGTTTTATAGTTTTTTATTTTATGCTTTTCAGTGGATTGCTGATTTATCCGTGAGATTATATTTGATAATTTTACAGTGAAAATTATCAAAATATAATTTCACACATTCAATGACGAAACTACTTTCTTAAGATTTTCCCTTTGAAGTACCTCAATTTTATTTTTGCTGACAATTCTGACAATGTCAGGCTGTTTAGAGAAAAGCAAAGCTGAAATTGATAAATAACTTAAATGTCAAAAGTAATAAAAAGGAGAAAACTTACTCACGGTGCATATCCCTATCGGTACCCTCTTTGCAAAATCTGCTCAAACGGTAACCTCTTTGAACATGCACAGGTCATTCTCTGCTAAAAACAAACCAGCGATGGATATCAATCTAGTAAAATTTCATTGTAATAAGGAAAGGAGGTATGACACGTATCAAAGATGTATACCACGGAACACTAGAATGTTTTATTTATGTGCTGATTTGTCATGTGCCCGATTTTCATGTACTGCAACTTCACAATAAGCTATAAAAAAAATCGACATGTCTTGCCTCCACCATCACCTCGACATATTTGACTCGCCACTCGTGGAAATACTGTTTTTAAAGCCCACTCGATGAAATAAAATTTCATCTTACACACAAACAAACAAATATTCTCTATATACTCCATATTAATTCTCGTAAACTTTACTAATGAAATCGAAGTGGAATCTCATATTTCAATGAGTGCTGTAATGTATTCATAATTGACAGGTCAAAAAAATAAGACTATACAAAATAAGCAATTAGGCTCTGTATACAAATAAATAAAATATTGTTGTTCCAACATGCAAAAGCGGGATTAAGTTTGCGCAAAATCAGCATAAAATCTTATAACAGCAAAGTTATCTATAAAAATATTACTTGTAATAAATCGAGTAATATTTTCTTTGACCATATATAAAAGTCACGTGGGTTGGCTACATAGTAGAGGTGTTAAAATATAATTGTAATACATCCTTTGTTAGCCATTGAAATAGTATTTAATGTATAAAGGACTTTCAAAAATGGTTATTATTCAGAGCGGGCGCTATGGTGCAGTGGTAACACTGTCTGTCTACAAGTCAAGGGGTCGTGAGTTCGATCCCCCGCTACTCCACTGAACGAATAAATGACTACAAGAATGACAAAACCAGGACATCGACACAGAATGACGTCAACGATAGATACAAGAGAAGACCTTAACAGATCAGGAAACAAGTACCGAAAGTACAAGACCGAAGACGACGACCGATAACAGAAGGAAGAACGGAGACAAGAACTGACAACAAGCGAAGAGAGACGAGGACCGATAACAGAAGAACAGAGACAAGGACCGATAACAGTAGAACTAACAACAAACGAACAGATACAGGGACCGATAACAGAAGAATAGGACAGGAACCGATAACAGAGGGACTGACAACAAACGAACAGAGACAGGGACCGATAACAGAAGAACGGAGACAGGGGTCGATAACAAACTGACAACAAACGAACAGAGACAGGAACATATAACAGAAGAACATAGACAGGGACCGCTAACAGGAGAACTGACAACAAGCGCACAGGGACAGGGACCGATAACAGAAGAACTGACAACAAACAAACAAAGACAGGGACCGATCACAGAAGAACTGAGACATGGACCGATAACAGAAGAACAGAGACAGGGACCGATAACAAAACTGACAACAAGACAACGGAGACAAGGATTGATAACAAAAAAAAATAGGAGGACTTGTTAACAGAATAACAGAGACGAGAACCGGTAACAGAACAGGACAGGGACCGATAACAGAAAAACTGACAACTAGACAACAACTGAGACCATTACCGATTACAGAACAACGAAGATCACGAGCAAAAATAACAGAAGAACTCACAACAAGAGAACTGTGACGATAACAAAAGAACGAAGACGACGACTGAACAAGAAAACGAACACCAAGACCCATTAATACGAATCTGAGTAGTTACACTATATGCTTGCATAGAGTGCCAGATAAAATACATGATTTTTCAAGCTCTATATCTAGCAGATAGGGCAGGGACGAGTGTAGTGATCAGCTTAAACATTTTCAGTACTATCTTTAATATAACTTCTATTGGCCTATAAAATATGTCCGCCATCTTGGATTTTTCGGCAATATTGGATTGTTTTGTTTTAATTCTGTTTTGGTGTCTAATTTGTTTTTACCAGAACATGCTTTGTGACAAATTTCAGGCTTTTCCATTCCTTAATTTTTTAAAGTTTTATTTGCTATATCATCCATTTATGATAAAGAAATTTGGCGGCCATTTTAAATTGCCATTTCAATGGTCAAGATCAAGTTTTTCAATTTGGTATCCACCTTTATCGGATTCAGCAAACCTTAAATAGGTAAAATACACCAAGATACCACTTGTACTACAAAATGCCTCTAGCATCTTATAGGGAGCCAAATTCTCAAAATCAGTCCTGTCTAGTTTTAAGTTCACATATACATATACCCACTGTTTCGTGTAATGCAATGTCACGCAACTTTAAATTTGTATTTTTTACTAACTTAAAACT
The DNA here is from genome assembly GCF_026571515.1 of Ruditapes philippinarum. Taxonomy (NCBI): domain Eukaryota; kingdom Metazoa; phylum Mollusca; class Bivalvia; order Venerida; family Veneridae; genus Ruditapes; species Ruditapes philippinarum. The sequence continues at coordinate 183,132 of NW_026862887.1, read as the reverse complement.
ACTTTATTACCCATAAGGTTCAAGAAGACTTCCGGTAATATCACGAAAAGGAAAGCCCGGATCGTCTAAACCTCTTGTGCAGACGACTTTCAAAGCTGAAGAATTAGTCAAAAAGCCTGGCGCTAATATCAAGAAACCAAAGCAAAAGGTTAAAAATTAGCTTTTTCAAATTTCTTAAAATTAATATACAAAGATAAGCAAATATTATTGAGACTATACTCACAATACCAATGATGATGTGTGATGTCCGTAAATATCGCCCATTAATGTGATCTTACGTACTTGAAGCTACATTTTGTATATTAGTTCATATAAGTTCATGTATATGATGAGAATATGCGGACACCTATTTCTTTTGCTGTATCACTGGTACTCGGCCTCGACACCACACGTACTGATAAGTTCATGTGCTCTCAATACCCAAAAAGTAAACCTGCAAATGACATTAATTTTATTTACATTCTGTCCACGTTACTTTTTGGATATCTTTGTTATATTTGCAGCTCTCAAAGTCTGAAACTAATTACATCAGGCTCGCCAAAATGATTGTTAAAGTGGGCTCGGACTTGTTAAGGTTGGCGTTTTACAACCATCTAGAAAAACAGCAGCCGCCTAAGAAACTTCATCAGTTCCTAGCAGCTAACCGGAGAAGACTGAAAAGTTTTGCATCATCATATAAACTAATCACAAGAAGGTTATTTTACATTTATTTTATCTTATTTATCTTATTTTAGAATTTGCATTAAATAGATCTAAAATTAATTTTGATCTTTCGTATCTTTAAACAAGAACTGAGTCATTATAAATTGTCAGATGAAGTTTGTATGAGAAAAATGCAATCTATTTTAAAGAACGTTCAAGAATTGTCTTTTCATGCTTACACGACAATACAAGAGTCTCAATCAAAAATGATGTATGTTACTTGTCATGGATTATTTAAAACTATATGAGCATAGCCTTTGCCCACTCGTAGCTAAAACAAATGCACAGAGGGGCATCTGAGATCCCCATCCGGCAGTAAAGCTGCTGGAAATGTGTCATATAAAACTCACAGTGCAACAAATTTAAAAGAACAGCGTCATTTGATGTGAAAGTACGTTGTAATTTCAGTTATATGTGATGGTCAATGAGCCTTCCAATGTTTTGTTGGTGAAGAGATGCTTCAGTTGCCTTTCACTGCATTCATTTAATAGGGTTTGATAAATGTTTTCCACAAATGAGCCAGATCACTTCCTCAAATGAACAAATTCAACCCTTTTTAAGATTCTTACCTACCCCTGAGTGAAGGAGGATTCAAACATCGCTTCTGAATGCATTTACTCAAAGTTGGCTAAAACTGTTGATTGTTTTAGAATTTACAAGTCAATTTATTATTTAGATGGGATATAATGTATCCGGACGATGACGAAACGAAGGCAAATTTGGAGGAATTAGACTCAGCCTTGGTGTTCTGGTTCCTTCGTTTTATATGCGTTCTCAAGCGCCCGAATGATTTCATATGGAAACGGAAACCACTCTCAACTGATCTCAGCGAAACAGCAGATATCGCGAGATTACGAGACTATCGCAACTTTCTCATCAACCTGTCGTCGCCGGCGCTTTATGACGACGAATATGACCGCAAAGTTAGAGAATTAAAAGAGGTAAGTGAGCCCAAAAGAGACAACTTGGGTAATAAATTGTACATACACATTGTATTTGTCAATCCCAACACATATATTTATCATTTGCATCAATTAACTGTTTTGAAAAAATCAACATTTTTAATAAGTTTATTTGCTTGGAACCTTGGACTGAAAAATATATAATTAATAAGGATTTAAAGGCGCTTGAAGCTCCATAGTCCAAATGTCTGTGAGTGTGCAATTAGAATAGAAATGATTCTTAAAAAATCAAAAATAATATAGATTCACAATTTGCCGAAAAACTAGAGGAAAATCAAAGCGTATAATTATAAACGTTAAATAATTAAAGGTGAAATATATATATATTACATTTACATGGAATTTCATAACATGACGTCAACTACTAAATCATCTACATGCACAATCTTTCATAAAGGTTGCTGCTGATTTTGTTGAAACTTTATTTCTGTAGATAACCCTTCATGGAAATAATAAATTTTGATATATCAGGTCACGCTAAGAATATGTGGGGAGCGCCAGGGAGAGGAAATGGTTGCAATAATAGATGACATGAAAGTGGGTGTGGTCAGATATTCTGAGAGGGAGCAGTACTTGGATATGCTTACACAGTGGGCAGAGGAGACCGGGGATAGTCAGATAGGTATATGTACATAGTAAAAGGGTTTTTTAAAGTGTATGATAACATTTGTCAAACTTTGCTAGTTTTAATTCAAGATCCTGTTCATATGTATTAATCAGCTTTATCGATAGTTTAACCCTGATACCGGCTTAGGTGACTTTAAGGTAGGTGTGTAGGTATTTTTAAAGAAAAATGCACATTATGTACTAATTTTATTTATTTATTTATTTATTTATGTTTTTGTTTTGAAAGAACAGACCGCGATAGGTTTTATCTTTTCGCCTTTTAACAGAATTCTTCTCTTTTTAATTGTTGCCTTTCTGTTTGCTTGTTCGCCTAGCTGAAGCCAACAGTTAAAACGTGAAATACATATTTTGCCTTCTCGCGTTTTCAGTATTTCGACATTAGGCCCTTTTTGCATACTTTTCAAAAATGGCACAAAAATTCCACCATATATTTTAAACTTTCAGCAAATTTTTACATTAAATTATCTACATTGCAGCCCCTGCAAAACAGTCCGGTGAATCTTTAAAGCAGAGAAAAGGTAAGCATGTTTTTCTTATTAGTTTTAGCTTCAGCTCGATTGTGACGAACGCTAAATATTTCAATCGTAATACATCGGCTCTTACCGTAAGCTTCAGACAAGAGGCCTCGTACGTAGAACATGAATACACCTTTGCAATCCACACGGGTCACAAGGCAGTGTTCGTTCGCGAGAAAAGAAGAACCCAGCTTCAAACTTCTGCAAATTTGTCTATTATTGGTTTAGAAGGGTATTTGACTGTTTTCAATTTTTCTTTAACTGTATAAAAGAAACATATCTCTAAGACTATCATTTTTGCCACAAAGGAAGCAGATAGAGGTCGCCATTTTTTTACCACGTGACTGAAAGTAGTTCAATGTGTCAATATGTCGGCTTATAACGTCAGAGGTATATTGCGAATGATGGTATAACTGTGTTATATCAAAATATTAAATGTTTTTGTAATTTAGTACATGTATGAACATATGTCAATTTTTTAATCCAAATTGTTCACCTAGCATGCACATGTATATGGTATCCACGATTTTTCGGAAGAAATAACTAACTGGTCATTGAAATAAATGATAAATTTTGTAATGTAATTCTTATTTTAGAAATGACAAGAAGATTTCTGCAAACTCACAGAATTCCTTCAATCTTTGTGAGAACAAAGATATATCTGAAAGCTCAAGAGAAGCTCATGAAAAATGGATTCGTCATCCTTAAAGGTAATTGTAAGAAATGTCCCATAATATGCTTGAAATAAAGCATGCTGCTTTGAGGCTTTGTATTATTTATATTAAAATATTTTGTCGAACTGAAAAAGCCAGTAGGATGACGGAATAAGCCTTTCGGGCCAACGCAATTTGCAATAAAATCGCTTGCTTTTTCTGTGGTGTTTAATCTATCAAATGCAGTCACCGAACATCGTACATAATCTTGTCATTATTTTAAATTTTCTTACTAGATGTCTGACTACGCTTTTAAGTTTGGACAATGATCGTGACATGATGCGGTAATTGTGAAAACGCTATCGGTGGCACTATGGTAAAAACACGATGGTGTGAACATGAAAATACAATGGCACGAAGATCTATGTCACATAGACGCTTATTAGTTTTATAAAACATGATAAATTGTGAAATATAATGTTTTCACGTGCATATGTACCTTACAGGAAATATAGGCGATGGGAAAACGACGACGGCTATTGGTATGATGGTTTCAAACTTTGACGAAGACGATTGCTTGCTGATTACAAACCCGGATCAATGGCAGTACGTTGAACCAAGGACTGTTAGCGCTTTATTATTGGATGATATTTTTGGCAGCGGTGCTTTAGATGAGAAATTACTGAGTGAATGGGAGTCAATGTTTGACCAGGTTTTCTTTAACTTTCTTTGTTATTTTTTTTCTTATTTATTCTGCTTTATTTCTATTTTGCTTAGTGGGTTTGTAAGGTTTTGAGTTCCGCCGATAGCTTTTGAGAAAAGCGTCAAAAATACCGTTTATTATTGGTTTAGATATGATTTTTTCCACTTGAACGATGCCATATTAGTTAAGTGGATTTCAACCTTGTAGATTTATGTGATGTCTTGCATTTATTCACATAAGACCCATTAATGACGTTAGATGAACGCATTGAATGTTGTTGTTCTTTTCTGCAGATCTATGAGAACTGTATGGATACAAACGAACGAACTGGCGTGCGCGTCATCATCACAATACGTCACAACATCCTGGATCAATGTTACTCGAAGCTGAGTAAATACAAATTGTTTGCTAAGGATAAAATTGTGGACTGCAGTTCTGTTGGTAAGAAGGTTTACCACTGCTGTACATAGTAACGCTAGATATTCTAGTATTCCCCTTTAACGTTCTTACACGCAGAAAAGATATAAACACGATTCTTTCTTCCATGTTATCTGTCTTCAGATTTACTTTTTCCTGGTCTACCACACTGGAATAAAAGTTTAAGACAGAAATTATCATTACATTGATCTTGAATAGTTCAATCAATACCCGTCCATCTGTGACGGCAATAAGTATCTATACCATGTACGGTTTTTTAAACAGAACAAGGTATACGTACCGATGCATGTCATGGGTACATTTTTTGGTGTTAAAAAATCTTTTATCAAATGTAGCATACATGGAAGGAATTGAATTGACTGATGTTTAATAAAAAGAATAATATAACAAAATGTCATGTGTGGAAAGCGTTCATTTTTCAAGTATCTTGCATGAACTTAAAACATCTTATTACCTAAAAATCCGATACCTTATCATCCTCTGATGGTTGTCATTCGTTTTGCTAATCGTTTCAATTAAAAAAATATCAACAATACACATATTTACAATAAATATCTCTATTTCCTTTTCTATAACCTGCATTCTATTTAACTATGATTTAACATTCACAGAACTTTTAATGACCGAGAAGCGAAACATTTGCGGCAAACATTTGATGGCAGAAGACAAAGTACAAATGGTGTCAAAGTCAGAGATAGACAAAGGCGCTAAAAATCACGATTCCAAACTCGGTTATCCTCAGTGCTGTGCTCTTTTCGTGAAAAAGGACACCTTCCTCATAATAGGATCCCAGTTTTTCGAACGACCAATAGGTATAAGAAACGAGAAGTTAAAGACCTATTATGGCCTTTGCTTTGTCAAATCTTTAATTCTTAGCCTTGCTTTGAAATTTTAAAGTTTATTTCATACAAATTATGTACCACGGCTGTTAAAGGAATAATCTAAATCATGAGATCATTATGCTAAGGTTGGTCTGTGGGTTCCGTTGCTTTTGATATTTTGGAAACTTCATTATTAAAAAGAAAGCAAGAAAAAAAGTTGACACACACTTCTTAGTTTTGAACCCACGCCCCTAGGAGGTAGGGCATTAGTGTTAAAGTGATGATTCCTTAAATGCATTTGGCTTATTAAAGGTTATTCGCGTTTTCTCATTGTCGTACCTTGTCGTATATAAAATGTCTGAATTTCTGCATGCTTCCACCAGAATTGCTGTTTGATCAACTTGACAAGTTATACGATGGGGACAAATATGGCTATCTCGCACTGGTCGTTCTGCTGTTCCAGAAAGACGGAATACTGTTCCAGTCCCAGTTACAAGTATGCATCATGTTATTGGTTAAACGGAAAAATTAAATTCATAAATTCGACTCTTATAGCAGTCTATATTCTGCCACGCATGCGCATTTGTTCGTATCCAATGTAAATACACTGTCATTCGGTAATTGTATGCTACATTATATATTATTGTGTTTTAACGGTATCTATATTTTATATATTCAATAATTGTTGTGTCACACCTTGAAGTGTGCATCGTTTTATTATTAGACTTTATATTTGCTTTGGTGTAAAAAGCTTTGTTTAAATAGCGCACAGTTTTTAGACTACATGTATAGCTAAGATACCAAAGTCTTATGCGCTGTCTATCATGCTCTTCACGCATTTTCAGCTCTGAAGCTGGGACTTACAATGGTATCTTAAGTATGTATCTGAAGGCAACAGGATGCGAAAGCAAATCCGGCTGAAATATAGCATCCATATTTGCAAATATCTTTGACATCTTTACCAGCAATACCTAGCCGTTAAATAGCCTTCTTTCATATTTCAGAATTTTACCGATGGACCCTTCAAAACAAAGGTTTTAGACCTGGCCTTTCTGATAAGAGTTCCTATATCAGATCACCTGAATAAGTTTACTCTTAACGCATTAGAAAATCAGGTACGACCGTATATAAACTTTTATAATGACCGGAAGTGTTACACGTTTTCACACGAGAGCATCATGGAAGCTGTCATGGCCTCGTTTGGAGAGAGACATCCGCAGGAAGTACTTGAAGGTATATACTTTTTGCCAGTATACTAGTATTCAACGTTTAGTAATATACAAACAGAGGCATTAATGTACTCATTATTTCGCTAGTTTAAAATCCACAAATTCCCATACTTAGCCTATGACAGTGACCATTTATTGATCAGACATATATTTGTTAATATGTCCGATCATCCTTCAAAATGTTTTCAAGACTGATGTTTAACATTTAAGCGCTAGCATATTTGGTTTATTTCAAATTACACTCCATCATATGTAATGTATAACATGTTTGTGTCTTTTACTTGACAAATTTTATTCGTGTTAATTGTTTCTTGTTTTGTTGTTTAAGGATGTACCTTACCATTTTTGATGGATTTTGTTGCCACGGATGAGAACGTTGAGGAACGTCCAGACGAGATCTTCATGATGAGAGTTAAGAAAGAAAACTTCCTAGTGTTAGCAAAGGTAATGATATTGTACTTATCTGTATCAAGTGTATAATTATAATATTAATATTACTCTGATGTAAATCTTATAACACTTACGTAATTCTAATTACACCGATGTAATTCTAATGACTCTGAGGTAATGACTCTGAGGTAATAGAGTTCTGACAGCATGCATGCCCACCTGCTCATTCAGCCCTGGAGTATACGGCTAAAAGCCGTCGTATCAATTCAGGTCCTTAAATTCTCTAATACAACATTTGAATTGAATATTTTGAAATAGACTATAAATATGTTGAAATATACCATAAATATGTTGAAATAGTCTATACATATGTTGAAAAAGACTGTAAGTAGAATGTAACAGATCCAAATATAAACACTTTTAAACTAGTTGATGGTAAATACATTTGCTTCTGTGTATTTTGTTGATATTGATAAAGGAATAAAGTCACTATCGCTTCTGAAAGGAGATCTTCATTAGATATTACCTCTTTGGTCTTTTTATATGCTTGTAGAAAATAAAAAACAATAAAAAGAAAAGAACAATAGCTACCTCTTGGACAAAATTACTTCTTTTGCTAAAATAACGAAGCATCACTGAAAGTTACGAACTATTCCTCGGTACAAATAGCGGTCATAATTCCTATTCTACAATGTTTTTTCGTATTTGCAGGTTTTTGAGCATTACATTACAAGTGGTGAAGTTAAGAAGATATCCCAGCATAGAGTTATGAAGGATCTGAGATTCATTCAGTTCTTTTTCAATTATATCCAACAAAAAGACGATTGTGAGAAGTTGATTTTAAGTGAAGACAGGACTATGCTGGTATTGTCTTGAGTTTTACTTTCCTCAGTAAATGTTTGAAAATAAGATTCACACTTCATATATGAAATATGATTTTTTAGTCTTGATTTATTTCTTGTTTTAGGTGATTTTAATGAGTCATTTTCTTATATTTAAAGATATACGTAATACATGTGTTTGTTTTTTTTTCATGGAAAAAAGAGACATATATAACTTTGCTTTCAATTCCATCTATTTAAACCGAAAATGGATACATATACAATTGTTATAAAATCATATGTCTTCGTCTTCATACTTATACATTTATTTTTTCAATATCATCGCCAGGAGGGAAAAGGCTCTCGCAGACATGTTGGATTATTGTTTGGTGCAATAGACCAAGAGGTTCCGAATGTAGAGCTTGTGGCGACCATATTAGCAACAGGTAAAAGAATTGTGAACAAAAAAAACTTCAATATAATTGCCCTGAATAAGTCGATATACTTATTGGCATAAAATATCAATTTAAACAATAATAGCCCTAACGTATTAGCATATATATTCCTTCCACAATTTTAGCAATGTATACTTGTTCCAGACGACAATTCTACTGTTAGTCTTCAACGCATCTTCAATTATTGTTCATATAGAGAAAATTAGGATAAAAACGTCATAAGTGTTAGTATGCCATATATATATACCTAAAAAATGATGATTTTAAAAACGCAGAATGGTGGAATCGCTAAAAACGAAAAAGTGATAATGAAATTGTGATAATGAAATTACGCGAAAAGTGACAATGTCATAATGACTTCAATATGTACAAGGTTACGCCTTCTGGACCAATAATATTGTATATATACATTATAGATGTATAATTGAACAGTTTTATGTTGTTATTTTTCTCAAACGTTCGTAGACGTGCATGCACAGAAACCAATTAAGAAGAAATGGTGTGAAGACGAGTTGAAGGCGGCAATATGTATGGCAGTTAAACGTGGAAGTTTTGACATTTACAAACAGCTTATCAAGACAGGTATAGAACCGCCGGATGAACTGATGGAGGAGGAAGAGTATATAACCTCAGTTGACGTCATGCGAGATCTTCTTAATGTACGGCTTTTCCCTTTTTAACTGTTTTATATTTATATATGACTGTTTTATATTTAGATTTATTATAGAGCTATAAAAGTAAACAAAAAAAAAACATTTTTTATGAAACATGACTTTTAGTGAAATACACAAGAGTTTACTGTATTATATTTATTACATAGTTACCAAAGTAAAAAAATGTTTTTAATGAAACACGACATGTTATGAAATATGCTATAGTTGTGAGTCTTTAGTTGTCTTGAATTACGAGGCTTGTTCAAATATGAATGCAGCTAGGCCAATATATCGCTTTTAATCACGTTTTGCACGAACCATGTACATGCATCGCACAGATGGTTGTGTAAGTTCTCAGTTGATGCAATACATGTGTAAATCAGTTCAGTCTAGCTTTGACAACAGTTCGAATAACGCTATATACTGGTGTTTACTAAAGTTAAAATGGTTGGGAAAGGTCTATATTGTAAGGACTATTATAAACGAAAATAAAAATGATAACAATATTTACCTTGAATGTAATGTGCTACATTTTCTGTTGCAAAGTTTTATGCACATTTCATGAATGGCAAAATCCAGTTTAAAGTATTTTTAGTGCAGACAAATGCTATGTTATGCAGAGGGTCAAATATCTGCGCCAAAAACATTCCAGGCTTAAATGTGCTCGTGTTTGAATTAGCTCACCATCTTGATGATCTCGAGATGACATCTGAATTGATGACTAGCAATCAGACACGACAGGAATTATGCCGAAATAATTTCTTTCACATTCAATCTTATACATACTTATGTTAAATACCACATTGATGTAATATATAGAGGCGGCAATGGAGCAATGAACAGAAGGACATGGCATTGGTTCGAGCTAGTAGAGGCATCCGGACAGAAACTCAGGAGATTGTAACATTATTACTGCAGGACAATGTGGCTGTAAACTCAATCAGGGCTGGCACAACACCATTGTGTGAGGCCGTGAAAGCAGGTTCTGTTGTTGAAATTTATATTAACTCTGATATGTGTCCGAGATTGTTTTCAAGGAGTAAATAAACTTGTTGATAATGACTATCACAATAACTTTTCATTGTCGGTTCTTTTAAATTATAAAGTCATTTTTGTTTGCTAAAGTTTCGATACAGTTTAATAAAAACGACCTTTTGTTCTCAAAATATTCCTAGGAAATGTTTAGAAATATTTGTAATTTTTAGCTACTGTGAAATGTATTTGAAAACAACGTTTGATTTCAAAACAGCAACAACAACAACAACAAACAAAGACAAATTAACTGAATTAATGTAACAATATGGTCTGGTAATGTAATGTAATTTAGAAGTATTTTGTCACATTGCCATTGGCACTGAGCCATAGCAGCCAAGCCGAACATCTATCTGTACACGTTTGGCCAGACACTCGGGTGCCAGTTGCTCAGTTGGTACGGTTATATATTGTCAAAATGTATGAAAATGAAGATTAAGTGTATAAATCTAAATTTGATTATAATATACAAATACAAATTTAGCGGATGTACTTTACTTATTAGTTCATGATCTCGCCTCAATTATGAACTATTCAGACATTAACAGTAAAAGTAAGAAACGTAAAGAAAGTGTATGAATGATTCGTTTTACAATCGGGATGTATTGTATACAGGTTTAATTTGATTTATCTTTTCATTTAGGTAAATTGAAGACAGTCATGCTTTTGTTGACAAGTGGTGCGAGCGTTAATGACAGGGACGCAACACAACAGACGCCCCTTCATCATGCCTGTGACTGGAACAATATAGAGGTCGTCAAAATATTGCTCAAAAGACAAGCTGACGTCAATGCTAAAGACACGTTAGGTTTCACACCACTACTCATTGCAGCGGGCTGGGGAAGGGAGACAATTATTGATTTACTGCTGGCAAAGAAGGTGGATCCGCTAGCCATGGACGATCAAGAAAATAACGTTCTTCACATATGTGCAGCAAATGGAAAAGCAAACATCATAAGTAAACTTTTAACAGCGTTTCCGAAGGAGATGCATTCTATTCTTATAGCACGGAACAGACATGGCTGGACCCCTCTAGATTTTGCCCTACGATGTGGTCACCTAAATGCTACAAAGTTACTTATCCAAACAGTGTTACAAGTGAAGCCAACCATCTTGAAAACCCAACAGAGAACCTTCGTTCACACTCGTTTCTTTGTTGTAAAACTTGATGATTTTAACGTGGACGAAAAATATCAGTACCGGTTTCTGAAAGAAGGAACGGGTAAAACCTGTTTTCAGATGCCGCGATGTAACTGGTTCATTCAAGCCGGAAACCGGGACGAGTATGAGGAAGTTAGACTATTTTCAATGAAATATGAAAATAAACTTAGACAATACCTTGCTAAGAATTAAGTAAATGCTGAGCGTATGTAGAACAAGCAAGAGGACTGGTGGTGTTGGGTTGATTGTTCCAAACGTAAATTTGACCAAATTCGTTGCATTTGGCCACCGTTATGCTTAAGAGAAACCATCATAGTATAAAGGCTCAGCTACAAGGCAATATCATCTGCTGGGGCGAAGGATTAACAAAATAATGTTGTACTGTGATATTGAATTTAAATGGATAAGAAGGTATTTTGTGGTAAAATCAAACATGTTAAATTGCGGTACTCTTTATATGTGCAATGTAGATCCTTCTGATTAAAATATTCACTTCATCTTTTTTCTTTTAATGTTGAAAACGATTCCGTTGATTTAAAAGGATGATTTAATAAGAAAGAAGTTCATATACATAAATGCATAGTTTGTTGTTAAACTTATCATTGTAGAATAATTGTGCATGAAAACTTATTTATTTTTAAAATATTCACTTAATTATTTTCTTTTGATGTTAAAAAAACGATTCCGTGGATTTAAAAGGATGACCTAATCTGAAAGTAGTTCATGGACATAAAATGTATAGATTGTTGTTAAACTTATCACTGTAGAATTGTGCATGATATAGTTTAGTCCATGCATCACTACGTTTACGACTTAATTGTATTATCTACATACACAGGTTGATATATTTGCAATGCTGTTCATTCTACTAGTTGAATTATAGAAATAAAGTGATGAAAGATGTTGTGTTTTTAAATTGTATATTATTTTGCATTTGTTTATACAAATCTTTTATAGCAGCATAATTGACTACCTGTTTAATTAACTGGTTAGCTTTTGTTCCCTAGCCCCTCGCCAGTGTAAGTACAAATTAATATAAAGAGTTAAATCCTTTTGTATGAATAAAGCTTATAATTATATTACCTAGTTAATTCAAAGTCGTTAGTTTTTTTTTTATTGAATTGCACAATAAATAATGTCCATCCTCGGTAACCCAGTTAATTTACTGTATATCAGTATTTAATTAGTATATACAGAATGTGAACAGTGGATTCCGATGATGTTTAATGTCTAAACTAATGTATGAGAGGCATATCTGTTGTCGTTCTCTGTAAATAATGGGTGAATATCGTAATATATCGTTGTGGGAAATAATACAAGTGTCATTAAAATTGCATTTTATCACAAATTTATTGAAGCGCAAACAAAAAAAATGATCTAAATACTGAAACTCTATACAAAATATTTAATCGTTCAATTTTTATACCAGATTATTTTATGTTAAAAGGGTCCAACGTTACATCTTGATTGTATAAACCTCTGATATTAATAGTTCAAATTGGTTTTAAGTGTAATGCATACAGTTTCATCTTGGTATCCAGTGGAAAAGATGATTTAGCTTATTTTGTTAAAAGTTGCATGCCATACTTTGACTTTTTTTAGTCTGATCATCATCTGCTGTTCAATATATTATTGAAAACCACAAGTCCTGCATTCAAAATATTGAAATAATGATAAAGCATACAATATATTTCATACATTTTCCACTAAAATAAATATACATGTAGTTGATAACATATTAATCATTAATAGCCTAATTGATTGATTAGGCGAGAACAGTTTGACTGGACATCGAGAAAGACAATGCCAGTTAAAAATGATCTCATGTCGCTTTGACAAGTTTAATTCGTTGGTCAAGATTATTATTTCATTTCCATTTCTTGGCAAATTAGCAATATCATTTCCCTAGATAATCTATAAAATAATTATATCACGGCAAAGAAATTAATTGATATCTCAGTAGCATAGTATTTTATTATATAATAGCGCATGTCAATAATGTATGCATAAAAAACCTGTGATGCGCAGTGGCCTATAACCGATAAGCCCACCTCTGTGTATTTATGATAGCATCTGGCTTGCAGTTGCATGCATTCAATAGTGCAGTTATGGATATGTTGTTGATAAGATACCGGTAGGTCAAAGCAGCATAATGTTTTGCATGGGTCAACAATTATTTATAAGCCTTGAAAATATGAAGAAATCTTACATTTCATATATTTGAAAAGAAAATTACTTTTAATCAGCATCCAATGTTTTTTGTCTGAATGGCCTATTTTCTCTCTGTCTTTCTTTTGCTATTAAACCAATAATGAAAGTATTCATGATTTAGTCATACCTTTTTTTTCACCAACTTTTTAAGATATAGAAAAATATTATAATTAAAGGTACGAGTCCAATACATAGAAAATGCTTATTATTAAAAAACATATTATTGTATCCCATCGGACCTGGTCAATTTAATTATTTTGAATGGACTGAGTATCCACTAATGGACACAAGTCACACAATTCAGACAACTACAGAATTATGTAAATTAAACATTAGGGAAGAACCTCTTTTTTTTAGTCTCTAGCTAGTGTTCCCGTATCCCTACGACGCGTTATTCAAGATACGCGCACTTGATTTATAAACTATCTAATCAAATCACTTCTTTGGTCTTTTTCTCTTAAAATGAAAATAAAACACAACAGTTTACCATGATGATACCATAGTTACTGGTATTTCACTTCAAATGATTTTAATTATTTTAAACAATGGTTTTCTGATAAAATTGCCTTTTTGACACCAACGTTGTTCTCACGTACTTTTCATTTTAATGATAACATTTAGCTATTGGTCATTAAGTAGATAAGAATAATCAATTTTTTAAAATTAACGAGTACATTTCACGCTTATTGTGAGACGAACCTTAAATGACATCCGACGCCATTTTAAATATATATGATATACTGTTGTATTTTATTTTCATTTTAAGAGAAAAAGACCAATGAAGTGATTTGGACGTCACATAGAGAATAATAGGTTGGTGCCGTGGATGGAGAAAGTTTATCTGGCGAGGCGGAGGAATTTATTGGGTGAGCCGAAGGCGAACCCAATAAATTCCGGAGCAGAGCCAGATAAACTTTCTCCATCTACGGCATAAATCTATTATTCTATTTATCCTGTCACCGTTTTTTTTTTTAAAGAATTTTATTAGGCAAACTACCTTTAATCACAATATCGGAAATGTTTCTTTATAAACAAAGAAGGCCCGAAGTGTGCATTATTCTACAACAATGCACTAGCCGTTCTTATTATCTCCCTGTGTATTTTCACATTGAGGGCGCCATTTTGTTTGAAAAATGTGATAAATAAAAACATTTTTTTGTCGAATTTTGTTGTGTAGACTATCTAGAATGAAAGAAAATGGTCTAACTAAGAAAATGAATTCGAACACCAATATCTTTTATTCAGTCGTTAACGCTGTACAGACGTTTAAAGTATTGTTTACGTGACGTCACAATGTAGCGCCAAACAGCACGTGCAAAACAATCAAATCATGTACGCTATTTTAATGTCGCAAACGAGTTAAGTTTTACATTTATTTCACTTTTAATAATTTTTATTTCGCTTGAAAAATTATAGAGTGAAATAAAATAAACAAACAAAGTTTTATCAACGTTTCCAAAATTCGTTATTCTACACACAGAACATAAAGTCCAACATTATAATAATAATTATATTTTTTCTTGAAAAGTAGTCCGGCAAACTATGCATACCACGTGATCAAGTGCCGTAGATCAGTAAAAATATACGGCACCTTGTTATCGGGCCGAAATTGATACAAGTGACAGGATAAATCAAGTTACAACGTCAGTCAACGGGAAAAATATAATTTCAACATTTTGACCATATTACTGGCTGAAAAAAATAAAAACATGCCTACTGTACAGATATATTGACGTCAGCAAATTAATTAAAAAGATTTACATAAAAAATTGAATATTCAAATTTGGTGGGACAGCCTATAGAACTTTGTATATTTGTAAAAATGCTTATCTTTACTGTAAAGAATCAAATCAAATCAAACAAATTTTTGAAATGAATTTTTCATCAAGGAGATATGAAAAATATTGACAATCTATTCATTTACTCACTGCTTTTTCCGTGATTTATCTTATTTTCGCTTAACCCGACAATGTCAATAATAGCCGAGATAGTCCGATTGCCGGAATTTGACGAAAAAGACCGAGATGATGCGATCGTTTCGAAAATTTGGCGGAAACCCCCAAAATGTTGCGAAAGTGACAGAATTTGATTGGCTGCAAAGCAAGCGCACGATTTCCACGATAATTTTGTTTTCGTGTTAATGTCTTGGTAAGTTGATTTGTTCCCGACGTAATTTCTTTTGCATTAGATTCTCAATTAAGATTGAATCTTCTGCAAGTTTTATTATTGGCGTTTTGAAGTTAAATCATGGTTTACTCTTTGGTCGTCGATACGTCCCGAAGTTCTTTCGTCCATAATCATGACTGTTTTTTGTTTTCAAATTATTAATATTAGTTTACTTGGTCAAACAAAGTTTTTATTCAAATTATTTTCAGAGAGTCTTGAAAGCATGACTTGATTTGGCAGAAATACTGGCCATGTGACAGTGTGGGCCACGTGTTGAAGGTCAGGAACAGTGGCTCAGGAAGTAGCAAGCATTTCTATTCCATTTCAAAGTTGGAGCATAACACGAGCCATTGAGCTGTTGAGTGTCACTGCCAGATATGGACTTGGCTTCATGGCTAATCTTTGAATTCCAGGTGTGAAGATGGTTCAGTCAGCTGACCAAATTGTCAGCCTATGGTAGTCTATACATTTTGTATTTAAATAAATTAAAATATCATATGATATTCTTAAAAAAATAGTATGTATAATGTTTCTTTTCAATATTTACTTATTAATTAATACAGTTTTTTTAGCTTGATTGTGTAGGAACTTAAACCATTTTTTTTTTGATTGTGTAAGAACTTATACTGTTATACGCTAATAGACACATTTTCAAATCTGTTACTAGAATCAACCAGTACTGAGCAATTAGGGTGGTTATACCGATACCTTTCAACATGAAAAAATAAAAATCGTACCGCGGTATGATATTTGGAAACCCGGTATTTTATAAAAATCATAATTTTCAATTAATTGCCTTCTAATTTCGTACAAATTTCACCTAAAATCTTTAATTGGCGATTTTATTGGCGCCAACATAAGTTAAAAATATTCGATAACTAGTACACTTAAAAGTCAAAAAGCAGCTGCATAATTTACATCAGCGGTCCAGATAAGAAAGGTCACGCAAGACTAGTTTTGTTTATCAAATTGCATGACACTTTACTTTCAATTTAGTCCTTACATTTTTATTAAGTTTCTACTTAGAATATTTACATATATAATAATAACAACAGAGAAATAGATATCTATGTCTCTGATATCATAATAACATATAATCATTTATAATGTTACTCACAGGGCTCTAGCAACTGGGCGATTTGGGCGACTTAGTCGCCTAAAGTTTCAGAACTTCGCCGAGTTTGAACATCAAAGCGAAAACAACTTCGCCGCGCTTTTTTACTGACCACATGTACATATACTGTAGCTATCATACAGCGCATTTAAATTAAGTTAATCCTCGCCTCCAGGCATAAATCAAATTGAATTGGTGACGCACAGTTACTGCCGATAATTGACATCAATTTACACATTTTTGAAGTGACATGATATGCAGATACATCGGACATTATTGCCATTTAATTCGCCGATGTAAACATCACATTTTTTAACACCTGTCACTATTTAATCAGCGAGTGTAAGAAGATTACACCAGGAATTGCTCTTACCATATGTGACAGTAAATACACGCAACCTCACACAGACCGTGTAAATTTACTTGCATATAAATTAATACACACAGAAGCACAAGTAAATGGTTTGATACCTGTTTGATAGTAAAAATGAAATTTGTTCAAGAACTTATTGACCCACATTAGACCAATTTTGGACAAGTCGAAAACAAGTAAACTTTGTCTTCAAAAAGTTACATAAACGTCGGTAAATTATGCGGTAAACTACAAATTTGAAAATTTTGTTTTACAATGCCTGTTGCAATAGCGGATGAATAATAATCTTAAAATGATCATTGAATATTTAATTTAATTTAATTAAAATCGACAACAACTAGAATTACAAGTGTTTCTGCAGGAAAAAGACAAATTTTCATTTGTCACATATTTTCGCGATGCCGATTTTTACGATGAAAAAATAAAGTTACCAAAAGGAAAATTTGTTTTGTTAAAATGTGTCCAATAGCACTTAAAATGTAGTTTATTAATGAAAATTCCTTAAGGTATTGTTTACATTAATTTTGATTGAGAATGTTGCCAGTATGTGTTGTACAATGATAATTTTCTTAAGGGAGGGGGGTGTGTGGAATTAATCAGGAAGAAAACATTATAATGGTCTGATGATAGAGGGTTTTAGAATTTATACTTCAAATATCATTATCAATAAATATGTAAAACTCCTTTTTATAGATCAAATCAATGTGCTAAGCCCTTTTTCACTTCTCCTTATGTTGTCAAACTTCTCTCTGATAGGACCTGAGGGAGAAGTCACTTCTCCCTAAAATTTTGGTCTAGCTAGAGCCCTGACTCAATGTTATCAAAACAGATACACAACAATACGTATTGCAATATATTGCAAAACCCTTCACAGGGTTTTTTTTTGGCCGATTTTATAGCCGTTATTCGGTCATATTCCCAATTGAAAATAGTATGTTTTTTTCCCAATTTTGATACAAAAATTCCCAATCCAAAACTTAAAGAAAAATTTTTTAAAAATCGATCTTTGGGGGAACGTAAAATTAAGCAAATAGCCGGCGTCTAAACAACCCACGTGTTAAGTAGACGCTTGATTTCTTAGTATAAGTTTATCGAGCGTCTTACGATACCGACGGCCTTCGAAAGTGAAAGTAAATCAAAATGATTCACACGTTAAAAAAAAGCACTGATAAAAACAAAAAAAATGATTTAATGTTTACGCAAGCGACTCTCTCGGAAAAGAGTTGTACTTCTGAAACGGTAACGGCGAATGAAACTGCAAGTACTAATGGGAAATCCTTCAACGGTGACCGTGAGTTACCACAATGATGTTACTTCTCGGGGTTTTAAAAGTTCTAGCGACGAGTTTAAATCAGATACAGTTGTCCCTGTCAATGATCAAATGTTATTAAGTTCCAACAAATACGAGTTGAAGTATGCATTGTTGTTTTATAGTGGTGCAAAAGTTTGGTATTTTTGCAAATTGTGCGAGTTTTTTTCAGCTACAGATGACAGATAACTCATTATCATATAAATTTGCATGATAGACATTGAGAGAATATTTGTTTTTTGAAATTTATAATTAAGAAATTTATTTAAAAATGACATTCTTGTTCAAATAAAATTTACCAAATATGTATCAATGTATGAAAAACAGATAAAAAACAAAATGATAAGATTTACTAAATTTTATTCAGAGTCAATTACTATATCTATAATGTATGCACAATACAATAACATAACATTAAAATAAACACTGTTATTTTCATCATATAATTTTATTTCCTATTTTATAAAAACTAAAAAGAACTATTAGTTACACACTTCTAAAGGTGCTAATTTAGTAATTAATAAACCTGTGTTTATAATGCTTTATTCAAAATTGTTTCACACTTCTAATTGTTCTTATCTGTTATATAAAAACATATTTTATTTAATCAATATTTTTATGGTTTTTAAATTTTGGATAACAAAAAAAAAATGAAATAATATATACATGTAGACTTATAGCTGATAATTCTTTCAGAACTCATATTTATAATTATTTTCCCAGGGAAATTTCACTATATTTATGTCAAAAAAATCTTCTTCATGAATGTAATTGTTTGCAAGTATGTGTTATATTATATATAATATTAACCCATAATGGTATTTATTTCATATATTTATCAAATTTAAAAAGTGGTGATGAAAACACCAGGGTTTTGAGAGTGAAACATCCAGGGGTGAAACATCCAGGAGGTGTAAAGTCAAAACACCATACAATAACACAGTTCAAAAATTTGAAAATCAGAGACCTACTTTTGTGAACTTAATCCTATAATATAAGAAAAGGAATATATTGCCTCAGAAAACTTGAAAATGTTGTGGGCTTTTTCCCAATTTTGGGCAAAATGCCGCTAAAATTCCCAATCTCAAGGGTATGGGTCATGTTCCCAAAATACTGGAAAAAAACCCTGCTTCAGCAAAATGGCAATATATTGCAATATGGTTTTTGACATACTGTTACACCCCCACTGGGCAATGACTATAGGAGTGTGAAGTTTTTTTTTCGAGGAAACAACAACTTGCCCCTTATGCGGTTGGAACCCATGCGGCTAGCAATCATTAGATTACTAGTCCAAATCCAATGTATTAACCACTCTGCCATGTCACCACTAATATATATTTTAATGTACCAAGCCTAAGGCTGTTAACAAGTCATAACTATTTGTAAATTTTTACCTGAACTATAGGTCAGGGCTGGATTTTTATGCCCCCGCCATGTAATGGCCGGGGCATATAGTGTTACCCTGTTCCGTCATTCTGTCATTCCTTCATCATCAGTTTCCGTTCATTATTTTAGTAACGGTTGCACACATTCAACTCAAATTTGACATATGGATATGTCAAAGGAATGGGCAGGTTGGAATTTGGTCATGGTTATATCCCTTTCACTTTGAAAATAATATAGATACATCTTAGGAATAAGCAGTTTAAAAAAAAAAGTTTGAATTTGGTCGTGGTTCAATGATTTTGGACAAACTTATCTTTCTTGAATGTTGGAAAAATTTTGAACTTTCAGTCTCAGCACTCATACTTTTGTGGAAATTTATGTAGCCATTATTTTGGCTACAAATATGAAATATGCTATTTTCAAAAGGTCAAGACTGAATAATTTCAGTGCCTTGAACATTGTATGAAAATGGTTTGTGTTAACAATGAAAAGTTTTAAGGGCTTTGAACTGCAAATGAAAAAAATAATTTGTGCAAACAAATTTGGAACTAAATATTATAACATCTGAAATTTTGGCTGCATGCGGGGGCATCCGTGGCATGATGACACATTTCTAGTTTTTAGCTCACCTGTCACAAAGTGACAGGGTGAGCTTTTGTGATCGCTTTTCGTCCGGCGTCCGTCCGTCCGTACGTAAACTTTTACTTTAAATGACATCTCCTCATAAACCACCAAGCCAATTTCATCCAAACTTCACAGGAATGTTCCTTTGGTGGTCACCTTTAAAAATTGTTCAAAGAATTTAATTCCATGCAGAACTCTGGTTGCCATGGCAACCGAAAGAAAAAAACTTTAAATATCTTCTTTTAAAAAACCCAAAGAGCTAGAGCTTAGATATTTGGCATATAACATCTTCAAGTGAGTGTCTACCAAGTTTGTTCAAATAAATGCCCTGGGGTCAAAATTGGCCCCGCCCCAGGGGGTCATTGATTTTCCCTATATGCATATAGTAAAAACTTAAAAAATCTTCTTTTAAAGAACCCAAAGAGCTAGAGCTAAGATATTTAGCATGAAACATCTTCTCATGAGTGTCTACCAAGTTTGTTCAAATAAAAGCCCTGGGGTCAAAATTGGCCCCGCCCCAGGGAGTCATTGATTTTCCCTATATGCATATAGTAAAAACTTAAAAATCTTCTTTTAAAGAACCCAAAGAGCTAGAGCTAAGATATTTAGCATGAAACCAGGGTTCGAATTTAAGCTGGCATACTGGCAAAATGCCAGTTAAAATCTAATAATGCCAGTAAAAATTACTCTAGCTGGCATTTATTTGCAAGTGACTGTTCCTTTTGGACGTTTACATAATTGTTATCTTCTGGGCTGATGATGATGTTTGGCAACTGCCCACTGCAGAAACTGATGATGTTGACTGTGTCAGATGCAGTAATTGATGAAGTTTACCTTAAAAAACTTAAAAACAAATTTTTGGTTGCTCTATTTATTTTTTCTGTGATTATATTTTGATGGACTATTTATAACAGCCAAACACTATTGGTTAGAGCATCCAAGATGTAATCAGGGTCCATTGTAAATGCGTAGCACTCCTCTGTAAAGTGTTTACTTTTAAGCTGAAATATTTATTTATTTAAAGTAGATCAGTACCTCTGAGTTTTCAGGCTGTTGGTGTAATCAAGTACAAAATATGCGAAAATTAATGAAGGTCCTAAGAAATTACATAACATGAACAAGTTTATAACTGCACGTTGTCACCAGTGGGTGTTCCTCTGGTATATCTAATCTGATCCCTAAACAATTGTTTATCATTTATAAATTAATGTGTTGAAATGTTTTTGTTTCGTTACAAGAAGACATCTGTGTTAACCAGTGATAAAGATGTTTCTGATATTCAATAGACATTCAAGTTTATTATCTTTTGTCAAACCAGATGTTCAAAATACATTGTCATTGTGTATTATTATACAATAATAATAATAATAATAATAAGATACGTGATCATGGAAATGCCAGTTGACTACCACATATTGCCAGTTAAACATTTGATCACTTGCAAAAATCTGCAAGTAGAAAATCTTGCTAAATTCTAACCCTGGAAACATCTTCTCATGAATGTCTATCAAGGTTGTTCAAATAAAAGCCCTGGGGTCAAAATTGGCCCCGCCCCAGGGGTCATTGATTTTCCCTTTATGCATATAGTAAAAACTTTAAAAAATCTTCTTTTAAAGAACTCAAAGAGCTAGAGCTAAGATATTTAGCATGAAACATGTTCTGATGGTTGTATACCAAGTTTGTTCAAATAAAAGCCCTGGGGTCAATATTGGCTCCGCCCTGGGGGTCATTGATTTTCCTTATATGTGTATAGCAAAAACTTAAAAAATCTTCTTTGAAAAAACGAAAAAAGCTACAGTTTAGATATTAAGCATGAAACATCTTCTAGTGAGTGTCTACAAAGTTTGTTCAAATAAAAGCCCTAGGGTCAAAGTTGGCCCCGCCGCGGGGGTCATTGATTTTCCTTAATTGTGTATAGCAAAAACTTAAAAATCTTCTTTGAAAAAACCCAAATAGCTACTGTTTAGATATTAAGCTAGAAACATCTTCTACTAAGTGTCTACAAAGTTTGTTCAAATAAAAGCCCTGGGGTCAAAACTGGCCCCGCCCCAGGGGTGTCATTGTTTTTAACTATATATGTATAGTAAAAAATTAAAAAATCTTGTTTTAAAAAACCCAATGAGCTAGAGCTTAGATGTTAAGCATGTAACATCTTCTTATAGGTGTCTACCAAGTTTGTTCAAATAAAAGCCCTTGGGTTAAAATTAGCCCTGCCGGGGGGGGGGGGAGGTCATTGTTTTTCATTATATATGTATAGTAAAAACTTAACATCATGAAACATCTTCTAATGGGTGTCTTCCAAGTTTGTTCAAATAAAAGCCCTTGGGGTTTAAACTGGCCTCGCTCCGGGGGCCTATATACAGGTGAGCGACCTCAGGGCCATCATGGCCCTCTTGTTTAAAAAATGTACTTGCCCTTGCCTTGTACTTGTAAAAACCTGCAATATAACTTACTTGTCCTATGCACTCAAACTTAATTTGGATAGCTTTTTTCAAATAAATAAATATGAACACTATTCTAACAAGATAATAATAACTTTTCATAAATTTATTTTAATGTTTATAACATTGTTTAATTGTAAAAAAAACAAGTTTTGTAGTAAAAGACGCAAGGCAGGCACTATTTGCAAATCATAAAGTTATACCGGAACGGTGAAATACTTATGATGATTTTGAATTTTTAAAAATGACAAATCGGTAAAACATTCTGACTGAAGAAAAATTTATTGAAGTTCAATTTCGTTAGTTGTTACTCTATATAGTTTTACAATAATCTAAGAAACATAAAATTGCGTCACATATTTTCAAGCAACTACTGTACTTTTGTCTGTAATTTAGCCATAACAAATCGCATGTTCTAGGAAAAGTATTTACTTGTAAACAATTACACATTTTTGGACACAGTAAAACTAAAAGCTTCTATGAGATTTAACTTGATGTTAGGATTATAATACTTGTTTTCTGTTACAGAACTTTTGAAGAATAATGCTAGGGGATTGCATTCATAAATCATCAGTTTGTCTGCAGAAAACGATATTGTGTGGCCAATAAAGACAGGTAACTGGTTTTAATTATGCAAGAAATACAACACTTGCAGAACCACCAGGGAAGACAACTTTTCATGAAATTGAAAACAGTACTGATTGAAAATTCAAAAGTTTGGCAGACGCAGGGGATGAAATGTGTTGCTACATGTGAACTTTATTAGAAGATCTGAGGACTCCCCTAAGTTTCCTCTTGGATAAGGCACCATACAACAATGGTATTTATTCCTATTCTAAAAAAGGTGAGCTGGCGTTACATTGTAAATTGTGTGGTTATTTCTGCACACAAAATATTTCAATTAAAAACTTTTGATAATACACAGCATGAAAAAAAACAACAAAAGAAAGTTTACATTTAAATGTGATGTGTGATTATGCAAGTAAGTGAAAGGGTGATCTGAAAATGCAGGTGAGAAAACATACTGGCAAGAAACCGAATATAATAAATATGAGGACTGTGATTACGCGTGTAGCTTGAGTTCTCAAGCTATCGAAATAGTAACCTTAAACGCCATATGACATTACATTTTAGGGAGAAGTGATGAAAATGTGATGTCTGTAATTACTCGACCAATGAAATCATTGATGTGATGGACATACTTGCATGAGGAAACATACAGAAGGGAACAAATTTAAATGTGGGGTTTGTGGTTACTGGTGTGATCAGAAATGCAGTATAAAATGACACAGAAATGCAGTTCGAAATGACATATGTCAATACATACTGGTGACAGTCAATTGAACTTTGTCTTTTGTAAGTACTTGTGCAATCAGAAGAGCAATTTGGTAAGACATATTAGATTGCATAAAGGAGGGAAAACATGATTACTTACTTTTAGGTAAACCAAACAGGATAATCGAAAAAAAAAAGTTAATCTGGTATGACTGTTATAGAATATGTATTTAGTTTAACTCGTTTAGGTGGATTATTTGAATCTGTATGCCTTAAAATAAGTCAATATATTTCAAGAAAATTAGCATAGAGAAAAGGTTTACAGACAAGTAAAAATATTTTCAATTCAAGAAATAAGTTACATGTGATATGCTGCATATGCAGTTAATGACCAATTTTGCAGTACTCATCACCAGTTTCTACTGTGTTATTAACATGGTAAGGGCTGTTTTTTCAGTGACTAAATCTGACCTATTTTTGGTAATTTTCATAGATTTTAAGTGCTGTTTGCAATGTCACGAATGTGTAAATTTGATTACATTCACAGTTTTAAGATTTTTCATGAAATTTAGAATGAATTTAAAGGCACGCTTCTTTAAATGATACTCGAGTATTTTGAAGTGTGGAAAGAATATTTAAATGGCTTGTGTTTTAGAAAATAAGGTATGAAGTAGCAACACCAGTAGTTTAAATTTACACATAAATACTTCACTTTGCCCAAGTAATGTTATTTGTTAAATATAACTTTTCTGTCACTTTCAGTTAAGTTCATTGTATTACTATAAATTTAGGGC
This sequence comes from Ruditapes philippinarum, assembly GCF_026571515.1. Classification (NCBI taxonomy): domain Eukaryota; kingdom Metazoa; phylum Mollusca; class Bivalvia; order Venerida; family Veneridae; genus Ruditapes; species Ruditapes philippinarum. The sequence continues at coordinate 158,277 of NW_026862887.1, read as the reverse complement.
ATACTTTTGGGCATTTCTTTCCAATTAGTTCTTTATGGTCTCTTTATGGTACAAATCAATGGAGTCACATCTTCACGTTAATGACCTGTGTAAGGTAGTACATGTAGAGTGTAGGCCTGTTTGGAGGAATCTTTGGTATACCATAAAGCTAGAAACTTTTCTGCTCCCAAAGAGAATTCCATGCTGCATTGCATATAGCGTTGTACTACAGAGTTGACTGGGTCATATATCTTGTCAAGATGAGATACACTTTTTGTCCCTTTCACTGTTTTTCCTTTCCTGTGAGTCATTGACTTAGTGTTGAAGTATTTGACAGCAAAGGTTCTGTAGTCCTTGGAAATGGAAGATTCTGGAATAAAGGGATATTACATGCACCTCTCACTCTCACATAACCTTTCTGTGTTAACAGATGGACCCTGAATATTCCCAGTGTGACACATGGCCATATTCACCATTATATTTGTTCATAGCCATGACCAAGGCCTTCCTCTGAAATTATTTTTAGAGTAACTTAGAGGGGGTAGGTGTGAGAAGTTTTTTTGATACCTTACAATGGAATGGTGTATTTTGGTGCATGTTTAATGGAAGTTTAAACTAAGCAAACAAAAGGTGTTCAGTTGATTAACATATTTTGATTATCATTTCTATAACTTGAACAGAAAAAAAATCATACATAAATGCTTCTTAATATTAGTAAATTAGTTATCTTTTGACTTTTCATGAAATGTTACATGCCTAGAGCTGGCTACGCCTAGGTTGCTCCTTGTGCCAGATTTTTACTATGAAGTTAATGTCAACTATCTCTATTGGCGGTCCTAGCATCCAAACAGTAAGGATTTACGATGAAAGCCGCTGGAGGATGGCTATCGAAATGGGCATCTGCCTTGCCATCTTTTAGAGGTACGCTCGACAGAAACTCTGTCTGGCTGCACCCATCTTTTAGATATCTAATGAAATATTTTGAAAATTGTATGTCAAAAAATCTTTTCAAGTAGTATTTTAATGTTTTTTTTTAAACTTTGCAAGTACTATCAACAAGTAAATCAAGAAAAGGAGAGAACACACATAAACATACATTGCAAGTACTAGTTTAATGTTTACTTTGAAAGAATTTATATTTCATATTATCTCATTCTTTACATATCATATAAACTATCATCCCACTACGGAATGCAACATCTGTTGTCTCATCCACCATTATGCTGTACCATGGTGATGCATGTACATCTTCTAGCAGGTTGTCCCTCAGACACTGTCCAATAGTCAACACAGCCTCCTGGATGAACAGCTGAGACTGGTCGTTTTTGTTTTCTCCCTGGTCAAGGTCGCACAATATATTGACCCCTTGCTCTTTGCCTGAAAGAAAATTGTTGTAAAATTAATTGTGCACAATTTTCATACCTTTTTCCCTGCAAAAACATTATTGATTATAACAGATAAGAATAAATCACTGAGATTTTTAATGTCACAAAAAATAAAACACATGTATACATGTAAGCATAATCAAATGTATTATTTTAATGATCAGGATTTCGATCTTAATAAGGGAGAATGTCAGTGAAATCTAGCGATTCAAATAAATAATCTGCATTTCAGTCCTTTTGAAAACGGACGCCGTTACTCAACTATTTCAGCACTGAATTCCTTGAATAATTTCGTAAGAGTCTGGCATAATCCCTCCGGTACATAATGTCCAACAACAGAATTTAATATTTTTTACAATACAGGGAATTCCCCAGGATTTTTTTTAAGCGCTACATTTAATGAATTAGACAGGGGTGGGTGCGGGAGGGGGTCTTGACCCCCACACTGCATGTCGAAAATTTTTGCCAGTTTAGGTGTCAAGATACTGCTGTGGGCTGTTTTAAAACAAATTATGGAAGCTTTTCACTTGATAAAAATTTTCTTAATTATACCCCCGCACAACAAAGTTGTAAGGGGGTATACTGGAATCAGCTTGTCCGTCCATCCGTCCGGCTGTCCGTCGGTTTTTTCTTGTCCGCCCAATAACTTAAGATTCCTTTGACCCATAGTCTTCATATTTGGCATTGAGGTTAGTCGTGATTAGTAGGTGACCCCTATTGATTTTTAGGTCACCAGGTCAAAGGTCAAGGTCACAGGGGCCTTGACTTCAAAAAGCTTGTCCGCCAAATAACTTAAGATTCCTTTGACCCATAGTCTTCATATTTGGCATTGAGGTTAGTCGTGATTAGTAGATGACCCCTATTGACTTTGAGGTCACCAGGTCAAAGGTCAAGGTCACAGGGACCTTGACTTCAAAAAGCTTGTCCGACCAATAACTTGAGATTCCTTTGACCCACAGTCTTCATATTTGGCATGGAGGCTAGTCATGATAAGTAGATGACCCCTATTGACTTTGAGGTCACCAGGTCAAGGTCACAGAGGCCTTGACTTCAAAAAGCTTGTCCGCCCAATAACTTTAGATTCCTTTGACCCACAGTTTTCATATTTGGCATGGAGCTTAGTCATGATAAGTAGATGACCCCTATTGACTTTGAGGTCACCAGGTCAAAGGTCAAGGTCACAGGGGCCTTGACTTCAAAAAGCTTGTCCGACCAATAACTTAAGATTCCTTTGACCCACAGTCTTCATATTTGGTATGGAGGTTAGTCATGATTAGTAAGTGACCCCTTTTGATTTTTAGGTCGCTGGGTCAAAGGTCAATGTCACAGGGGCTTTGACTTCAAAAAGCTTGTCCGCCCAATAACTTAAGATTCTATGACCCACAGTCTTCATATTTGGAATGGAGGTTAGTCATGATTAGTAGATGACCCCTTTTGATTTTGAGGTCACTGTGGATCAAAGGTCAAGGTCATAGGGACTTTTGACTTCAAAAAAGTTTGTCCACCCATAACTTAAGATTCCTTTGACCCACAGTCTTCATATTTGGCATGGATGTTGATCATGACTATAAGGTGACCCCTATTGATTTTGAGGTCACTGGGTCAAAGGTCAAGGTCACAGGGACCTTGACAAAAAAAGCTTTTCTTCTCAATTGCTAAAGAATGTCCTGTCCGCAATGTAATGATTTTGACATTTTCACATTTGAAGCATGTAGAATACATAACTAAGCAATGCACTGGCTTAGTAACCTCAGATTTGGCAGGGAGGTTGTCCTTGAGCTCTAAATGGCCACTGTTGATTCTGACAAAGTGGTATGCGGGGGTATTCACGCCATGATAGTGGCAGTTCTAGTTTTTATTATTTATTTTTTCCATATCCAACAATTCAAATAAATAAACAATTATATCGTCGTTGGGGGGTCAAAATCTCGTATAACAGTTTTTGCTACTTTTCAGGAGGAACATTTTTTTGATTTCTTTCTTTCTAAAAGAACCTTCTGTGGAAACAATTCCTGTATAGTGGTAACATGAATAGTACGTTTTAATATATAATTGATTTTTATGAGTTGGTTTGATCAGTTTTGACATATAGAGTGTACGACAATTTGACCTTAAAAAATAGCATATACGACATTTTGACCATAAGGGATAATCAAAGAAGTGCATTTATTTAGAAGTAGAATAACAATATAATATCATTTTCATGAACATTGTTTTTTTTTAACCAACTTGAAACCTTGAAGTATTGATATTTAACTTGAACAAATTAAACAGAGTTGGTTAATAAACTGTTAACTTTTGACATAACAATTGAATTAAACATCAACTTTCCTCAGTCTTTTTATGCATTCACACACACACACACACACACACACACGCACATACGCACGCACGCACCGCACACGTACGCACGCACACTCGCGACGCGCACACGCACAGACGCACACGCACTCACTCACTCAAATCTTTAAAACTTTGAAATTCAACTTGAACAAATAAAACAAACAAAATTAATTAACTTCATTATTGACTGAAACATCAATCTTTCTCAGTCTTTAAATTCACTATTTATGAATTTAGTACTTTTTACTTCAAATGAATAAAATGGCACTTTCATATTACTGTCAAGAGAAAATTATAGTTTAACTAAGGTCCCATAACGAAACACTGTATACATTTCGTTTTCTCATGTTTTTAAGAATCATGTTTCAGGTGGTCATAAAACCCATGATAATCCATTGGAAGAACACTTTTAAGTGCCTGTAAATGGTCGAACTTCGTTTTCTTTATCTTCAAAGGACCACCGTGCAACTTTGGTATTATCTCTGTATGTTTAACATAAGATTTTCTAGATTTTCTTGGAAGTTCCTTAAATGAGTCTCTATAATTCAATTTATAGCGTACAGAACCATCTGCTTCGTAGTGAAGAACTCTAATGTCACTAACCACTGGGTCTCCAACCCTAGTCCCAGGTCTAATTGAAACATAGTAGCCCAACTCCGAGTATGCTTTGAAAAAATCGTAGCCAACGTATTCAACGATATATGGGTTAGAGGGACAGGCTTCCTTGATGAAGTCAACATAACTGTTGTGGCACATAAACATTCTTGTTCTTTTATTTTCCTCTCCACTACGCTGTGTACTGAATCCACCTCCATTTGAGTATGGCCTTTTTCGAGGATCTTTTGTGTGATTTCAAGGTCAAGAGTCATAGCCAAGTGGACATAAAGTGTTTGACATTACCAAGTTCCATATTTTGATAGGTACATTCATCACTATATATATGATGTGGTTTGATTTCTTCATCTTTGGAAATCATTTTTTCAATGTAGTCAGCCAAGCAAGAAGCAAAGGAAATTAGGCCGAAAGATCCCCATTCCTTCATGCCAAAAGTAGCAGGTCGCCTGCTTCATACAAGTTAATTAAATCTAATTTGGTTTTATAATACAAATGCGCTTGCTTCTTTTTTGGGCAAAAAGTAGTTGTACGTCCATTGAAAGAATTTCGCTGAGTGGTTTGTTTGACAAAATAACTTGTCACGGTTTTTTCCTCTCGATGATTTTTATTTTTCTATTTCTGATTTTCCCTTGTAAATATCGCCGGATTATCTTACCTGCATCAAAACCATACACAGAGTATCAAACCTGGGTTTTCCTTTTTTGGCACAAATGACCAATATTTAGCTCTCGAAAACTTCGGTAAATACTCTACGACTCGCACATACCGACTTTCATTTACAATGTTTCACGTATTCTTTACAAGCAGGTAGAGAGTTAAATACAGGTTCAAGGTAGGTGTCTTCGAAGTCGATGAAGATCGGCAATAATGAGATTCCATTCTAGGGATGCTTTCAAGAATTGCTTGCACTCATACGTAGCCTGGCCGTGTCTTTCTTCTTGAGCTTTCTTTCTTGTATCTGAAAAAGAAGGCATCAAATATCTTTTATAAAGTGCTAACAACACATTTAAATATTTCAGTCAATCACTCATTCACTTAAACTGATACTCATTCATATTGTAATTCACTCACTAACACACACACGCCAACTCACCTGCACTCTTTAACGCACGCACGCACTAATTTATTCATTCACACTCCCACAAATTTATTCATTCACTAATTTAAAAACTCACTTTTTTATATAGAGAAGAAATTGGGATTTAGAAATTGTATTAAACATTAAATGGATTTTTACACCTGACTGCTCCTGCTTTTTCTCAGCTGATCTATCTGGTAACACCCCGATAATTGACTGTTCTATCCATTGATATAATGCGTCTCCCTAGTCCAAGAGTTGAAAAATAGGTTTTTTCCATAGACACATCGCTCTTCATTAATTCTTAGATGGTATGGTGAGGGTGTCGAGTTCCCTTCTACCTTTGGTTTTCAAAAATTTTCAAGTGTAAGGTTCCTCCAAACTGCTTTAGCATTTTAAAGCGAGTTTACCAATACCGCCTTTCCCCATCCCATTGTTGGGTCATTTGTCCAAAAATTAGTAAATACTCTCTCCTTCTGCTTCTTGTTAACGGTTTTTTGCAAAATTTTTTATATTAGAGGTTTGGCAGCGGATGAAACCCTTTTTTCGACAATCGTTCTTGCGGACTTTTCAACAGGAATTTCCCCACTTCCCCATCGCACTTTTTTTCATTCTTTGTATGCTTCCCGACAGATAACGCCAGACTGTTTTTATTACGATGTCTCCGCCTTTCTCCTTTCCATTCTTTGTTTATCATTTTGCCTGTTACAGATTATTTTCCTACGGTTTTTCATGGATCAATATCGTTTTGCGATGGGACGGCGTATTAACCACCTTCACTAGGTTATAATCTGGGTCTGTTGCATCTTTGTCATTATTTATCTTTCATATTCTTCATTTTCTCCTCGATCCCAAACAGTGGTTTAATTTTCAAACATTTGTTGTAATACTTTTACACTATTTGTGTCTCTATTTTTTCCAATGAAAAACTTTCACCATTGACAGAAGAATGCTTGTTGAACCAGTAATTCGTCAATCCTCATTTCTTTAACAACCAATCGATTCCCATCATTAAACCTGTGCTACAACACCCCTTTAAAATTCACCCAAATTAGAAACATTTGACTCTTTCAATTCAGAAAATATCAAAATTCACTTTTTTGGGATCAGTTGCTGCATTGGAACGTCATCAAACCATTTACACTTTTTATCAGCTTTTACAATTTTCCCAAGGGTCTTTTAAACTCAATGTCACTCAGCATTTTCCATTTTGAAAAATTTTCAAGTTCTAAAAAATCTTATAATTTAGTTTTTGGGAAAACCGGGGTTCACTTTTATAAAAATTTGGGCGATGACTCTTTTTTTTTTTTTTCTTTGTTGTTTCCTTTTTTTAGCACAGATTCAATCAATTTGTTATAGTTTTACGTTTACTTTTTTTCCTAAAGTAGATTTTTGCTCCTATTTCCACCTTTTAAAACTTTTTCAGTCCTTTCTGTATTAATATCTTGTGCCTTATAACACACAGATTCACTGTCTTCCACACACGTAGACCCGACTTCCATTGATTCATTATTATATTCTGTTTCTGAAAAATTTGGTTTATTAAAATATTTGAAGGTGTCAACTCATTGTAGTTTTTTGTTGTTATTAATTTATGTCATGGTTAATACTCGTATCAGTCACTTGTTTTTGTTCCATAACCTTTATGAGTTTTAAAAGAGAATTCTGAACCCACCATTTTCTTAGCTAACACACGGCTTTCCTTTTGATTGCTTTGAGCAAAAGTTACCATTGTTTTGCCCAGTGGTAACATATTTGAAAAATAGTTAATAATTTTACAAATTTTATCCCTGGCTCACAGACTGGAGCAGTGTATCCACTTTCTTTCAATGTATCTAAATGTGAATAATTTAATGCTTCATCTGGAAATGTTGGATGAAATACAATAAGATGAAAATACCGTTCACAGTCAGCGAACTGACATCGAACATAAAAATGCCCATTTCTAAGAAGAAATTAGATAAGGCCCAATGTCAACTACTTTTTCAAGAATATGAATTAACTCATTAATATCTGGTACAAACTGACAAATGTGACACTTATATTGTAAATATTCAGTTTTCTCCGTTGACTCGGTATCACTTTCTCCAGAATACTGTGACATCCGCTTAACCGTATCTGAAAATAAAATTAAATCGCCATTATGATTCTAGATGAATTAAAACACCTATTTTTAAGCTATTTCAAAACATCGTATTTCGATATAAAACGGGAAGAAAATGAAATACCAAATAATCGTATCTCGTAAAATCTCGTATCTTGATTGCTAGTATCTGAAAAATGAAATGACAAATTCTCGTATCTCGAAAATTACATCAACGTCAGAAATCGAACAAAAATTATCTTTAGCGAAAATTAATATCTTTATTTACGTTTAATTATTTCAAACATTAGTAACGATTGAAAGAATTATATACAGATAAGCAATGAAAAATTAATGTATTTCTCTCTATCAGCCGCAATAGGGACACTTCTTTGAACAGATATGACTAAGCATATTTTATTAAACCTTAAAAGTAGGTAATTTAGAAAGTACAAAAATAGAATCTACTTAACTTACCGATTTGAATGTAAAAAACAATTTATCCAACGTTCTCCGTCAACATATTGTGAAATTTAAAAGATACGAGGTTTTGACAAAAACAACAAAATCATCCAATCGACACACGAGATTTTGTCACGTGACAATTTTCGCCTTTTCCATTGGGTGTAGAGCTACACTATTTTGGGAGACGGTGCGCTGGTATGTTTAAATTTTCGCCGCGCATCAAAAAACCCATTTTGCTAAAAAACCGAGTTACGATATTTTGACCCCCCACCGACGATATATAAACACAAGTTCATAACATGTGACTGCCTCATCAAAGTTGAAAGATTCTAATGGGGGTCTTTGAAGGGAGACGGCAAGAAGAGAGTTTAGAACTTTAACAGAGAGACGATTCCTGTTTTCAGTCTTAACTCTCTTCAGGCAGCTGAATCCTCGCTCACAATCTGAAATTAATAAATGAAAGTAATCATTTACGGTATGTTAACACAACCTCATGCCTTTTATTTATTTTGTTTGTTTGCTATGAGTTTTTGAAAATTTAAAACTTCTAGCCTGTTTAAACTTAACTAAGTAAAAAAAAAATTTATTTGAAATGTTGAAAAACTTCTAGCAAAGTGTTACACATCTACAACTGTCATTGAAATTTCATTAATGTCCAAGAATAAATCAATTTAATAATAATTACCTGCAGTAGAGGTTGGGAGGAGACCTGTAAAGAGCTGGATGACTGGTAGAAAGGTTGCCAGTAATCAGGTCATAGTCTGGTTGGTTGACTGATCAGTCCCCTCTAGACTGGCACGTATCTTGGTATGCAACTGGGACATTGGTTTAACAGTCATTTTTTCAAGTTCAAGTTCTGTTAAATAGTCAAAATTATCATCTTTTCTTCTTTGTTTGGAATTAGTAGGCTTAGACAGTTTTGTCTTTCTCTTCTATCCCTTAGCTGTTTTCTCCTTTGTAGTGTTTTTATCCCCCGCCGATGGAATCGGGATGGGGATATTGTTTTGGCGTTGTCCTTCCGTCCGTCCATCCATCCGTCCGTCCGTCCGTCCGTCCGAATTTCGTTTCCGGACTAGTTCTCTGCAACTACTGGCTGGAATTCAATGAAACTTTATGGGAATCATCAATATCAAGAGGAGATGCGCATATCGTTGGCTTGTTCCAGTCAGACCCTTTAACTCAGAGTTATGGCCCTTGATTAGTTATGCAGTATCCATATAGAGCAAAAATCATTTCCACGCTTTTTCTCTGCAACTACTGGCTGGAATTCAACAAAACTTTATGGGAACCTTCAATACCAAGAGGAAATGCGCATATCGTCACCTTGTTTGGGTCAGACACTTTACCTCAGAGTTATGGCCATTGATTAGTTATGCAGTATCCATATAGAGCAAAAATCATTTCCTTGCTTTTTCTCTGCAACTACTGGCTGGAATTCAACAAAACTTTATGGGTACCTTCAATACCAAGAGGAAATGCGCATATCGTCACCTTGTTTGGGTCAGACACTTTACCTCAGAGTTATGGCCATTGATTAGTTATGCAGTATGCATATAGAGCAAAAATTGTTTCCGCGCTACTTCTCTGCAACTACTGGCTGGAATTCAACAAAACTTTATGGGAACCTTCAATACCAAGAGAAGATGCGCATATCGTCGCCTTGTTTGGGTCAGACATTTTAACTTAGAGTTATGGCCCTTGATAACTTATGCAGTATAAAACCAGAGCAATTATTGTTTCCGTGCTACTTCTCTGTAACTACTGGTTGGAATTCAATGAAACTTTATGGCATACATGCCATAACGTCCCGGATGCCCGGGATTGTCCCGGAAATCGGATGTCTGTCCCGGAGATGTCCCGGGCAGCGATTTGATCCCGGAAAAAAAAATCACGATATTTTGCAAAATTTTCATAAATTTTCTTAAATCAAAGCTCGCTTATTTCACCTCTCGATCGTAAAACATATTCTGACCTGGTACATGTAATACACAGGAAAGTTGACACAAGTTTACAATATACAGCCCCCCAATTATCGACTATCGATTCCCCTCGGCAATGGGTTTCTTCATGCATCAGCAATTAACGTTCTCTGTTGAATTCGGCAGCGTTTAATAGTCGGGTTAATTAATGGTTTACGGCCCTTTATTATCGTTAATCCCCGATAATCATTAATTTTTAGATCAATGGCTAACTTGCCAAAAGTCTAATTATTACAAATAATGTCCATCCAATAAAAAATTAAAGGTGTCAAATAAATTACCTTGCTGTGTTTGTTTTGATGACTGGAAGAATTGTGTTACGTGACATGTAGTAATTATCACGACTTTAAGATATAACGGGTGAACAACATGGCTGCGCCCATTCACCGGGTTTATAACTTACAACTTAATTGATTTTAGGGAATAATAAATGAAATAAAGAAATACTATAAAATGATAAAAATGTCGACCTAAAAGACTACTTCTAAAACTAGTAAGTTAATTGTTTATCATTAAAATTCAGGAGAAAGTCGTCCTAAATTAATAATGTTATACAATTGACACAACCCTCCCCTCTTTTCACAACTGCCTCCATATCCATTATTGCCGCGATGAAAAGTGTCCCGGAAAGCTGTCCAAAAATTATGGCATGTATGTTTATGGGATCATTCAATACGAAGAGGAGATGTGCATATAGTCGTCTTGTGTCGGTCAGACACTTATAACTCAGATTTATAGCCCTTGATTAGTTATGCAGTATGCATACATCTCATTGGCATTTCCAGATATTACTATTTAACACAGAGTTATGGCTCTGTTGTATTATCAAGTTCAACGAATATTACTGTTAATGCCATGATAAATATATAAATAAAGCCTTATGTCTTCAGTTGTTGTGTTAGTAATAACAAGTACTCGGCGGGGGATATAAATTCAACGAATTTGCTTGTTGTCAATGTCTTTTAAAACTTTTTGTTTACTTTCTTTGTGTTTTGCAATTGTTTTTTTTTTCCCCATGGCTGATCCCCTTGTTTTGTCTATGGAGAGCATTTCCTGTTCTTTGTTAAGGGTAACCAACATCTCTGGAAGTACATCAGAAACTTAAATGTTCGGAACTCCATTAAGGTCTGTCTCAATGTGAGCTGACAATTCCTCATGATAATTATAATACTGTAATCAGTGTCAACCAGTCTGTCCTGACCAAACAATTTTCTGGTTAAATCTGAGTGACTCTTGGAAACAGCGTCGTCTGATTTAAGGTAGTCTTACTGTAATCATTCTAATGCTTTCCAACCCTAAAAATCTAACATCGGCCAATATCGTACCAATACAGTTATTTCCGAAAAGTTATTTTTTCAAAATCTTGGGCATTAGATTATTTACAAACTCTAATCCTTTATCCTTATGTACTAAATTCTGGTTATAAACTGGTTAAAATTATTGAAAACCAAAGATTATGAAAAATGATGTTCCGGAAATGACCGATTTATTGGCTGATGTTAGAATTTCTTTGGTAAGAGAGCATTACAGTAAGACTTCCTTAAATTGTTACTGATAAAAGAAATGGCTGAATCTTTCGAAGTCACTGTTGTGAAGGAGAGAACAATGATGGGCCTCACTGATGGATCCCCCGCCAACAACTCATCCATTGCCTCAAAATATTCCCATTTTCTTCGACCTCGTCCACTTTTCTCATTTGCATCAACAATAGTTTTGTATCTGATATAATGAAATATTTAGAATAAATGAAACAAATAATATTATATAACAAATAAAGACTTAACCTATGAAATTAGAACCGGTCATGTGTAAATAAGAAAACTAGTCAATTTAGACCTCTTGTATAACTTTGTTTTACAGTGCTTATACATACCAGTACTTCAGTGATCTGAACTTTTTATTACATTGCAACCCTGTAAATCCATAGCCTTTTGCAGTAATTTCTTCTGCGATTTTCCTCCATACTTGAAAACGATTTGTAAGCAGAGCTGCTGAACACTTCCTGGTGATCAGCATAAAATGATATCAATAGCATTACCTCTTTATGTCTCCAGTTTACAGCTGAAAAAATTATCCTAGACATTGAATATTCCACATATCATGTTAGACAATATTTCCTGGATAAATGTCTATTTTAGCAGAAACTGTAACCCTTTGTATAATAAAGAGGTGCAAACCTTCTTTGGAGTCAAGACCTAGCTTTCCGAGATATTTCCCGGAATAGGTTCCCATGACACTTGACTTCACTTGGCAGTTTATCTACATTATTACTAAGAGTTAAGCAACCCTTTTCTAAAAATCCTTTAATCTGTCTTTATCGTTACATAAAAGTTTTATCTACACGTAAGACTGTTTTTCCAGAGTAATTCATATACTCAAAGTCCTCAGTAAACAGTATGATAGTTGTTCTTTGTCCACTTATTCCACTAGTCCTAATAATCTAACAATGGGTCTTACTCCATCACTCTGTTTTCTAAAGTCTGTATTTGGTCTGCAAAGTTGTCTTTATAGCGATCACTCTCTTGTCTTTTATTTCTGTTGTTCCTTATAATACTTGTCATATATTTGTCTTAATTCTGTTGGTTCATTCAGTATGTCATATTTCTCTGTCAGTTTGTCTAGGATGTTGTGAGGTTTCATTTTTCCTGTCAAGTCTTTAATTTTGTCTTTTATTCAAGTATTTTCATCTTTACTGTTTGTCAAGTTACCATGAGAGTGACAGACTGAGAAATTACCTACATATTCAACAATAGCACAATTGCTATGCTCACCACTATGACACTATGTTGTCCTCTTCTCCCATTAACCTGAGTCACTTGACAGGGTATACGGCCTCTCTTGGACTTTCTTGATGGTTCTGCAGGAACGAGATGTGGCCTACGTGTCTTACCATTCCTGCGGGTTCTACTTCTAGTTTCCTGCAGACACAGGGGAGGCTACAGCAGGGATTACCTCCCCTGCTAGGTTGGGAACGAGCACTTCCTCAACCTCTGGAACTAAAGGGCGTTCATGTACCCTTGGACGAACGGGATTGCTCAATCAAAGACGCTGCACTGATACTTCTGTCTTTACCATGTGCCTTTCCGGCCTAACCTTTTAATTTCAGTTACAAATAATAATATATACCTTTCAGGGAACAAGCAAGCCCTCGGAGTAATCGCGATAGCGACTAAGCCATCATCGATCACAGGCTCAGCTATGATGACATCCCTGTTACAATCTATTTTGACTTCTTCCCCACTGGATAGTGGTTCTCTTTTGGGAAACACTTCTTTCTCTTTTATAACCTCAGAATCTGTAAATTGAAAAAAACAAAAAACATGAGTCACTGACAGCTGTATGTATAACAATGTATTTAGTATGAATATATATATACATTTGTAACAAGAGCACAGAAAGCGGAGTTAACCTGTGTCTGTAAAGGGGCAACCTGACTTTCAACAACCAATTTCTATAGAATATTATAATTTAACCAGGGCAACATTGTTGCAATATACACAATATTATATATTAAATAAAGACTCAACCTATGAAATTAGAACTTGTCATGTCAATAAGAAAACTAGACAATTTAGACCCATTTAAAATTATTATACATACCAGTACTTCAGTGATCTGAACTTTTTATCACATTTAAGCCTTTAAATGTTAGAAGCATAATAACTAAGATAATGCTCTGCCAGTTTGTACACATTGCAAAAAGATGATCTATACAATGATGTTTTAGGATTGCTAGTTAAGTCCCTGTTACTCTTAGAGGAAAAGGAAGCTTGGTTTACAATATACTGGTGCTTGGCATGAAGTACTACCACAAGATATTTCTGTTCAATAAAATCTGCAATGTTACAATTTCATAGAAGGCCAGTCATAATAGAAATTATGGTAAAACTAGTTCCTTCACAAATGTTTTCACGATTAAATAAATAATAAACAGAAAAAAAGTTCTCAAAAATCTTCCAGAATCTGAAAAAATCGATCATAAAGTTTAGAAAATAATCGATATTAAAATGCGTCTCTTAAATGATACCATACTTTAATGTTATGCACTTCCGGAGACGTCACGATTATTATATTTTTTTCGTTGAAAGATCTCAAGTTACCTTAATTCCAGCATTGCCAAGGCAAAAGTGAGTAATTTTAGTCATTTTTATATTCTTCTGTATAAATTTTAGGGAAAAATAAGTCAGTAGATAGATATAATTGACCACCAATCAATCGATTATGCAGATGACAAAATGTGTCATATAATTTCGCGATTTTAAACACAATTTTGCATAAAGTAATCATTAAAAGAGAGTTTATCTTTTACTCACTGTTCTACATTGTTTTCTTTTGTACAATTATCTAAAATGACACTGAATTAACCACACATCTTACTGGGTATTTAAAAAAATGTATATGCACAAGTTATGTAAATTTTTCTTTGCTACGGAAGCGTGTTGTGACCAAAATCACGAAAATCTAGGGATATTTTTAAAATGTTAGATTTGACTTATTTCAAAGAGTTGGCATGTTTTATGAATTGTGGAAATCATAATTAAATCAAATAATATGTTAACTTGATGTAAACAAACGTATTTTGTAATACATAATGTATTTCTAAGCAAAATTTTAATATTCCAGCATGTTATATGAAAAATAGACAGCGTATCCAATAGGGTGTAATCAAGCTAAAACTATTACCTATTAATGAGGAAGTTGTTACTGGAACTATATACATTGCTTTTACTTCTAAACAGAAGACATGGATTTAAAACCCAAATTATTATGCCAATTATTGATTCTGTTGTAGGCTCAATCATATTATATGCATCTGAGAGTATGGTGTTATAGCAAATCAAAAGATAATTGAGCATATTCACTTGAAATATTGTAAAAGAATTTTAAATGTTAGAGCCAATACAAGCAATGTTCGTATATACGGCAAACTCGGCCGTCACCCATTGTATATCAATCGATACGTAAGAATAATTAAGTTTTGGTGCAAATTGATAAATACTGACAATATAATTTTACGGAAAACATATGAATTAAGTTTATCTGATTGTTATAATTAGGTAAAAAAAAACTGGGTATCAAATGTTAAAGAAATGCTATATATATATGGTTTATCCGAATACTATTTTGATTACCATATCATGTTTCAGCCTCAGATGTCTCCTCAGCCATCCCCTGTGTATGTATGCTTTCATACAATTTAACATTGGACATTTCCATGGTTTTATTGCTGAAGAGAAATAAATAAACATATACATCAAACATGATATAAATGCAATAAAACATAGAGTGTAAAAACAAAACTGGCAACATATCTTATCTATTTTAAAACATTTTCCTGAAGTAAACTTTTAAATACAAGCAATTATCATAGTATTGCAAGCAATCCATAAGTTCCCTACCAGTAAGAGCCCAAGCAACATTCTGAAGGGCCATTGGCCATTCACTTATGTTCCTATCTTTTTTACCCTGTAAATCCATAGCCTTTTGCAGTCATTTCTTCTGCGATGATTTGGTTTCATTTTTCCTGTCAAGTCTTTTATTTCATCCATTACTTGTGGTATTCATCTTAACTGTTTGTCGAGTTACCATGAGAGAACAGACTGAGAAATTACCTACATATTCAACAATAGCACAATTGCTTTTTCACCACTATGACGCTATGTTGTCTTCTTCTTTTGTGGATGTAGAGTCTGACTCTACAGTCTGACCCTGCACTGATGCTTTAGTCTTTAATATGTGCCTTTCTCAACCTCTGGAACTAAAGAATGTTCATGTACCTTGGGATGAATGGGAGTGGCAGCCTTAGGGAACAAGCGAGCCCTCGGAATAATCGCGATAGCGACTAAGCCATCATTGATCACAGGCTCAGCTATGATGACATCCCTGTTACAATCTATTTTAACCTCTTCCCCACTGGATAGTGGTTCTCTTTTGGGGAACACTTCTTTCTCTTTTATAACCTCAGAATCTGTAAATTGAAAAAACAAAAAACATGAGTCACTGACAGCTGTATGTATAACAATGTTTTTAGTATGAATATATATATACATTTGTAACAAGAGCACAGCAAGCTTAGTTAACCTGTGTCTGTAAAGGGTACCTGACTTTTCAACAACCAATTTCTATAGAATATTATAATTTAACCAGGGCAACATTGTCGCAATATACACAATATTATATATTAAATAAAGACTCAACCTATGAAATTAGAACTTGTCATGTAAATAAGAAAACTAGACAATTTAGACCCATTTAAAATTATTATACATACCAGTACTTCAGTGATCTGAACTTTTTATCACATTGCAACCCTGTAAATCCATAGCCTTTTGCAGTCATTTCTTCTGCGATGATTTGGTTTCATTTTTCCTGTCAAGTCTTTTATTTCATCCATTACTTGTGGTATTCATCTTAACTGTTTGTCGAGTTACCATGAGAGAACAGACTGAGAAATTACCTACATATTCAACAGTAGCACAATTGCTTTTTCACCACTATGACACTATGTTGTCCTCTTCTTTTGTGGGTGTAGAGTCTGACTCTACAGTCTGACCCTGCACTGATGCTTTTGTCTTTACCATGTGCCTTTCTCAACCTCTGGAACTAAAGAATGTTCATGTACCTTGGGATGAACGGGAGTGGCAGCCTTAGGGAACAAGCGAGCCCTCGGAGTAATCGCGATAGCCACTGGGCCATCATTGATCACAGGCTCAGCTATGATGACATCCCTGTTACAATCTATTTTGACCTCTTCCCCACTGGATAGTGGTTCTCTTTTGGGGAACACTTCTTTCTCTTTTATAACCTCAGAATCTGTAAATTGAAAAAACAAAAAACATGAGTCACTGACAGCTGTATGTATAACAATGTTTTTAGTATGAATATATATATACATTTGTAACAAGAGCACAGCAAGCTTAGTTAACCTGTGTCTGTAAAGGGTACCTGACTTTCAACAACCAATTTCTATAGAATATTATAATTTAACCAGGGCAACATTGTCACAATATACACAATATTATATATTAAATAAAGACTCAACCTATGAAATTAGAACTTGTCATGTTAATAAGAAAACTAAACAATTTAGACCCATTTAAAATTATTATACATACCAGTACTTCAGTGATCTGAACTTTTTATCACATTGCAACCCTGTAAATCCATAGTCTTTGCAGTATTTTCTTCTGCGATTTTCCACCTACTTGAAACGATTTGTAAGAAGAGCTGCTGAACACTTCCTGATGATCAGCATAAAATGATATCAAGAGCATTACCTCTTTATGTCTCCAATTTACAGCTGAAAAAATTATCCTAGACATTGAATATTCCACATATCATGTAAGACAATATTTCCAGGATAAATGTCTATTTTAGCAGAAACTGTAACCCTTTGTATAATAAAGGGGTACAAACCGGGAGTGAAGACCTGGCTTTCTGAGATATTTCACGGAATACCCGGAATAGGTTTCCATGACACTTGACTTCACTCGACAGTTTATCTACATCATTACTAAGAGTTAAGCAACCCTTTTCTAAAAATCCTTTAATCTGTCTATTGTTACATAAAAGTTTTATCTACACGTAAGACTGTTTTTCCAGAGTAATTCATATTCTTAAAGTCCTCAGTAAACAGTATGATAGTTGTTCTTTGTCCACTTATTATACCCCCGCACAACAAAGTTGTAAGGGGGGTATACTGGAATCAGCTTGTCCGTCCGTCCGTCCGTCCGGCTGTCCGTCCGTCCGGCCGTCCGGCCGTCCGTCGGTTTTTTCTTGTCCGCCCAATAACTTAAGATTACTTTGACCCTTAGTCTTCATATTTGGCATGGAGGTTAGTCATGATTAGTAGATGACCCCTATTGATTTTGAGGTCACTAGGTCAAAGGTCAAGGTCACAGGGGCCTTGACTTCAAAAAGCTTGTCCGTCCAATAACTCAAGATTCCTTTGACCTACAGTCGTCATATTTGGCATGGAGGTTAGTCATGATTAGTAGATGACCCCTATTGATTTTGAGGTCACTAGGTCAAAGGTCAAGGTCACAGGGGCCTTGACTTCAAAAAGCTTGTCCGTCCAATAACTCAAGATTCCTTTGACCTACAGTCGTCATATTTGGCATGGAGGTTAGTCATGATTAGTAGATGACCCCTATTGATTTTGAGGTCACCAGGTCAAAGGTCAAGGTCACAGGGGCCTTGACTTCAAAAAGCTTGTCCGCCCAATAACTTAAGATTCCTTTGACCCACAGTCATCATATTTGGCATGGAGGTTAGTCATGATTAGTAGATGACCCCTTTTGATTTTGAGGTCACCAGGTCAAAGGTCAAGGTCACAGGGGCCTTGACTTCAAAAAGCTTGTCCGCCCAATAACTTAAGATTCCTTTGACCCATAGTCTTCATATTTGGCATTGAGGTTAGTCATGATTAGTAGATGACCCCTATTGACTTTGAGGTCACCAGGTCAAAGGTCAAGGTCACAGGGGCCTTGACTTCAAAAAGCTTGTCCGCCCAATAACTTAAGATTCCTATGACCCACAGTCTTCATATTTGGAATGGAGGTTAGTCATGATTAGAAGATGACCCCTTTTGATTTTGAGGTCACTGGATCAAAGGTCAAGGTCATAGGGACTTTGACTTCAAAAAGTTTGTCCACCCATTAACTTAAGATTCCTTTAACCCACAGTCTTCATATTTGGCATGGATGTTGATCATGACTATAAGGTGACCCCTATTGATTTTGAGGTCACTGGGTCAAAGGTCAAGGTCACAGGGACCTTGACAAAAAAAAGCTTTTCTTCTCAATTGCTAAAGAATGTCCTGTCCGCAATGTATTAATTTTGACTTTTTCACATTTGAAACATGTAGAATACATAACTTAGCAATGCACTGGCTTAGTAACCTCAGATTTGGCAGGGAGGTTGTCCTTGAGCTCTAAATGGCCACTGTTGATTCTGACAAAGTGGTATGCGGGGGTATTCACGCCATCATAGTGGCAGTTCTAGTTCCATTAGTCCTAATAATCTAACAATGGGTCTTACTCCATCACTCTGTTTTCTAAAGTCTGTATTTGGTCTGCAAAGTTGTCTTTATAGCGATCACTCTGTTGTCTTTTTAGCTCACCTGTCACAAAGTGACCGGGTGATCTTTTGTGATCGCTTTTCGTCCGGCGTCCGTCCGTCCGTCGTCCGTCCGTAAACTTTTACTTTAAATGACATCTCCTCATAAACCACTAAGCCAATTTCATCCAAACTTCACAGGAATCTTCCTTTGGTGGTCACCTTTAAAAATTGTTCAAAGAATTTAATTCCATGCAGAACTCTGGTTGCCATGGCAACCGAAAGAAAAAACTTTAAATATCTTCTTTTAAAAAACCATAAGAGCTAGAGCTTAGATATTTGGCATGAAACATCTTCTAGTGAGTGTCTACCAAGTTTGTTCAAATAAAAGCCCTGGGGTCAAAATATGCCCCGCCCCGGGGGGTCATTGATTTTTCCTATATGCATATAGTAAAAACTTAAAAAATCTTCTTTTAAAGAACCCAAAGAACTAGAGCTAAGATATTTAGCATGAAACATGTTCTAATGGGTGTCTACCAAGTTTGTTAAAAAAAAAGCCCTGGGTTCAAAATTGGCCCCGCCCCGGGGGGTCATTGATTTTCCCTATATGCATATAGTAAAAACTTAAAAAATCTTCTTTTAAAGAACTCAAAGAGCTATGGCTAAGATATTGAGCATCAAACATTTTCTAATAGGTGTCTACCAAGTTTGTTCAAATAAAAGCCCTGGGGTCAAAATTGGCCCCGCCACAGGGGGTCATTGATTTTCCCTATATGCATATAGTAAAAACTTAAAAAATCTTCTTTTAAAGAACCAAAAGAGTTAGAGCTTAGATATTTAGCATGAAACATGTTCTAATAAGTGACTACCAAGTAGTTCAAATAAAAGCCCTGGGGTCAAAATTGGCCCCGCCCCGGGGGGTCATTGATTTTCCCTATATGCATATAGTAAAAACTTAAAAAATCTTCTTTTAAAGAACTCAAAGAGCTATGGCTAAGATATTTAGCATCAAACATTTTCTAATAGGTGTCTACCAAGTTTGTTCAAATAAAAGCCCTGGGGTCTAAATTGGCACCGCCCCGGGGGTCATTGATATTCCTTATATGTGTATAGCAAAAACTTAAAAAATCTTCTTTGAAAAAACCCAAATAGCTAGAGTTAAGATATTAAGCATGAAACATCTTTTAGTGAGTGTCTACAAAGTTTGTTCAAATAAAAGACCTGGGGTCAAAATTGGCCCCGCCCCGGGGGTCATTGATTTTCTTTATATGTGTATAGCAAAAACTTAAAATCTTCTTTGAAAAAACCCAAATAGCTAGAGTTTAGATATTAAGCATGAAACATCTTCTAGTAAATGTCTACAAAGTTTGTTCAAATAAAAGCCCTGGGGTCAAAACTGGCCCCGCCCCAGGGGTGTCATTGTTTTTAGCTATATGTGTATAGTAAAAACTTAAAAAAAACTTCTTTTAAAAAGCCCAATGAGCTAGAGCTTAGATGTTTAGCATGAAACATCTTCTTATGGGTGTCTACCAAGTTTGTGCAAATAAAAGCCCTTGGGTTAAATTGGCCCTGCAACGTTGGGGGATGGGGGTTGGGTGGGCCTATATACAGGTGAGCGACCTCAGGGCCATCATGGCCCTCTTGTTTTTCTGTTGTTCCTTATAATACTTGTCATATATTTGTCTTAATTCTGTTGGTTCATTCAGTATGTCATATTTCTCTGTCAGTTTGTCTAGGATGTTGTGAGGTTTCATTTTTCCTGTCAAGTCTTTAATTTTGTCTTTTATTCAAGTATTTTCATCTTTACTGTTTGTCAAGTTACCATGAGAGTTACAGACTGAGAAATTAACTACATATTCAACAATAGCACAATTGCTATGCTCACCACTTATAATGACACTATGTTGTCCTCGTCTCTCATTAACCTGAGTCACTTGACAGGGTATATGGCTTCTCTTGGACTTTCTAGATGGTTCTGCAGGAACGAGATGTGGCCTAAGTGTCTTACCATTCCTGCGGGTTCTACGTCTAGTTCCTGCAGACACAGGGGAGACTACAGCAGAGATTACCTCCTCTGCTAGGTTAGGAACGAGCACTTCCTCAACCTCTGGAACTAAAGGGCGTTCATGTACCCTTGGACGAACGGGATTGCTCAATCAAAGACGCTGCACTGATACTTCTGTCTTTACCATGTGCCTTTCCGGCCTAACCTTTTAATTTCAGTTACAAATAATAATATATACCTTTCAGGGAACAAGCAAGCCCTCGGAGTAATCGCCATAGCCACTAAGCCATCATTGATCACAGGCTCAGCTATGATGACATCCCTGTTACAATCTATTTTGACCTCTTCCCCACTGGATAGTGGTTCTCTTTTGGGAAACACTTCTTTCTCTTTTATAACCTCAGAATCTGTAAATTGAAAAAACAAAAAACATGAGTCACTGACAGCTGTATGTATAACAATGTATTAAGTATGAATATATATATATATAACAAGAGCACAGAAAGCGGAGTTAACCTGTGTCTGTAAAGGGTACCTGACTTTCAACAACCAATTTCTATAGAATATTATAATTTAACCAGGGCAACATTGTTGCAATATACACAATATTATATATTAACGACTCAACCTATGAAATTAGAACTTGTCATGTAAATAAGAAAACTAGACAATTTAGACCCATTTAAAATTATTATACATACCAGTACTTCAGTGACTCTTGGAAACAGCGTCGTCTGATTTAAGGTAGTCTTACTGTAATCATTCTAATCCTTTCCCGCCCTAAAAATATGACATCGTCCAATATCGTACCAATATAGTTATTTCCGGAAAGTTAATTTTTCAAAATCTTGGGCATTAGATTATTTACAAACTCTAATCCTTTATCGTTATGTACTAAATTCCGGTTATAAACTGGTTAAAATTATTGAAAACCAAAGATTATGAAAAATGACGTTCCGGAAATGACCTATTTATTACGATATTGGCCGATGTTAGAATTTCTTTGGTAAGAAAGCATTACAGTAAGACTAACTTAAATTTTTACTGATAAAAGAAATGGCTGAATCTTTCAAAGTCACTGTTGTGAAGGAGAGAACAATGATGGGCCTCACTGATGGATCCCCCGCCAACAACTCATCCATTGCCTCAAAATATTCCCATTTTCTTCGACCTCGTCCACTTTTCTCATTTGCATCAACAATAGTTTTGTATCTGATATAATGAAATATTTGGAATAAATGAAACAAATAATATTATATAACAAATAAAGACTTAACCTATGAAATTAGAACCGGTCATGTGTAAATAAGAAAACTAGTCAATTTTAGACCCCTTGTATAACTTTGTTTAACAGTGCTTATACATACCAGTACTTCAGTGATCTGAATTTTTATCACATTGCAACCCTGTAAATCCATAGCCTTTTGCAGTCATTTCTTCTGCGATTTTCCTCCATACTTTAAACAATTTGTAAGAAGAGCTGCTGAACACTTCCTGGTGATCAGCATAAAATGATATCAATAGCATTACCTCTTTATGTCTCCAGTTTACAGCTGAAAAAATTATCCTAGACATTGAATATTCCACATATGTAAGACAATATTTCCAGGATAAATGTCTATTTTAGCAGAAACTGTAACCCTTTGAATAATAAAGAGATGCAAACCTTCTTTGGAGTCAAGACCTGGCTTTTAGAGATATTTCCCGGAGTAGGTTCCCATGACACTTGACTTCACTTGGCAGTTTATCTATATCATTACTAAGAGTTAAGCAACCCTTTTCTAAAAATCCTTTAATCTGTCTTATCGTTACATAAAAGTTTTATCTACACGTAAGACTGTTTTTCCAGAGTAATTCATATACTCAAAGTCCTCAGTAAACAGTATGATAGTTGTTCTTTGTCCACTTATTCCACTAGTCCTAATAATCTAACAATGGGTCTTACTCCATCACTCTGTTTTCTAAAGTCTGTATTTGGTCTGCAAAGTTGTCTTTATAGCAATTACTCTGTTGTCTTTATTTTCTGTTGTTCCTTATAATACTTGTCATATATTTGTCTTAATTCTGTTGGTTCATTCAGTATGTCATATTTCTCTGTCAGTTTGTCTAGGATGTTGTGAGGTTTCATTTTTCCTGTCAAGTCTTTAATTTTGTCTTTTATTCAAGTATTTTCATCTTTACTGTTTGTCAAGTTACCATGAGAGTGACAGACTGAGAAATTACCTACATATTCAACAATAGCACAATTGCTATGCTCACCACTATGACACTATGTTGTCCTCTTCTCCCATTAACCTGAGTCACTTGACAGGGTATACGGCCTCTCTTGGACTTTCTTGATGGTTCTGCAGGAACGAGATGTGGCCTACGTGTCTTACCATTCCTGCGGGTTCTACTTCTAGTTTCCTGCAGACACAGGGGAGGCTACAGCAGGGATTACCTCCCCTGCTAGGTTGGGAACGAGCACTTCCTCAACCTCTGGAACTAAAGGGCGTTCATGTACCCTTGGACGAACGGGATTGCTCAATCAAAGATGCTGCACTGATACTTCTGTCTTACCATGTGCCTTTCTGGCCTAACCTTTTAATTTCAGTTACAAATAATAATATATACCTTTCAGGGAACAAGCAAGCCCTCGGAGTAATCGCGATAGCGACTAAGCCATCATCGATCACAGGCTCAGCTATGATGACATCCCTGTTACAATCTATTTTGACTTCTTCCCCACTGGATAGTGGTTCTCTTTGGGAAACACTTCTTTGATCTTTTATAATCCCAGAAATCTGTAAATTGGAAAAAAACAAAAACATGAGGTAGCTGACAGCTGTATGTATAACATAGTATTTAGTACTGAATTAGTATATAGTACATTTGGTAACAAAGCACAGAAAGCGGAGTTGTAACTCTGGTGGTCTGTAAAGGGGCAACCTGACTGTTCAAGATCAACCAATGCTCCGTATAGAATATTGATAATGTTAACCAGGGCAGAACATTGGTTGCAAAGTACAACAATTATTTATCTATTAAATAAAGACTCAACCTAATGAAATTAGAACCTTGTCATTGATCAATAAGAAAACTAGACAATTTAGACACATATTAAAAATTATTATACATACCAGTACTTCAGTGATCTGAACTTTTTATCACATTTAAGCCTTTAAATGTTAGAAGCATAATAACTAAGATAATGCTCTGCCAGTTTGTACACATTGCAAAAAGATGATCTATACAATGATGTTTTAGGATTGCTAGTTAAGTCCCTGTTACTCTTAGAGGAAAAGGAAGCTTGGTTTACAATATACTGGTGCTTGGCATGAAGTACTACCACAAGATATTTCTGTTCAATAAAATCTGCAATGTTACAATTTCATAGAAGGCCAGTCATAATAGAAATTATGGTAAAAACTAATTCCTTCACAAATGTTTTCACGATTAAATAAAGATAAACATTATCTACATTTTAAGAAAAAAGTCCTTAAAAAAATCTCCTTGCAGAATCCTGAAAAATCGATCATAAAGATTTAGTAAAAATCGATATTTAAATGTGTCTCTTAAATTACACCATACTTTAATGTTTTGCACGTTCGGTGACGTCATGCTTATTATATTTTCGTTGAAAGATCTTAAGTTACTTCAATATCAGCATTCCTAGTGCAAAGGTGAGTAATTTTAGTCATTTTTATATTCTTCTGTATAAATTTTAGGGAAAAATAAGTCAGTAGATAGATATAATTGACCACCAATCAATCGATTATGCAGATGACAAAATGTGTCATATAATTTCGCGATTTTAAACACAATTTTGCATAAAGTAATCATTAAAAGAGAGTTTATCTTTTACTCACTGTTCTACATTGTTTTCTTTTGTACAATTATCTAAAATGACACTGAATTAACCACACATCTTACTGGGTATTTAAAAAAATGTATATGCACAAGTTATGTAAATTTTTCTTTGCTACGGAAGCGTGTTGTGACCAAAATCACGAAAATCTAGGGATATTTTTAAAATGTTAGATTTGACTTATTTCAAAGAGTTGGCATGTTTTATGAATTGTGGAAATCATAATTAAATCAAATAATATGTTAACTTGATGTAAACAAACGTATTTTGTAATACATAATGTATTTCTAAGCAAAATTTTAATATTCCAGCATGTTATATGAAAAATAGACAGCGTATCCAATAGGGTGTAATCAAGCTAAAACTATTACCTATTAATGAGGATGTTATATGAAAAATAGACAGCGTATCCAATAGGGTGTAATCAAGCTAAAACTATTACCTATTAATGAGGAAGTTGTTACTGGAACTATATACATTGCTTTTACTTCTAAACAGAAGACATGGATTTAAAACCCAAATTATTATGCCAATTATTGATTCTGTTGTAGGCTCAATCATATTATATGCATCTGAGAGTATGGTGTTATAGCAAATCAAAAGATAATTGAGCATATTCACTTGAAATATTGTAAAAGAATTTTAAATGTTAGAGCCAATACAAGCAATGTTCGTATATTCGGCAAACTCGGCCGTCACCCATTGTATATCAATCGATACGTAAGAATAATTAAGTTTTGGTGCAAATTGATAAATACTGACAATATAATTTTACGGAAAACATATGAATTAAGTTTATCTGATTGTTATAATTAGGTAAAAAAAAACTGGGTATCAAATGTTAAAGAAATGCTATATATATATGGTTTATCCGAATACTATTTTGATTACCATATCATGTTTGATCCTTAGATGTCTCTTGAGCCATCCCCTATGAACGTATTCTTTGTTACAATTGTCCATTGGACATTTCCATGGTTTTGCTGAAGAGAAATAAATCAACATATACATCAAACATGATATAAATGCAATAAAACATAGAGTGTAAAAACAAAACTGGCAACATATCTTATCTATTTTAAAACATTTTCCTGAAGTAAACTTTTAAATACAAGCAATTATCATAGTATTGCAAGCAATCCATAAGTTCCCTACCAGTAAGAGCCCAAGCAACATTCTGAAGGGCCATTGGCCATTCACTTATGTTCCTATCTTTTTTACCCTGTAAATCCATAGCCTTTTGCAGTCATTTCTTCTGCGATGATTTGGTTTCATTTTTCCTGTCAAGTCTTTTATTTCATCCATTACTTGTGGTATTCATCTTAACTGTTTGTCGAGTTACCATGAGAGAACAGACTGAGAAATTACCTACATATTCAACAATAGCACAATTGCTTTTTCACCACTATGACGCTATGTTGTCTTCTTCTTTTGTGGATGTAGAGTCTGACTCTACAGTCTGACCCTGCACTGATGCTTTAGTCTTTAATATGTGCCTTTCTCAACCTCTGGAACTAAAGAATGTTCATGTACCTTGGGATGAATGGGAGTGGCAGCCTTAGGGAACAAGCGAGCCCTCGGAGTAATCGCGATAGCGACTAAGCCATCATTGATCACAGGCTCAGCTATGATGACATCCCTGTTACAATCTATTTTAACCTCTTCCCCACTGGATAGTGGTTCTCTTTTGGGGAACACTTCTTTCTCTTTTATAACCTCAGAATCTGTAAATTGAAAAAAAACAAAAAACATGAGTCACTGACAGCTGTATGTATAACAATGTTTTTAGTATGAATATATATATACATTTGTAACAAGAGCACAGCAAGCTTAGTTAACCTGTGTCTGTAAAGGGTACCTGACTTTTTCAACAACCAATTTCTATAGAATATTATAATTTAACCAGGGCAACATTGTCGCAATATACACAATATTATATATTAAATAAAGACTCAACCTATGAAATTAGAACTTGTCATGTAAATAAGAAAACTAGACAATTTAGACCCATTTACAATTATTATACATACCAGTACTTCAGTGATCTGAACTTTTTATCACATTGCAACCCTGTAAATCCATAAGTTTGCAGTCATTTCTTCTGCGATGATTTGGTTTCATTTTTCCTGTCAAGTCTTTTATTTCATCCATTACTTGTGGTATTCATCTTAACTGTTTGTCGAGTTACCATGAGAGAACAGACTGAGAAATTACCTACATATTCAACAGTATCACAATTGCTTTTTCACCACTATGACACTCTGTTGTCCTCTTCTTTTGTGGGTGTAGAGTCTGACTCTACAGTCTGACCCTGCACTGATGCTTTTGTCTTTACCATGTGCTTTTCTCAACTTCTGGAACTAAAGAATGTTCATGTACCTTGGGATGAACGGGAGTGGCAGCCTTAGGGAACAAGCGAGCCCTCGGAGTAATCGCGATAGCCACTGGGCCATCATTGATCACAGGCTCAGCTATGATGACATCCCTGTTACAATCTATTTTAACCTCTTCCCCACTGGATAGTGGTTCTCTTTTGGGGAACACTTCTTTCTCTTTTATAACCTCAGAATCTGTAAATTGAAAAAACAAAAAACATGAGTCACTGACAGCTGTATGTATAACAATGTTTTTAGTATGAATATATATATACATTTGTAACAAGAGCACAGCAAGCTTAGTTAACCTGTGTCTGTAAAGGGCAACCTGACTTTCAACAACCAATTTCTATAGAATATTATAATTTAACCAGGGCAACATTGTCACAATATACACAATATTATATAATAAACACTCAACCTATGAAATTAGAACTTGTCATGTCAATAAGAAAACTAGACAATTTAGACCCATTTAAAATTATTATACATACCAGTACTTCAGTGATCTGAACTTTTTATCACATTGCAACCCTGTAAATCCATAGCCTTTTGCAGTCATTTCTTCTGCGATGATTTGGTTTCATTTTTCTTGTCAACTCTTTATTTCATCCATTACTTGTGGTATTCATCTTAACTGTTTGTCGAGTTACCATGGAGAGAACAGACTGAGAAAGTTAACTACATATTAACAGTACACAAATGCTTTTCACCACTATGAATAGTGTTGGGTCCTCTTCTTTGTGGGTAGAGTCGACTCTACAGTCCTGATGGCTTTGAATGCTTTTGTCTTGTACTAGTGCATTTCTCGACCTCTGAACTAGAATGTTCATGGTACGTTAGGGATGGAACTGGGAGTGGCGCTAGGGAATAAGAGAAGCCTCGAGTAAATCGCGGATAGCACGGGCCATATTGATTCACAGCACCGCTATGATGACATCCGTCAATTATTGATTGACTCTTCCCCCACTGGGATAAGTGGTCTCTTTTGGGGAAAATTCTTTCTTTTATAACCTCAGAACTGAAATTGAAAAATCAAAAAAACATGGTCCTGACGCTTGTTAGTATAAATGACAATGTATTTGTAGTATGAAATATATACTAAATATACAAGAAGCACAGAAGCGAGTAAACTGTGTCTGTAAAGGGCAACCTGACTTTCAACAACCAAATTTCTATAGAATATTATAATTTAACCAGGGCAACATTGTCACAATATACACAATATTATATATTAAATAAAGACTCAACCTATGAAATTAGAACTTGTCATGTAAATCAGAAAACTAGACAATTTAGACCCATTTAAAATTATTATACATACCAGTACTTCAGTGATCTGAACTTTTTATCACATTGCAACCCTGTTAATCCATAGTCTTTGCAGTCATTTCTTCTGCGATTTTCCTCCATACTTGAACGATTTGTAAGAAGAGCTGCTGAACACTTCCTGGTGATCAGCATAAAATGATATCAATAGCATTACCTCTTTATGTCTCCAATTTACAGCTGAAAAAAACTATCGTAGACATTGAATATTCCACATATCATGTAAGACAATATTTCCAGGATAAATGTCTATTTAAGCAGAAACTGTAACCCTTTGAATAATAAGGAGGTACAAACCTTCTTTGGAGTTAAGACCCTTGCTTTCCGAGATATTTCCTGGAATAGGTTCCCATGACACTTGACTTCACTCGACAGTTTATCTACATTATTACTAAGAGTTAAGCAACCCTTTTCTAAAATCCTTTAATCTGTCTATTGTTACATAAAAGTTTTATCTACACGTAAGACTGTTTTTCCAGAGTAATTCATATTCTTAAAGTCCTCAGTAAACAGTATGATAGTTGTTCTTTGTCCACTTATTCCACTAGTCCTAATAATCTAACACTGGGTCTTACTCCATCACTCTGTTTTTCTAAAGTCTGTATTTGGTCTGCAAAGTTGTCTTTATAGCGATCACTCTCTTGTCTTTTCTTTCTGTTGTTCCTTATAATACTTGTCATATATTTGTCTTAATTCTGTTGGTTCATTCAGTATGTCATATTTCTCTGTCAATTTGTCTAGGATGTTGTGAGGTTTCAATTTTCCTGTCAAGTCTTTAATTTTGTCTTTTATTCAAGTATTTTCATCTTTACTGTTTGTTCAGTTACCATGAGAGTTACAGACTGAGAAATTAACTACATATTCAACGAATAGCACAATTGCTATGCTCACCACTGTGACACTATGTTGGTCCTCTTCTCTCATTAACCTGAAGTCACTTGACAGGGTATATGGCCTCTCTTGGACTTTCTTGATGGTTCTGCAGGAAAGAGATGTTGGCCTACGTGTCTTACCATTCCTGCGGGTTCTAACTTCTAGTTTCCTGCAGACACAGGGAGGCTACAGCAGGGATTACCTCCCCTGCTAGGTTGGGAACGAAGCACTTCCTCAACATCTGGAACTAAAGGGCGTTCATGTACCCTTGGACGAACGGATTGCTCAATCAAGACGCTGCCATTGAGTACTTTTTGTCTTACCTATGTGCTTTCGCCTAACCTTTTAATTTCAGTAACAAATAATATATATACTTTCAGGAACAAGCAAGCCCTCGTAGTAAGTCGCAATAGTGACTAAGCCATCATTCAATCACAGGCTCAGCTATGATGAGCAGTCCTGTTTACAGATCTATTTGACTGTTTCCCCACTGATAGTGGTTCTCTTTTGGGAAACACTTCTTTCTCTTTTATAACCTCAGAATCTGTAAATTGAAAAAACAAAAAACATGAGTTACTGACCAGCCTGTATGTATAACAATGTATTAAGTATGAATATTATATATAACAAGAGCACAGAAAGCGGAGTTAACCTGTTGTCTGTAAGGGGGCAACCTGACTTTCAACAACCAATTTCTATAGAATATTATAATTTATACCATGGGCACATTGTTGCAATATACACAATATTATATATTAAATAAAAGACTCAACCTATGAAATTAGAACTTGTCATGTCAATAAGAAACTAGACAATTTAGACCCATTTAAAATTATTATACATACCAGTACTTCAGTGATCTGAACTTTTTATCACATTTAAGCCTTTAAATGTTAGAAAGCATAATAACTAAGATAATGCTCTGCCAGTTTGTACACATTGCAAAAGATGATCTATACAATGATGTTTTAGGATTGCTAGTTAAGTCCCTGTTACTCTTAGAGAAAAGGAAGCTTGGTTTACAATATACTGGTGCTTGGCATGAAGTACTACCACAAGATATTTCTGTTCAATAAAATCTGCAATGTTACAATTTCATAGAAGGCCAGTCATAATAGAAATTATGGTAAAACTAATTCCTTCACAAATGTTTTCACGATTAAATAAAGATAAACATTATCTACATTTTAAGAAAAAAGTCCTTAAAAAATCTCCTTGCAGAATCCTGAAAAAATCGATCATAAAGATTTAGTAAAAATCGATATTTAAATGTGTCTCTTAAATTACACCATACTTTAATGTTTTGCACGTTCGGTGACGTCATGCTTATTATATTTTCGTTGAAAGATCTTAAGTTACTTCAATATCAGCATTCTAGTGCAAAGGTGAGAATTTTAGTCATTTTTGTATTCTTCTGTATAAATTTTAGGGAAAAATAAGTCAGTAGATAGATATA
Source organism: Ruditapes philippinarum (assembly GCF_026571515.1). NCBI lineage: Eukaryota > Metazoa > Mollusca > Bivalvia > Venerida > Veneridae > Ruditapes > Ruditapes philippinarum. The sequence continues at coordinate 127,408 of NW_026862887.1, read as the reverse complement.
ATTGACCACCAATCATCGATTATGCAGATGACAAAATGTGTCATAATAGATTTCGCGATTTTAAACACAATTTTGCATAAAGTAATCATTAAAAGAGAGTTTATCTTTTACTCACTGTTCTACATTGTTTTCTTTTGTACAATTATCTAAAATGACACTGAATTAACCACACATCTTACTGGGTATTTTAAAAAAATGTATATGCACAAGTTATGTAAATTTTTCTTTGCTAGGGAAGCGTGTTGTGACCAAAATCACGAAAATCTAGGATATTTTTAAAATGTTAGATTTGACTTATTTCAAAGAGTTGGCATGTTTTATGAATTGTGGAAATCATAATTAAATTCAAATAATATGTTAACTTGATGTAAACAAACGTATTTTTGTAAATACATAATGTATGATCTTAAGCAAAATTTTAATATTCCAGCATGTTATATGAAAATATAGACAGCGTATCCAATAGGGTGTAATCAAGGCTAAAAACTATTACCTATTAATGAGGAAGTTGTTACTGGAAACTATAACATTGCTTTTACTTCTAAACAGAAGACATGGATTTAAACCCAAATTATATGCAATTATTGATTCTGTTGTAGGCTCAATCATATTATATGCATCTGAGAGTATGGTGTTAGTAAGTGCAAATCAAAAAGATAATTGAGCATATTCACTTGAAATATTGTAAAAGAATTTTAAATGTTAGAGCCAATACAAAGCAATGATTTCGTTATATACGGCAAACTCGGGCCGTCACCGCATTGTATATCAATCGATACGTAAGAATAATTAAGTTTTGGTGAAATTGATAAATACTGACAATATAATTTTACGGTAAACATATGAATTAAGTTTATCTGATTGTTATAATTAGGTAAAAAAAAACTGGGTATCAAATGTTAAAGAAATGCTATATATATATGGTTTATATCCGAATACTATTTTGATTACCATATCATGTTTCAGCGCATGTGTCTCCTCCACCATCCCCTATATATATATGTTTTTGGGACATTTGCAACATTTCCATTTCCTTGCTGAAGAGAAATAAATAAACATATACATCAAACATGATATAAATGCAATAAAACATAGAGTGTAAAAACAAAACTGGCAACATATCTTATCTATTTAAAACATTTTCTGAAGTAAACTTTTTAAATACAAGCAATTATCATGAGTAATTGCAAGCAAGCCTAAGTTCCTACAGTAAGAGCCCAAGCAACATTTGAAGGGCAATTGGCCATTCACTTAATTCTATCTTTTTTAACTTAAATCTAGAGCTTTTGCAGTCATTTCGCTGCGATGAATTTGGTTCATTTTTTCTGTCAAGTCTTTTATTATCCAATTATGTGTACATAATTAAGCTGTTGTCGAGTTATCCGATGAGAGAACAGATGGAGAAATAGCTACATTTGCACATAGCACAATGTGCTATGCCACTCACTATGAACTATGTTGTCGCTCTTTCCATTAACTAAGTCACTTTGACAGGGTATAGTCCGGTCCTCTTGGACTTCTTATGGTTATCAGGAACGAGATGGGTATCGTGTCACCATCCTGCGGTTCTAACTTCTAGTTTCCTGCAGACAAAGGGAGGCTTCAGCGGGGATAGCTCCTGCTAGGTGGGAACGAGCATTCTCAACTCTGGAATAGAAGGGCGTTCATGTACCCTTGGACGAACGGGTTGATTGCTCAATCAAAGACGCGCATGTGATACTTTTTGTCTTACCATGTGCCTTTCCGGCCTAACCTTTTAATTTCAGTTACAAATAATAATATATATACTTTCAGGGAACAAGCAAGCCCTGAAGAGTAATCGCCGATAGCGACTAAGCCATCATTGATCACTAAAGTCAGCTATGATGACATATGTCCTGTTACAATCTATTTTGACCTCTTCCCCACTGGATAGTGTTTCTCTTTTGGGAAACACTTCTTCTCTTTATAACCTCAGAATTGTAAATTGAAAAAAAAAAAAACATGAGTCACTGACAGGTAGTATACCAATGTTAAGAATGATAAATATATAAGTAGTCACAAGAGAAGAAAGCGAGTTAACATGTGTCTGAAGGGCAATCTTCAGGAACCAAGTTTTCTATAAGCAATATATAATTAACCAGGAAATTGGCACAGAATAACAATTTATATTTTTTAAAAGACTCAACTATGAAGATTTAGAAATTGTCATGTAAATGAAATCTAGACTTTAGACCCAGTTTAATATGTATAACTAACAGTATTATTGATGCTGAAACTTTTATCACATTGCAACTGTATCCATAGCTTTTGCAGTCATATTTTTCTGCATGATTGTTGATTTTTCTGCCAAGTTCATTATTTCATGCATTACATTGTGGTATGCATCTAAGTTTTTCAGTTACCATGAAGAACAGACTGAGAATTTAGACTACTACAAACATATCACAATGCGTTCCACCAACTGTATCGAACACTGTGTCTCTTCTTTTGTGGTGAGACTCGATTCAACAGTCTGACCCTGCACTGATCTTTGTTTAATTATCTGCCTTCTCAATCGGAATAAAGACGTATGTCTGGAAAGTAAAGTGGCAGCCTTAGGGCAAGGAGCTGAGAATCCGGAATGCATGGGGCCATCATTGAATTCACGTAGTTGATGACTCTGTATCCTATTTTGACACTCTTCCACTGATAGTTTTTCTGGGGAATTGTTATTACATTTCGTTAGCCCATGAGTTATTATGATCTTACAATTAAATATGAAAGCGTTGTGTCATAGAAAATTAATTTATATAGTACTTCCCGATGGAAATTAATATATAAGATTAAGATCATGATTTTTGCGACGCAAATTGTTGTAATGATGATAATTGACAAAATTAATTGTTGTAATCTAGCATTTCTTTTCCATAAATGTATAAATGATACAATATTAATAGAAATGTTAGTTATTCTTTGTTCTTGAGCTTATAGCTACATTTGATTTACTAGCCGCCTCATTGAAATGATATATTCTGAATCTCCGGTCTTGCCACAAAAAGGCATGTTGTGCCACATTAAACAGATTCACGTATTGTAAAATTGTCATGCACATTTATCATTTTAGTTTTATATTGTTCATTAGCTACTTTCTGGTTTTTAAGTCCAAACTTCACTGCCTCAATGTTGTTCAAATTTTTTGGTCTATTTTAAGTATTTTGTTTACAATTGATTTTCTAGAAGTGTGACAGTTTTCAATGTTATCACATTATGCGCAAAATGAGGCTGTGATCCTGCCTTGCCTTTGTCGGTGCTAAACTGGGCTTTCATGCTGTCCCCTGGTCATGACTTCCAAATTCTTTGCCTGTTGCTCTAATACAGTGAAATCTCTCGTCTTACTGTCATCAAACCCTCGTGATTTCTTTCTTAATACCGGTCTTTTTTCTTTAACTAAATAGTACGTCAGGGTTAAAGACAATTGGAAATGCTTTCCCTTCAAAAACAACATACGAATGACTTTGACTATGTGATGCCTCGGGTATGTGTGACGTCTCTTTAATTTTGCACTTCCAGCAGTGTCAACTGGAAGATTAAAATTGTGATGCTCTCCAAAACCGCAAGAGCTAGAGGTTAAATATTTAGCATGAAACATCAACTAGTCAGTGTCTACCAAGTTTGTTCAAATAAATGCCCTGGGGTCAAAATTGGCCCCGTCCCGGGGGGGGGGGGGCATTGATTTTCCTTATTTGTATATAGTAAAAACTTAAAAATCATCTTTTAAAAACCCCAAATAGCTAGAGCTTAAATATTAAGTATTAAACATCTTCTAGTAGGTGTCTACCAAGTTTGTTCAAATAAAAGCCCTGGGATCAAAATTGGCCCTGCCCCGGGGGTCATTGATTTTTTTTATTTGCATAATTATAGTAAAAACTTAAAATATTTTCTTTTAGAAAACCGCAAGAGGTTGAGGTTAAATATTTAGCAGGAAACATCAACTAGTCATTGTCTACCAAGTTTGTTCAAATAAATGCCCTGGGGTCAAAATTGGCCCCGCCCCTGGGGGTCATTGATTTTCCTTATTTGTATATAGTAAAAACTTAAAAAATCAATCTTCTTTTAAAAACCCCAAAAAGCTAGAGCTTAAATATAAAGCATGAAACATCTTTCAGTTGGTGTCTACTTATTTTGTTCAAATAAATGCCCAGGGGTTAAAATTGGCCCGACCCTGGGGGGTCATTGATTTTCCTTATTTGTATATAGTAAAAACTTAAAAATATTTTCTTTTAGAAAACCGCAAAGGCTAGAGCTTAAATATTTGGCATGAAAGATCACCTAGGCAATGTCTACCAAGTTTGTTCAAATAAATGCCCTGGGGTAAAAATTGACCCCGACCTGAGGCGTCATTCATTTTCCTTATTTGTATATGGTAAAAACTTAAAAAATCTTCTTTTAAAAACCTCAAATAGCTAGAGCTTAGATATTAAGCATGAAACATCTTCTAGTGAATGTCTACGAAGTTTGTTCAAATAAAAGCCCTGGGGTCAAAATTGGCCTCCCTTCAGGGGGTCATTGATTTTCATTATTTTGTAGAGTAAAAATTTCAAAAATCTTCTTTTATAAAACCAAAAGAGCTAGAGTTTAGATACTTAACATGTGTGTAGTAAAAACTTTAAAAAAATGGCTGTCTACCAAGTTTGTTCAAATAAAAGTCCCTGGTTTAAAATTGGCATTGGCTCAGGGGCCTATATACAGGTGAGCGATTTCAGGGCCATCATGGCCCTCTTGTTTATAAAGTATGCATAAGGCTTATAAATGTTATAGAATTTTCATTTATGCTATAAAAGCTAACCATTTAGTGCTTTCAACACCTTCAAGTACACCCTGGTTTGTTTTTTGTGCACGGAACCAACCTTTCCTGACCTTGGCAAACCTTGAAGAAAATACAGTGGGCTTCTTGTCATAATCAGAAAGCTTAGTCCACAACATTACAATGTGAGAAGTTTGATCATTTGTAATGGCACTGCAATTTCTTAGACTTGCCAAGTATACAGCCAAGTCTTTGACTTCCTGCAGTAGCCCAGGGATATTCTGGAAATCAACTTTCTCCTATAAATTCATAATGAAAAGAAATACAGAAAAATGACAAGTAATCAAAAACAAATAGTCTCATTTAGTTACATTCATAAAAGACATATGTATGTATTATCAAATTTAATATGTGCTTGTGAATTACTATTGGTGAAAAATGGTTAGAAATACACCGTCATGCATTTGGCATTACACTGGCTTAAAAAATATTATTTTTCTATATTATTACTCATATTACCTTAGTTGTATCAGTTGCTGGCAATGGCACAGGAAACATTAGTTGATCCGACATAGGCTGAACATCAGATGTTGTTTGAAGGAACAAACTGTGGATCGAGTTGTATTGGCAATGGTCACATTTTTGGTGTTTCTTGCAGTAAATTCATCTGCTTTGACTGAGTTAGAATATAAAAATAGCATGCATATTTTGATAAAGGGGACAAGAAAAACATGAAATTCTTTCAAATAAATTTCTATTCTGTTATCTATATATAAATGTATGTATATTCTATATATAAATGTATGTATATAACATAAAATTTGATATATCAACAATACATTGTGAATAAATTGTATTAATTTAATTTGATTACAAAACTGTTTATAAGATGCAAGTATGCATTTCACAGTAACTAAATAAAAAATCATTTTGTTGGAAAACTTAATTAAACCTAAATACACTCCTTTTTAAGAACAATACATGAATGTGTTTTGTACAGTGTTATTGGAATGATTCCAAGGATGTTGATCCTTTAGAACACCTGTAGACTGGGAGCTCATGACCTCCTTGTTTAATGGTACCTGTTTGTACATACAGAGGAATTCCTTGAGGGTCTTGAATGCAAGAAACATGTTTTTTTTGGTGCATCCAAATATACCCCATCCGCTCCTTGTCAATCAGTGGCACCCCGAGAGAGTCAGATCCACCTGGACCACTGTATGATGAGATCGGTTGGTCAATCAAGGCTTTTGTAACCTCTTCTCCCCTTGTTCGCCTCTGACAGTGACGCGACAACTCCTTTCTACTGATTCGTCTCTTCACATCTGCCTCTGTCATGGCCTGAGCAGTTTGGGACTCGAGCAATTTGGTATTAACTTCAATCAGGCAATTCAAGTCAGTTTTATCCCATTCAAAAATACAATTACTCAGACTGTCCATGATTGACCCATAGAGCTGGGAGTCTGTTGTCAATCCAGTTGATATTCTACGCATGAAATGCCAAATGTCAAGCCACAAGACAGTAGTATCCCATGCAGATAACATTCTGGATAATTGTGAACCTCCACAGCAATCTCTGACAGTATACACAAAGGCTGGAGGTTGAACATGCGCCATTTTGTAACGTTGTATTATACCATCAATGAGGGGTGCTAGGCCTGAACCTTCTGCTGCTGTTAGCACTGATGTTAAAACTTGGCCATATTCATTACCAATGCTTGAACACCAAACTGCAGTACCTTGTGCTTTTCCAGACAGTTTCCTCACTATTTTTTTGGTGGAATCAATCTTGAGGATGTTCCCAAACACAGAAGTGATGCTGGCCTTAATCTCTTCCAGACGATGAAGAACATCTTGGCAGTAGACCATCATATGCCATCTATGTTTCGGTACTGGTTGAAGAGGTGGAGGATCTTCAAAACCAATATGCTGTATTATTCCACTTGCAGCAGCACACCTTAATCCCTGGCAGTCTGTGCTTCTCCATCCAAGCCTCAGAGTGTTGTTCTTCTAGCTTCTTTTGAATCTGACTACTTGAATTTCCAAGGCCCCTGGATCGAAGTAAACGAATTACTTTAATATCACAAGCCAATTTAGATGTAAGCATGCACGGAAAGTGGGAACGATGTCCTAAGTCCAGTTGTGATAACACAGCATGGCTCCAAGCAATGTATTTATGTTTGCAATTATTGCAAACCAAGTACTCTGATGTTATATTATAAGAGCGATCTATATCTACCACTGGCCGCACTTTCCGATGAATGCCCGAAGATGTCAGCTCCTTGTTTGAGCACTCTGGGCTGGGGCACAATAGCTTCACCTTTGGCATCCAAAATAAAAGTGGGTGAGAAAAATATCTGTCCACCTTTGGTATAGCACTAGGTGATGTTGATGGAGGGGATGGATACCACCACAATTTATCAACTATATCAGACTTGAAGACAAGCTCATTTTTTTGCTGAAAATTTAAAAACAATTCTTGGTGAATATTTGCAAAGATATGATTGTCCATTAAACAAATTTATGTTGTGTTTTATTTGTTCTAAAGGCAGATGAACTCTCTTCTTTTTTATTTTCTTTGTTTGCTTTTAGAAAAAGTATAAAGTCGAGCTTTGCACCCGCCCCGCGGTGGCTCTTGTTAGTTGAAGCTGTCTTTGGTCTTTCTTTTATAAGCATAGTATGTTTTTTGTTGTTTGTTTCAAGCTCCATGGTCTAGTCACATCGTCAAGACTTGTTTTTCATTTTTTCATAGACTAGGTTTGTCACTTTTAACCATTTCACCTAAATCTCCAAGTAACATAGTCAAGTTCACAGTTGAAAGAGAGCCCTTTGTCAGTAACACCATGTGACACGCTTTAAATGATGACAAAGGGGATCTTATTTTAGAGTTAGTAAGTGTGATATCTTTGAATTGCAACAATTTTGTCTTTGTCAGGTTGTGGAGGCCTATATACAGGTGAGCGACCTCAGGGCCATCATGGCCCTCTTGTTTACTATGCGATATGTACAGTATTTGCCACCTTTTAGAAAAATTAAACTCAAATCTCCATTGTCGTTTCTCATATACCATGTAGTAGGAGAAGATCCAGATCCTGAATCCTAAACATCACAGTCATTGGGAAAATGCCTATATTCCTGTTTATCTTTGTTTGCTTGGTTTCTAGAATGTTTTCTTTGCTTGGTTTTTAGTTATTGTCTTTCTTTGCTTGGTTTTTAGTTATTGTCTTTAGTAATTGTTGTTCTTTGCTTGGTTTTTAGTATTGTCGTATTATCATAAACATGTTGTCTTTTTTACCACCAGGGAGTTTTTGTAAAGGAGCCTTACAAGTAAGTAAATTCTCCAAACCTCCCATACGTTCGTTTCCTTCACATCCCTCCTCACAAACTTCACGCAAATGTAGCTTACAGTAAAGTTAAACTTAAAACAACTTTGTAATGAATAATTAAATTCTTCAGTTAGTATCAAAGTTTTGTTTCTGACTCAAGATCTAAATTGTATGAAGGTATAAAATGATTTGGTCTAAAGTCATTTAGACTGACAGGGACTTTCAATATTTGTGTCCACATAATCAAATTTTGATGCCTGTCCATTCAGATTGTATTTCAATAAGTATGACAAAATACTTAAATGTTTGTCTTCATCAGCATTCCTATTTATATTACTAAAAGTTGACTGACTTGTCTTCATCAGAAAAGTTTTCAGTGTCACTACTGTCAGAGAAATTTAACTGACTAGTGTCAGAAGAGTAATCAGTTAGGTGGTCATATTCTGGTAACCACCCAATACTGTCTGATGTTGATTGCATACATCCTCCAGCAAGTTAGTAGAACTTATGAATTGTACATTGTAGCCAAATAAGAGATTGAAATTTTATTTACACCCCCACAGCCACTGTTTAATAATAAACACAATAGACTAATTTGAACATAGCATAAGAAACAATTTAATTCATAATTATATGCAGCCCTTAAAGTACGGGACAGGAGTAGTTCAATCTTGCTGTCTGATTTTAAAACTGCATAAATTTGATATTTATGACAATATCATTCGAAAAGATGCGGAACAATAAAATTATATATAAGCCTTTTATGATATTGCATACCACTGAGTAAGTGTTCCCTTGTTTATGTCTGGTAGCTGTATGTCAGTGTCTCTCATCACTATGTGGTTATTTCAAAAACACATTCACGAATTTGACTGTATGCTGACAGTACCAAACCAACCCTGGTCATCTTTTGTGTGGATTTCCTGATATCTCGAGGGAATATCCTTAATAATTTGAGAATAACCGATTCCGTGTAACGGTTGCAGTCAGGCAACTGTGCTTGACCTTGATTCGGTTCAAGTAAACAGTCCTGCAAATACACAAATAATATGACATATGAAACACAAACAACAAAGATATAGCATAAAAACATGAAAAATATATATTCATGATTAGAGCATAACTTTTATTAAGTTAATGAAATACATTCATATAAGAAAAATTGGCTGAGCATTTTTATGAAAGTATGCATAAGGCTTATAAGTGTTATAAAATTTTCAGTTATACTATAAAAGCTAACCTTTTAGTGCTTTAAACTCCTTCAAGTACCCTGGATACGTTTTGTTGCACGGAACCGACCTTTCCTGACCTTTGCAAACCTTGTAGAAAATACAGTGGGTTTCTTGTCAAAATCAGAAAGCTGAGTCCACAACATTGCAATGTGAGAAGCTTGATCATTTGTAATGGCACTGCTATTTCTTAGACTTGCCAAGTAAACAGCCAAGTTGTTGACTTCCTGTAGCCCAGGGATATTCTGGAAATCAGCTGTCTCCTATAAATTCATAATAAAAAGGAATACAGAAAATGACAAATAATCAATAACAATTAGTCTCATTTAGTTACCTTCATAAAAAGATATACATGTATGTATATATCAATTGTGTGCATTATTAAATCTTATATGTGTTAGTAAATTACTATTGGTCAAAAATGATTAGAAATACACAGTCATGTATTTTGCATTACACTGGCTTAAAAATGTTATTTTTCTATATAATTACTCATATTAGTTCAGTGGCAATGGCACATGAAACATCGGTTGATCCAACATTATAGGCTGCTGCTGAACAAATGATGTAGTTTGAACCTGCTCAGTAAATCTCCTGTCCAGTTTCTGTATAAAGGTTGTTTTGAGGTTTTATTTTCTTAGAAAAATCATATATAACCTTCTCTTCTTTTTCTATTTCCTGCTTGCAGCCTCAGGTCCATCTTTCTTAAAGAAATCAGATATAATCTTCAGTTCTCTTTCTATTTCCTGTTTGCAGCCTGGCAAATGACTCTGGGGTCAAAAACATTACTTCCTGCTGTAAGGACAGCGCTCTTACCTGTAGGGTCAAACCTGGCTTTCAAATTGTTTTGGACTTTTTGGCAAAATTGTAACCAAATATCTGTAGCCTCCTTCCTCTGCTTTTCGGAATCTTTTATGAAATGATTGCCAAATTCAAACTTACAAATACCTTGTATGTCAGACTTAATAACAGGGCAATAGGAACAGGTGAGGAAGGCAGTGTAATTTCAGCATTCCAGTCACATTTTAGTGGCGATAATTTTCATTATACCCCCACACAACAAAGTTTTAAGGGGGGTATACTGGAATCAGCTTGTCTGTCCGGCCGTCTGGCGTCCGTCGGTTTTTTCTTGTCCGCCCAATAACTTAAGATTCCTTAAGATTCATTTTGAGGTCACCAGGTCAAAGGTCAAGGTCACAGGGGCCTTGACTTCAAAAAGCTTGTCCCACCAATAACTTAAGATTCCTTTGACCCACAGTCTTCATATTTGGCATGGAGGTTATTCATGATTAGTACATGATCCCTATTGATTTTGAGGTCACCAGGTCAAAGGTCAAGGTCACAGGGGCCTTGACTTTAAAAAGCTTGTCCGCCCAATAACTAAAGATTCCTTTGACCCACAGTCTTCATATTTGGCATGGAGGTTAGTCATGACGAGTAGATGGCCCCTATTGATTTTGAGGTCACTAGAGGTGTAACGATTCATCGATGCATCGATACATCGCGATCTGCCCTGTCCTCGATGTATGCATTGTAATGAATTAATAAATTCCAATATATAAGGATGCAATACATATTTCACCACCCGATGCTACGATATGGAGGGAAAGTATGGCAATATACTAATAGTTATGGTATAATGAAAAATACCTTTAATCCTTAAGTAAAAAGTAAAAATCCTTAAGTAATAAGTAATGTAAAGTGTTGAAAGATCAAAACTTGAAAATAAGTTATAATAACAAGTTGAAGAGTTTATTGTTTGTTATTGTGATTGGTTTATATTACATTTGTAATTATGCTGTGAACAAATGACCACGTTTTTTATATAGAAAAAGTCTGAAATTCAGTATTGTGATACGTATTGCATCGAATCATAAGAATCCCAATATGCATCGTATTTTTTCATAGTATGCAATACATATCGTGAATCGCATCGTTTAAAAATGCAAGTATCGTGATATGTATTATGACAGAAAAAAATGGCAATGCAGCCCTAGAGGTCACCAGGTCAAAGGTCAAGGTCACAGGGGCCTTGACTTCAAAAAGCTTGTCCGCCCAATAACTTAAGATTCCTTTGACCCATTCTTCATATTTGGCATGGAGGTTAGTCATGACGAGTAGATGACCCCTTTTGATTTTAAGGTCACCAGGGCATAGGTCAAGGTCACAGGGACTTTGACTTAAAAAAGTTTGTCCGCCCAATAACTTAAGAAACCTTGACCCACAGTCTTCATATTTGGCATGGAGGTTAGTCATGATAAGTAGATGACCCCTATTTATTTTTATTACACTAGGTCAAGGTCACAGGGGCCTTGACTTCAAAAAGCTTGTCCGCTCAATAACTTAAGATTCCTTTGACCCACAGTCTTCATATTTGGCATGGAGGTTAGTCATGATTAGTAGGTGGGCCCTTTTTTATTTTAAGGTCACTTGGTGAAAGATCAAGGTCACATGGACTTTGACTTCAAAAAGATTGTCCGCCCATTAACTTAATATTCCTTTGACCCACAGTCTTCATATTTGGCATGGAGGTTGATCATGACTATAAGGTGACCTATATTGATTTTTAGGTCACTGGGTCAAAGGTCGACTAAAAAAAGCTTTTCCCTCAATTGCTTAAGAATGCCTGTCCGCAGTGTATTGATTTTGACATTTTCACATTTGAAGCATGTAGAATACATAGCACTGGCTTAGTAATCTCAGATTTGGCAGGAACGTTGTCCTTGAGCTCTAAATGACCACTGTTGATTCTGACAAAGTGGTATGCGGGGGTATTCACGCCATGACAGTGGCAGTTCTAGTTTAGGTTGACCCATATTGACAGAAAAAAAGATCTGTTGTTTGGACTGTCCACTTTTCACATAAAAAAATATTTCTTTTTAAAAAAATGCTGCTACCAAATTGGAAAAATTCATGAAGAATAAAATACTAAGTAAACAATAAATGAACATTATTATACATTAAATGAATCTAAGATTGATGAGTTTTTGTTCATTATCCCCTCTACGGTATTACACATTCAACTCAAATTTGACATATGGATACGTCAAAGAAATGGGCAGGTCAAGTTTGAATTTTGTCATGGTTCAATTATTTTTGGCAGAGTTATGCCCCTTTAACTTTGAAAAAAAGTCCCATTCATTATCTCCCAACAGTTGTACATAATTATTCAACTCAAATTAAAGATATGGATATGTCATGAGAATGCATTGATCAATTTTGAATTTGGTAATGGTTTAATGATAGCTGACAGACAGGGGAGAGGTATCCCTCTTCAACTTTGAAAAAAAAATCTAGAAATTTCCGTTCATTGCCTCCCCAATGGTTGAACACTGTGATTCAACTCAAATTTAACATATAGATACATCTTAGGAATAAGCAGTTCAAGTTTGAATTTGGTCATGGTTCAATGATTTTGGACAAACTTATTTGCTCAATGCGTAGATGTGGCTGTGGTTGCAGGGCACCAGGAAACTGCATCATGTATTGCGCCTGAGCTCCTGATGAAGGATACAATGTACTTGTAGGAATAAATTGTTGTTGCTGGTGTAGAATTTGCTGTGGCATGGTCGAAACAGATGGTTGATTTAATGAAACTGGCATTTGATTCATGTGTTGTGGTTCAGCTTGAGGGTACGTGGGGGTATCTTGTGCTTGTTGTAAGCTGACCATGTCATGTAAGTTTGCCCTGTGCTGTGGTTCTGGTTGGGAAGGTGGAACATGCCTAGGGTGAGAATGTGAACGGGTCTGGTTTCTCATATGATCAACCTGTTGCCTAAGATTTCCACGACGACGTGAGGCACCTCTTCCACGTGGCATATTGACAGATATGAAATCAAAATAAATGTTATGATAACTACAAGTTCAATAAATGTTATAAAAACCTCCATTTAATGTGCACATCGCATAACACATTATAAATCTGAATAGAAGCCCATTTGGCATACAATATTATTAATGGACCTAAGGAAGTCAAAAATTAAATACATATTAATTTACTTTAAAGTAACTATATTAATCATACAGAATTTATTGATTAAAATTGATACCCATTTGGCATAAAACATTTTTTTTTTGCGATTTTAGATATATCTTGAAAAAGAATTATACTGTTAACTCCAAATATATAGATTCATATAAATATCTATATATAAATAAAATGATCAAAACCCCATTTGGCATTTATAACAAATTTATAACAAATTTTGACTGCACGCACATATGGCGTATTGGCAAGTAAAAAAATTAAAGAATAAATTATAACTCCTTAAGTCATGCGTATCATACAAATATATGTGAACAAAAAAAAAACATTTGGCATGATAAAAAAAAGGCCCATTTGACGAAATTATTATTATTTTTATTTTTATTTTTTTTATTTATTTTTTTTGCACGCCCATATGGCGAATGGCAAGTCAAACATAAGAACATATATTTATAATTCCGGAAATCGAAAATATCATGCAATTATATGCATACAAAAACCCATTTGGCATACTGTAAAGGCCCATTTGGCACAAAAATTTTTTGACTGCGCGCCCTTATGGCGTATTGGCAAGTCAAACATTAGGGCCTATATTTATAACTCCGGAATCCGAAAATATCATGCAAATATATGCATAACAAAAGTCCATTAAAATTTTGGCATAATATAAAAGGCCCATTTGGCACAAAATTTTTGACTGCGCGCCCATATGGCATATTGGCAAGTCAAACATTAGTGCATATATTTATAACTCCGGAAGTATGAAGTATCATACAAATATATGCATACAAAAGCCCATGTGGCATAAAATAAAGGCCCATTTGGCACAAAAAATTTTTGACTGCGCCCATATGGTGTATTGGCAAGTCAAACATTAGTGCATATATTTATAACTCCGGAAAGTCGGAAGTATCATACAAATAAATGCAACCCCCCCCCCCAAAAAAAAAAGAAATAAAAAACATGCAATTTATAATTTATACTAACATTCGGAATATATAGATATTGTTAAAACTATAATAATGCGTCTTCAGTTTACAGATTTACTGCATCATCTACATACAATTTAATTTAGGCCTATAATCCCTTATCTTTCCTGAATGTTGGTAAAATTTTGAATTTTGAGCACTCATACTTTTGTGGAAATGTATGTAGCCATTATTTTGGCTACAAATATGCAATATGCATTTTACAAAAGGTTAAGACTGAACAATTTCAGTGTCTTGAACATTGTATAAAAATGGTTTGTGTTAACATTGAAAAGTTTTAAGGGCTTTGAACTTAAAATGAAAAAAATAATTCATGTGCAAACAAATTTAGAACTAAATATTATTACATCTGAAATTTTGGCTGCATGCGGGGGGCATCCGTGGCATGATGACACATTTCTAGTTAATGTATATAGCTTGTTCATAAAGGTCGTCATTTGTAATTTCATCTATATGAAGCGCAGTAACTGTTTCTGCCTTTTTAGCTCACCTGAGCAATGCTCAAGGTGAGCTATTGTGATGGCCCTGTGTCTGTCGTCCGTCGTTGTGCATCATCAACTTTCAACATAAACAACATCTCCTCTGAAAACAATGACTGCACATCAACCAAACTTTACAGAAATGATCCTTGTGTGGTCCCCTTTCAAAGTTGTTCAAATGGTTCCGGTCTGTTGCATATGTAGGTCATAGGGCCAGAAAAGGATTTCAAAAAACACAAAATTAAAAAATCTTCTTGTCTGAAAGTACATGGGTCAGAGCTTTGATTTTTGGGATATGGTATCATCTATGGGTCCTCTACCAAAGTTGTTCAAATTTTGTCCCTTAAGTGTCAAAATTGGCCCTGCCCCGGGGGGTCATAGGCTTTTCCTTATATGTATATAGTAAAATCTAAAAGATCTTCTTCTCTGATTTGGCAAAGGCTACAGATAAGATATTTGGCACATAACATTGTGTAGTAGACCTCTTTCAAGATTGTTCAAATAATGGCCCTAGGGTTAAAATTGGCCCCGCCCCGGGGGGTCATTGATTTTCATTACATACATATAGTGAAAACTTGAAAAATCTTCTGGTCTGAAAGTAAATGGCCTAGAGCTTTGATATTTGGTCTATGGTATCATCTGAAGGTCCAATACCAAAGTTGTACAAATTTTGTCCCTAGTGTCATTGGGGGGTCATTGATTTTCATTATATACATATAGTGAAAACTTGAAAAATCTTCTTGTCTGAAAGTAAATAGGCGTGAATGACAAAATGGCTGCCCCCATGAAACAACGATAATTGAAAGCAGTGTAAGAAAAAAGCAACAGAATTAAAGTTAAATACGCATTCCTACTGCAAACTTATAATTACATTCCTTACTCCTTAAATTAAAATATTGAAAATACAACTTATATAAAAGGAGAATCGCCTAGATTGAAACTTACAACTTTATTTTTTTTCACTTAAGATGTGGCAAAAAACTAAGTACATACATCTCTTTATAAAACCCCCTCATCAGTTTGAGTTACTATTTTATTGTTCCCAATTTCTCCCAGAAGACCCGTGGAAGACACAATTCTCCATTTCTGTACCTGTCCCACAGCTGGTGGCTCTGTCCCTGAAGGAAAGTGTACTTCTTCCTTTTGTAACGGCGAAGTTTCCCTTCACTGACCAATTCTGCGTTTCTTACCGATACCTGGGCCTCATCGTAAAGAAGTCGTACCACAAGGTAGAATGGAGGCGTTACACCAGCCCTCCCATTCAGTCTTCTATGCCATCCTACAAAATAATAGAAGTATATTACAATACCTATAAGATAAGCACTGGTCAATTATAATAAATATATTTATCTTTAAATGCTGAAATAAACGGTTGGATTTTATATAGCGGGTCATAGCCAGGCTCACCTTGTTTTGGCTGTAATTCATTGTCAGTAATGTGAAAATTGCTCAAAATGGATTGAAAACAGTTTCTGCTCATATTTTTACCGAAATAAGGGGTCTCATCAATGTCACTATTGGACCAGTACTTTTCAATGTCATCTTTTTGAACTTAGCCCATAACAAGAACGAGTGACAAAAATACTTTCATTTCGTCTAAAGTCACGGGATACCAATTCCTCAGCCTGGATTCCGGTTTCAAATTCACCCCTTCAATTCTCCTTTCAGCATAGACATTGCTTTGTTCAACCAAAGTTTGGATAATTTCATTATTCACAAACAATTTCATGTAGTCTAATGGGCTAAATCCTTCAGTAGGAACATTCATGCGAACGTCGGAAACAAACGGGGCATTTATGGGTGGGGTGTCAATTTTAGACCAACCGTCAACCTTGTCCGCTTCGATTTCTAAGTCATTCTCTGGAGAAAAGTCACTCATTTTTAATGTTCTCAACACTTCACCTCTCCTTACAGCGATATCTTCCTCCAAAAATCCTTCAAAATCTGAGTCATCGCTGCTTGAATCGAAATTTAAAACACATTGTTATTTTCATCGGGTACGGCGGCAGCCATTTTGAATCGCGAGAACAAACAAGATAAAAACCTCGCTTCAATTATCGAATCAATTAGCGAATAATGACAAAATGTTACTAATTTTAGGTTGGGAAACACATTTTACATTTCAAACAACCAGTCAGAAACTATATTTTTGTGCCCCCACGTTAGTGGCGGGCATTTAGATTTACCCTTGTCCGTCCGTCCTTCCATCCGTCCGTCCTTCCGTCCGTCCGTTCACTTTTGTGTCGCACGTAACTCAAAAAGTAATTGACCTAGAATCATGAAACTTTACAGGAATGTTGATCAGCATGTGTAGTTGTGCACCTGGGTATTTTCGTCTGGATATTTTTAGTATTTTCAGAGTTATTGCCCCTGACTTAGTAAAATTTTGCAATTTTCAACTTGTGTCGCATGTAACTCAAAAAGTATTTGACCTAGAGTCATGAAACTTTACAGGAATGTTGATCAGCATGTGTAGTTGTGCACCTGGGTATTTTCGTGTGGATATTTTTAGTATTTTCAGAGTTATTGCCCTTGACTTAGTAAAATTTTGCAATTTTCAACTTGTGTCGCATGTTACTCAAAAAGTATTTGACCTAGAGTCATAAAACTTAACAGGAATGTTGATCAGCATGTGTAGTTGTGCACCTGGGTATTTTTGTGTGGATATTTTTAGTATTTTCAGAGTTATTGCCCTTGACTTAGTAAAATTTTGCAATTTTCAACTTGTGTCGCACGTAACTCAAAAAGTATTTGACCTAGAGTCATGAAACTTTACAGGAATGTTGATCAGCATGTGTAGTTGTGCACCTGGGTATTTTCTTCTGGATATTTTTAGTATTTTCAGGGTAATTGCCCTTGACTTAGTAAAATTTTGCAATTTTCAACATGTGTCACACGTAACTCAAAAAGTATTTGACCTATCTAGAGTCATGTAACTTTACAGGAATATTGATCAGCATGTGCAGTTATGCACCAGGTAATTTCTTCTTGATTTATTTAGTATTTTTAGAGTTATTGCCCTTCACTTAGAAATTTTTTGCAATTTTCAACTTGTGTCGCAAGTTATTCAAAAAGGATTTGACATAGTCATTAAACCTTATGGGTAGGTTGCTCAGCATATTTAGATTTGCACCTGGGGTTTCGCTTGTGAATTTATCCAGTATTTGTAGAGTTATTTCCCTTGACTTAGTAAAAAGATTGACAGAACAGTGGCGCGGTGGGGGCACCCGTGTCCTATGGACACATTTCTAGTTTTTACAATAATTTTCGGCTATCTTTGGACTCAAGTGCCCGTATAACTATGTCATACGAGGTCACCCAAAGAAACAACAAAACATGTGACTGGCAGAGACTGACTTGTACAGTCGGCGCGGAATTATACGCGATTGGCGGTCTAAGGGTTAATGCGGTGATGTGTGAATCCATGAAGGCCTTTCTCACTTCGCTACAATTTTGGCTAAGACATAATTTTGGATGTATTAGAAGTACGATTGGTTCAATATATACAGTCTTTTTTCAATATCTAAAATTGTCATAATATTTTAAAATTGTGTTTAACCTTCAGCATTGTTGTTTGTGCGGATGCTGAATCCAAACACAGACCAAGAATTAACTGGCCACATATCAGTCTCGATCCAGGTCTGTCGAATATAACTAAGCAGTCCATCAAAACGGTCTGGTGCTACTGTCTACCTTTTTAGGTTTGTCACTCTTAACCATTTCACCTAAATCTCCAAGTAACATAGTCAAGTTCACAGTTGAAAGAGAGCCCTTTGTCAGTAACACCATGTGACACGCTTTAAATGATGACAATGGGGATCTAATTTTAGAGTAGTGTGATATCTTTGAATTGCAACAATTTTGTCTTCAATATCAGGTTGTGGTTCTATTGGAAAATAGTCATTATGTTGTTTTTTTTACTTTGCGATATGTACAGTATTTGCCACCTTTTAGAAAAATTAAACTCAAATCTCCATTGTCGTTTCTCATATACCATGTAGTAGGAGAAGATCCAGATCCTGAATCCTAAACATCGCAGTCATTGGGAAAATGCCTATGTTCCTGTTATTCTTTGTTTACTTGGTTTCTAGAATGTTTTCTTTGCTTGGTTTTTAGGTATTGTCTTAAAAAAAATCTTTGCTTGGTTTTTAGTAATTGTCTTTAGTAATTGTTGTTCTTTGCTTGGTTTTAAGTATTGTCTTATTATCATAAACATGTTGTCTTTTTTACCACCAGTGAGTTTTTGTAAAGGAGCCTTACAAGTAAGTAATTTCTCCAAACCTCCCATCCGTTCGTTTCCGTCACATCCCTCTCACAAATTTCACGCAAATGTAGCTAACAGTAAAGTTAAACTTAAAACAACTTTGTAATGAATTATTAAATTCTTCAGTTAGTATCAAATTTTTGTTTCTGACTCAAGATCTAAATTGTATAAACTTTTTTAAGGTACAAATCGATTTGGTCTAAAGTCATTTAGACTGACAGGGACTTTCAATGTTTGTATCCACATAATCACAATATAGGGATTTTGGTCTGGTACATTTCAACCTACTATTTGGCGTGTATGTGGCTCAGATGAGTATTAAAGTTTGATCTGTGGTGGATAGTAAGATCTGATAGGTCTCCCAATTGCTTTTCACTATTCAGTTCATCCACATTACATGTATTTCAATTTTAACAGTTCCTACTTTTTCTCACTGATTCCACTGGAGGTACATAGTCAACACAGGTGTGGTGTTCATTAAACTTTACACTCACTAAACTATGAATAGTTTCAGATGAAAGTCTGTCTTTATAGTCAGTTTTGATTTATTTTTAGGATACTGAAACATCGTTCAATTTTTTATAAACAAATATCAGTAATAACAAAGTGGTCACTCAATATATTTTAACCAGACGAGAAACTCTGGATACATGCATCAAAATAATGAAATAAACACACAAAAGTTTTTTGTGTTTTTGATCATTCACCTAGGCCTAAGATATTAAAGAAAGTTTTAACTTTTCACAAAAATCACTACTTTTAACTTTTATGGATTGAAATTATGCAGTGAAAAGGCTTTCTGATTATCTCTGTAGTAAAATCAAAATTTGTATTATTCAAAGTCTGTGCATTATTTTGATAATTATCAATGTCAAATTTATTTCCTAAATAAAATGATAGGGATTTCTGGTGTTTCCTTTAGTTTCCAGTGTTTCCTGTAGTTTCCAGTATTTCCGGTGGTTTCTGGTATTTTGTTTAACCGGTTTAACCAGATACAATGATGAAAATGGACCAGATCCATCAGCATACAATGCTTATAAATGTCCTTTCCTAACATGTACCAGTATTTCATTTCTTTTAAATTAAGTGGTGATTTTAATAGATATCTATTAATATTTAAAGCCGCATGTCTCTAGATAAGAAATAATCAAAATTGAGAAAATGTCATGTCTAAGATTTTAAGAAAAGTAGAAAGATTCAAGTAATAATTTAGGTTATATGCAATTAATGACTGATTTTGAAGTATTTATCACCATATTTTTACTGCATGATTAAGCAGTTAATTTCATCATTTTGGTCATTTACTTGCATTGTAAGTACAGTTTGCAATAATTAATGTAAATTTCTTTGTTCTTTTATAAATATTTTACTTATGACTTTATTTTATTGACTATTAATTTAAGAAAGATAATTTTATGAAAAATGCAATAATTGGTTCTAGAACTAAATATGGGAAATTTTAAAGTTTTGATTGTCAAGTATTAAAATGTTTTGTTTTCATTATGTATTTATTATTTGAATAAAGATGACATCTTCCCAGTGACTTGTTGTTGAATAATTCTTTTAGCTCCAGTTAGTAGTTAAATCACTATAAGTACTTGTATAGGCACTTGGTTTTGGGATATTTTCCCTTAGCAATAGCAACCAGTAATGACTAAACATGCACTATTTCAGACACTAATATGAACTTTGTGAAATCAGTTTAAGATTTAGATTTTATATCTGCTTTTGTTAATAGTTTACAATATTACTTTTTCCTCGTCATCGAGTTTTTATATTCAGGTGAGCGATTTCAGGACCATCATAGCACTCTTGTTTAGTAACATTGGTAAAATTATGGTTTTAGAATCAAGACATTCTATGTTAAAAAATCAATATATTCAATTAGATTTGAGTTCTACAAACCTCTCAAAAATGGTTTTTATCCTGAAACCAAGTGCCTATGTAAGTACTAAAAAGTACAAAGTCAGCACTGTACTCTTTGTAAACATTTTTGATCCCTAAAAGTCTTCAAAACTGGATAAAAAATATGTAATATGGCCCTATTTATAAGTGTTATGCTCACCTGTTTGAAGCAAAGTTGGTATGAGATTGGCTCGAATTAAGGCTTGATAATGGTTTCACCTGCATTCCTTTAAAGATTAAAGGGGAGCGATGGCCTAGTGGTTAAGGTGTCTGCCTCTCAACACATGGATCATGGGTTCGAGTCCTAATCTGGTCAGAACCACGTTTCTTCATATGATACCAGTACTGGATAGTTCCAGGAAGTGGACTCAAACATGACGAATTTAAGTTGAAAGAACTTGTTTCCCAATCAAGCTTTAATACTATGTTTAAACCAATGATTAAAGTTTTAATAATACAGGTAAAAATTGAAGGTCACAGTCCAAGTCCTATAATTTTAGCTCTAATGAAAATTATAAGTTACGCCATCATGCTGTTTTGGTTGACCAACTTCAAAATTTTATTTTGATTTCACCAAAGTTGATGATGGAAAATTCCAAACAGTAGAAGCTGGGGGCAAAAGAATTAAAAAATACAGCAGGAAAATTGCTAGAATCCATGAATAGATTTGCAATATTCCTGCATGTCAGTAATTCATGCAGGATGACCGATAGATACTTCTTGTTTGTAGATTCCATGATATTTGTGTTGTGCAACCATAATAATAAAACTATTTGAGCCGCGTCAGGACAAAACCAACATAGTGGGTTTGAGACCAGCATGGATCCAGACCAGCCTGCGCATCCGCGCAGTCTGATCAGGATCCATGCTGTTCGCTATTAGTTTCTCTACTTGTAATATGGTTGGTTAGCGAACAGCATGGATCCTCATCAGACTGCTGGTCGCAAACCCAAACCCATAATGTTGGTTTTTTCGTGACACGGCTCAGTTATTGCAACTTATATAGTGTGCTTCCTGAAACTGTAACCAAAACTGTCATATCGTCTTTGTAGTGCAGTAATGGGTTAACTCCCTATATAATTTAATAGGAGTTAACCTGTTACTGTACTAAGATGACATTAAGAAGAAACATGGTCATGACAATCATAGAGCTCAAACCCATGATTGGCAGAAATATTTAAACCACTAGTGCAGGTCATCGATTTCCTATGAAGTTAAATACATTGTATATTCACTTGTAGTTGAACAGAATGTTTACCCGTTTTTAAATTTCTATATTTTGCTAAAATTAGTAAAACAAATCTAAGATGAAATGTGACTGCCAAACTAAAGTATCAATTTACAGCTTTACAATGCAGAAAATCAAAATGAAGTTGTAGAGTTGTATTTTTCTCCGGACAGATACATGGTGTAGCATGAGTCTTGTATTGTGTTCTGTATCATTTGACATCACTGTCTTAGTTGTTTTTCTTCATTATCATATGTTACCCAGTTAGCACACAGTACGTATGTGGTTCTTCACTAGTGCCCGACCAATTCAGAAGTAATTCTCAAAAAGGCATCTGAGGTCTAGATCCACTTTAAAAGCTAAAACCTTTCACTGTTGGTGTGAATAGACTTTATCCAGAACTCAACAAATGTGGGGTTTTCCCCAGCTTATACTTAGGTACAAACAAACTTTAACTATTATAGCTTCACGCTGTACAACCAGTCACAATAGATAACAGTAAAAGTTTGTTTTAACCTAGGGATTAGCCGGGAAAAGCCCAAATATTCTTAATTCTGGAGTCAGTCGATTAAAACCTTATGTATTGTTACACCTATTAAGAGGAGGTAATAACAAAACTGTTGCACATGGGAGGTAATCAATAACAAAAACTGCAGCACAAAGTTAATATATAATATTTAATTCATATAGCTCTGTATATATTTATATATACATATCAAATTTCAAAAAGAAAATTCAGTACACAATATTAAACAAATAACAAAACAATAAACACACTTCCAAGTTACCTATAATAACTGCAGTCTATTAACTAACAATGCTTTCAAAAATAATAATAATACCTGGAATTGAACATTTTGTCACCTAAGTGCACTAACTGGTTAACTCCTTATTAAATTTAGAAGGACGTAACACGTTACTGCACTTAGGAGAACATTTGTCTGTATTTTAAGCCTCCTATTGAAATATTACTTACTGCATAACTTACACACTTTGGCATTTCATAAACGACAAAATAATATTCCCCACCGCATCAGGCATATAACATATACATATATAACAAACTTTGGTGATTGAAGTCATTTTGGCCGGGACAACTAAATATTACCGTTCATAAAAATCAATAAATCAATTTGTTTTTTTAAAGTTCAACAACAAAGTCATCCTAATTCGCATATTAATTACGGGAACCTTTATTGCCCCAGATATACAAGTCACAAATCATTTCATTTTTGTACAAAAATCTGTTCTTCATGTATATTTTCGCCAAGTTTTTATCTAACATGCATAGAATTCCTTCAGCATTTTGCCGTTCAATAGGCGTCCCCATTAACCCTTTACCTTCATTAACAAATTTCGGGCTGTCGAGTTGAGAATTCGAAATTGGTCTGCCAACACCTGTATAGAGCTTGGTCAGACTACAGTAGCGTGTAGGCTGGCCTGTCTCTATACAGGTGGCAAAGGCAAATCCCTTTCGGTTCTGGCCGGTATAGGGTCAAAATATATTCAAACTACAAGTCTCATCTTCAACATAGCCAGATAATACAGTATAACGTTCTGTTTTCCTATCAACTTTGCAGGGGCAGCAATTGCCCTTATTCAACCCAGTTTGTCCCACAGCCTATAGCGACAAGTGGAAATTTTCAAGAATCAACCTTAGAAATATTACGGACATGCTAAGAAATGCTTCAAATGAAAACGGACAAGAAAGTAAAAATCAGATTTTGCCGGCCCTGCTTTGGAAAAGTCGGTGCAACCATTTTACCGGAAATTTAACACGCACATATAAATCTTTGCATTTCAGTAAATATACATGTATAATTTGAACATAATCAACATTGCACATTCTCCCTTTCAGCTCATCTGCAAGACAATCCAAAAAGGTTTTTTTATAAACAAAAGTTTTTTTTTAATATATTAAACTTAAGAAAAAAAAAATCTTAACTTTTTATGAACAAAATTCATTGGAAAGTCCTTAAAATACACAACAAATTCATTTTTACGAAATTTAATGTAAGTAATAAATATAAACATAAAAAAATTGACCAAACAATACTCACTTTTAGGTTTTGACAATATTTTTTATATAAAAATATCACAATACCAAGGTCATAGATGCCTAAAATGATATTCAAACTGAAGGTTGCATGGAACTAAATGTACATGAACTGTATCTATATATAGCCCAATTTTGATCCGACTCGAATAAAATGAGGAAAGTAGGGCAAACAAGTTAGCATCAAATGTGTAGAAATAGACACACACTTCAAGGATGGTTTAGTACAATATTTAATGAGGTGCTCTGATTTTTAAAGGCACTCATTGGTAGGGGATGACCACATGACACTTTTTGCAAGCTAAAAATAGCACTAGATTTAATTTGAATTGGTATTTTTTTTCCCCGTAAAATTATGAGGTTGACAATGGCTTTTTAATACTTACATAATAAAAAAACTGCACGGAAATTTTAACAAAATGTAGATTTTTGACATGCAATATTTTGTGGAGGTTTAAAATCTTACATCGTCACCTTAGTGCAATAACGTAATAAGTGCTTCTATATTTAATAGCAGTTATTGAGTTCTTGCAATAAGGTGACGACATGGCAAGATTGGTGATTTTGTTTTTGTAGGGAGTAACCTGTTCTTACTCAGTGAATTTTCTTACAAAACAATTAACCATATGAAAGGGGGAAAAAGACCTTCAACATGTGATCATCAACAAGAGAGCATGTGAAGTGCTTAAGGAGTTAACTTTCAATGCCAAGGTCTTATTTGGCAAAGTTATATTTCCTGGCAAGCAATATTATGCAAATGACAATGGAAATACACTGTGAAATAATCATCAGATTTCTTTAGTTAAAATGTTCTGGAGCGTTGTAACATAACTGTGTGCACATGTTTACCAAACTAGTTTTTTTATATAATTGTTACTGTGCTGGAACAGACTGCAAAAAAAAACTTCATTTCACTTTTATCTTAGGACAATGTGCAAAACATGGCAGGTAATTTCCTTCCTTTGATTTTAAATAGAAGAAAAGCGGACGCCATTTTAAAATTGCATATTTTCAGCTTGTTGTACCTCAATAACAGATAAGCCCTTATAGACAGACGGCTGAATATGTTGCCTAACTTATATGTAAAACTCATTTTTCGAAAATCAAATCAGTTTTCATCGAAATGTTAAACAATTTTACTGCATACAGGCCTGTTGGTACGTATATTATAATATTTATAAAATATATCATATAAATTAGGAAATATCAAAACAATTCCAATTAACACAAACAAATTGTCATTGTCAGGATTCAAGGTGTTCAGTATGTAAAAGCATGGACAAAGGCACGGAAAATGTCAGCAGATGAACTAGGTATAACACAGGGGAAAAAAAACTTACAAAAATTAGAATGGCAAAATATCAAAACGCATAATAATCTAATGTAGAACAGCAAAAGTTTTGCGAGTTTATATTAGGCTCAAAATACGATACCAAGAGTCAAAGGGATGTTATGTTGCACAAGTCAAGATATATATAACTTGTAGAAGTCACTTGCATTTAGTGCTAAATTGAATTAAAAATTCTTAAAGGGAAATAACTTTTAAATTATCCCCCCTTTTTACTACTTCGAATAATGGCAAGTCATGACTTAAACTTTTTATGCTGTTAACAACATAGTAAATTGTATTTGATTTCAGAAAATAGGGGGAATACAATCTTTAGAACAATGTTTAGTAAAAAATGAATTACAAATTTTACTTTCACAAACAACCAGGTTAAAAGATGTACATGTATGTATGATTTGTTGTTGTTGTTGTTATGGTTATTGAATGAACGCCACTTCTATCAGTAATTTCAGTGAACTACTTTGTCTTATAAACAAAAACAAAAAACTAACATAGAGAAAAAAAAACAAGACAGACAGCTTTCTTGAAAAGTCAGAAAAAAAATAACAGTTACGGCAGTTCCGAGTGCTAAAACATACGAAATACAAAAAAAGGAATGTTACAGCGAATTAAATATAGATAAAATTAAATGACTTTGCAAAAACAAAATGACATCTTTAGTAATATAACCAGTCACCTGCACCATCCGGGAATCAAACTCAGATCGCCCACCTTTTTTGTACTTGTCTTTTTTTAAAAGGGTCAATAACTCTGTTAAAATTCGAAATACAATTGAAACTTGCACTGAATATGTGTGCTGGTAAGTACATTTTGTTACCTTCTACAGAATGTTAAAGAATTATTAAAACTACAAACCGGAAAGGAAAAAAGAATTTCCTAGTAACAGACAACTATTTTATTTCATAATTGTCAAATCAAGTGAATTTAGTCAGCAAAAATCTAGTGCTTTCGGCTTTCATGTAAATAAATGTACTTAGGTCTTAAAAATCAGCTAGTTACCACCAAGGTAATATAATCTTCAAAAAACATATTTCATACTAGAGAAAAAGCTTAGAAATAAGATATCAGAATAGCATGCATTCACAGAACATGCACAAGTAAGGTGTTTTTGTTTATTATATAATTTGCAAAAAAACAAAAGAATAACACTTCTATACAAAATTTATCACAGACATTACATAATATCTAAATTTGTCGTCATAGAAACAAATAATAATGAAAAGTACAACAAAATGAAAAGAAAAGTTAACATGACCAGCTAGAATTACACCTTGTATTATAGGATTAATATACGGATATAAAAAAAAAAAACCCGGACAATTTGAAATTTCGAATCTCAGAATTGCCAGTTAAGTTTTCAAATATCTAACCGAAAACAGTTTACAGTTTATATTCAAAACCTTTTTTTTAAAATAAAGATTGTATAATATATATATAGATAATGAATTTCAATACATGGTATATACTACATGTATAATTATGTGCCATATTTTGATAACTTGTGCAAGTATTGGTTTTAGACGACGAGTACATTTGTAGCATAATGGTTAATGGTTACTGTATTTTACCCCAAGTAATATAATACATAAATTTTATGAAGAAAATTTAATGAAATAAAAAAGGTTATAAATGTAGAAATAAGCAAAAAGCCTTTTCAAGACCTTACTTTCAAATATATGTCCAAGTAAGATTAAAAAGAAAAGAAAGTTTTTTTGTTTTTTGTTGTTTTTTTTTAAAATCTCAATCATTCTTGATAAAAAAACAAAAATTGACAAAATTTTATCATTTGAAATATGTCTGAATAAATTAGCAAATTTCATTATCAACTAAAAGTAATAAACTTATTTTTTTTAAAATTATAAACGTTTTTAAACAAGCAAGCAAATTTATACATTCAAATAAATACAAAAATTATAGTTGAATTTCACAATCTAAAAAAAAATCTTGTGTTGGTTACTATGGAAACATATTTGAGAGTAAGTAAGAAGCAAATAAACATGAAAAAAAGAGAATACGAGACAGAAATGTCATTCGGAACAATTTTTCTACATGATTATCTGTATGACCTTGACTTCGGACTGTATGACCTTGACTTCGACCTTGACCTCTGTTACAATCTCTTACATGTCTATGCTTTTTTCTTTCATTTGTAAATTGATGTAATAGTTTTAGCAAAAAGTTGTATATAAAAAACATTTTGTAATGCAAGCCTGTAAATTTAAGAGGTTCAAAAAAGATTATGCCATTCACTGGTTCCTGGTATTACATCTTATGAATTGGGGACCATTCATTATGCTATTGCTGTGAACTGGTTCTCATTTTTTTCAGTATACAATGTAGACTTTATACATGGTAAAAAACTAAATTTAGAACCAGTCCACTTGTTTCCAGCATTTAAAGTTTTATCAAGACATTGCAGTGTCAATTAGAAATGGGAACCATCTGTTTTAACAATACAGCATAGTGGTTTCCATGATAGTTCAATAAATACAAAAGTTGCATGGATTCATAATCAACATGTGATTAACCAATCAAATCATGTCTTACAAAACCTGTTCAGATCTTTTCCTTCCAAAATTTTGCATATAATTGCATCAACTGCCCAATAATAGTAAGGAACCAGTCCTTTTATAAAATATATAATATAGGTAATTTTAGAAAGTAAATAAACTATAATAGAAGTAGAAAAGCAGATAAACTTTGTTTCATTACATGCAATGACATTTGTTATTTTGTTCATTTAAACAAAATTAATATTAAGAAAAAATATTATAAATTCATAAATGTAATTCAATTTCATTTCCTTTTAAAGTGTGTATTAAAAATGATGAAAAAATATAAGAAATTTCTGTAACAGCATTTCTAAAACAAGGAATATTCTATAAAGATGTTTTTTCTATATTGTATTTTCATGAATCTTGAATCTTAGAATGTTTGGTGTATCTCTTTGTAAGGAAGTTGCTGTTTCACACTTCGGGGTTGAAGAAGTTGTCACATCACTGCAGACGGTTTTTCTTGACATTTATTTTCGG
This sequence comes from Ruditapes philippinarum, assembly GCF_026571515.1. NCBI lineage: Eukaryota > Metazoa > Mollusca > Bivalvia > Venerida > Veneridae > Ruditapes > Ruditapes philippinarum. Next base: position 98,802 of record NW_026862887.1, on the reverse strand, counting down.
AGCCACCTTTGCAATGGTTCAAGTCCTTCTATCACAAATGCTTTGGTTGGAATTTAAATAAAGTTTTTTTTTGCTTAATTTAATAACGCATAGCAAATAATAAAGAGATAATAATCATGAAAATAATAATCGTTCCATATCACACGATCCGTATATAATGCACACGCCACTAAAATTATCCGCTACTAATAACGGATACTAATTACTGACACTTCTTTCCGTTACTGGCATTAAATGAAGTCAAAGCTCACAAACGAACATGCACGCTCACCATAGTGCTTGATTGTTTTACTGAACATTAATCGTAAAGCCTTAAGTCGGTGCATCGCAAAACAAGACGAGACACATATGTGCTGAGGTTAAAGGGTCATGTGATGGCCCTGATTAGGTTTTGAGTCACATACAGTATATCACATTACAGTTTTGAATACACGTTACCATATGAATTATATTATATGTAACGCGTGTAATAAACATTAGTGCAATAGTCTTGTAGGAGACAACAGTTTACGACTGATGAAGTCAACCTCGAAAGAAAATAACAATAATCATGAACATCCGTGGACATTATAAGATTTTCGTCACTTCATTTCATCAGAAAACATGTCAGTTTTTGATTACACAGTTTCCATGAAACTTTTTTAATGGAAATGTATGAACAATTTAAAAAAGGAGTCCTAATTAAGATCACATTACAAGTCTGATGTTGCGTGTCTTTTGAGGTGAAGAGCTAAATGATCACTCCGGCTAAACGACCGGTCACAAAATCGACAGCGGAATGGTTTGGCCCCTGTGTGTTTTCTGTAGTGACGTGTAAGCTCGTCTGATCTTGCAAACCTCCACTCACAACCTTCCCAGCTACAACAATATGGTTTTTCACCTGAAAAACACAGATATAAAATATGATGAATTAACTAACTGCGCTATAAACAAGTTTAAACAAGGGAACTGAGATCATAATTATAAATGATAATGTTAATTTTAAACAAGAGCTGTCGGTAGGACAGCAACGCTCGACTATTCTTAGTGCTTGATAGTAAAAAAAATGCTTGACACAGTTACCTCCTCCTGTTTACAGGTTGGGGTCATGATGGTGAACAAGTGTGCAAAGTTTCAAAGCCATATGTCAATGGACTTTGAAAATATTTGAACTATTACAAAAACTTTAACATAAGTGGTTACGCCGACGCGGACGCTCGGTGACTGCAATAGCTCTACTTATTCTTATCGAATAGTCGAGCTAAAAATAGAACAGTCGAAAAAGGGGCATAATTCTGTCAAAATGCTTGATAGAGTTACCTCCTCTTGTCTACAGGTTGGGGTCATGATGGTGAACAAGTGTGCAAAGTTTCAAAGCCATATGTCAATGGACTTTGAAAATATTTGAACTATTACAAAAACTTTAACGTAAATTCTAAGTCGAAAAAGGGGCATAATTCTGTCAAAATGCTTGATAGAGTTACCTCCTCCTGTCTACAGGTTGGGGTCATGATGGTGAACAAGTGTGCAAAGTTTCAAAGCCATATGTCTATGGACTTTGAAAATATTTGAACTATTACAAAAACTTTAACATAAGTGGTTACGCCGACGCGGACGCCGACGCTCGGGTGACTGCAATAGCTCTACTTATTCTTATCGAATAGTCGAGCTAAAAAGTAATTTTGACATCCATGCAAACAATCTAATTTAATTACACAATGTACTAGCGTAATAGAAATGGAACATAATTATCTGTGCAAACGTTTTAAGAAACACAAGGGAGACAACCCTGTTACTACATAATTGATCTTCATAATTGAGTTACTTACCTTTGAAAAAAAGAAAATCATACATCTTTGTAAATTAATTTCACTTACTGAGACAAAAAAACATGACAAACTAGCACACAAATCATTAAAATATTATGCAGTGTCCATAAACTGTAGTGGTCAATCATTAAAAGTTTGTACATTTTTAAGTATCACTTAATTCATTTGCCTATCAATTGATTGGACGAGGGATATCTTGGCTTTATTGTGTATGTCTTTTTCAACATATGCTGAACCTAGGTGCTCAAATTTGACACCTTCCTTCCCTTTCAGAACATTAAAATTTAACTCTCCCCCCCCCCCCCAATTACTGTCTATCATAACATTGCTTCAGCTTGTTTTAAAGGTATATTCAAAATTAACAAAGTCGATGCTCATTTGACTTTCAATTTAAATAGCATAGTATAATTATTCACTTTCCATCATGCCCTGAATTTTGCTTATGATGGGATTCAAAATTTTGAAATATATATCCTTTATCATGCAAATTAACCAAAAATATATCTCAAATACCACCCCCACTCTCCCATTTCACATGAAAAAAAGTTCTTTTTAAATTTCTAATTTATGTTGAATCATATTTTGGTTCAAAGAGTTTCTAGGTTATATTGTAATATTAGCTTATTAAATCCCCTTCTTAACAAAATTCACTCGCAACATAATCAAAGTCATCTCCTCTAACACCAAAAAAATTGTTAAAACGACTCCTACGAAAAATAAATACTCTTCAAAACGAAGGTAAAACAAGCTGGATTTCAGATTTCAACCCATGATTTCTAAAGATGTAAAGTAAGCTTTGTAATTTATCATAAATCTATGATTTATCACATAAATTTCAAAGTGAAAATACCTCGTTTTTAATGACACATGAACATCGTCAAATTTCCACTTCATCATATAATCGCAAATTGATACTTTATACGGTAGACCAGTAATTAAAAAAATTTCTGCCTTGACATCTGAATTAGGTAAGGCTTTGACATAATGAAGTTTAAAGTTACAGAAATACGATGGCAATCTTGCTAAATTCAACGAGCACTCATTTTCCCATTAATTACATGCGAAACTGTCTCTTAATTACAGTGCAACATGCTATATGCTTAGTTGAATAACCATTACAAGTTCAAAACTGCAAATTAGCTGTGCTTTACGACTCTTACGATACAATTTCAAGACCGCCTAACAGTAGACAATAAAGCAATATGTTATTAAGACCACAGGGGAATGCAGACTTAGAACAGATTGGTGATTTTACTTAAAAAGACTGCACATGCCTTACATAATAATACACAGAATGATTGGCTCCTGAAGTCTACAAGTAAAACTATTATGGTCATATGTTGACTAAGACATTTTTACTGACCGAGTTTGATTCCTATTCATCAATGTGTATAACTATTTTCTCAGGCATAGAGCAGCTTCTTTTCATGATTTTCAATAAATAAAAAAATAAATGACCTACCTGTATGTGTTCGCAGATGTGCTTTGAGATGAGAACTTTTTGTATACACTTTTTTACATCCATTATATGGACACTTGTGGTTTCTCCTTTTTGAATCTGGACTCATATCACACTGGCGAACTGAACTTGGCAAAGGGGGTCTTTGTGTCAATGTTTGACCTTGGATTTGTCCTTGACCTACATTTTGAGTGGTGTAAGGTCGTGAACGATTAGCACTATGTCCTGGTACAAGCAGACGCTGTTGCTTATGTAAAACGTCGGCTGAATGAACACGCATTTGAACCATGTGTGTACGACCTGGTCCCGCTACAAGTCGTAACGCAAATGGATCGTTGGATTTCGGCTGAATTGGTGAAAGAGGAGGGTCTGACATGTTTGAATCCCATGAAACGCCACTACTTGAGGAACTAAAGCTATTTAAACTAAGATTATCTGCAGTTCTATCATTTAGATTCAGGTGCGCTAACTCTGCAAGACGATCAACTGATTCGGTTTCAGCTAGATCATCATCATCCTCCTCTCCATCACTGAGGAGCGGTTCTGGAATTAATAAATCGTCATTATCATCATTTAATCCTGTCAAGTTTTCTGAATTTTCCTGATCCACTGATGAACACGGAGTAGGCGGATTTGAGTCTACCCATGCCTGCCTGGGTTCTAATTTTGCATCCTTGAGTTTTTTGAAAGATGTAAGTTTTGGCTCGTTTTTCAGGTACCGTTCCATCTCCAGGCAATTCTGAAAATACACAATAAAATTACTTTACTTTCCTAATTTTATGAAAAATTAATTTACAAAGAATCTATATGATAATCAGAACATTTGAAATGTTGGTATATTTAGTCAACATTTTTCAATCAGACAGGCCCCTTCATTTAGTTATAGAGGCCCCATTTATTATGTAATATGACTTATTAACGCACAATGGTACTGAGTCACCTACATCTAAATAAAATATTGACACAACATTCATTCATAATTTCAAATTTTCAAACTCTAAACATAGCCGGAAATTCTTGCATCTGATTAGTCAGTTCTTAAGAAATATTAAAAAAACTGACCAATGTAAGGGTCTCTTTCACAGGATGCTCTCTGACTTTCCTTTATCAGTATATACTAATTCACTTATGTTGACTACAATACAATTAATGTAACAATTGTTACTAAACAATCATTCTTTCATCTGATCTGATGCTTTATCTCACTCTCATTCAAAATATTGACAACAACTAACCGATTCATGAATCAGACTGTCAGAAATTTCTCACCACGGAGACAGTAATGTTATGATCAATTAAGGATATGAGCGGCAGACATTCCAGGCATTTTGAAATATAATCAATTGAAGACACTAATATACAGAAAACATCCAATAATTTGAAATTTAAATGTATCACATTTATCTGGAGCTGTAAAATGATGAAATACATCGAGAGATGACAAAAGACAAATTATCGTCAATACGGTGGAACAATAATGTCTACAAAGGTGACTGCCCCTGAAAGTTGAAGCCTGTCCTTGATAGTTAATAATGCCTAATAATTTGACAATAATAAAAGGTGTTTTTTAATAAAAATTAATGAAATGAGAAGTTAGAAAATTGGTCTATGTGGGTCTTGGATGGAAGTATATCATGTATTTTACTATATGGCTGACAGTATTTTTTTTCCTCTAAATTAAATACCGGTAATGGAGATTACCCACTCCTTAGAATTTGGTACTGTGGTAGAATCTATTGTAATTGCATGTAGGGTGTTTACAATTTCAAAATACTAAAATTGAGTATATAGGTAATAGAAATAGTCAGAGCTAGTAGCGCTAAGTGCATATTCAGAAAACTATATACTGCATGGTGCCACTGGCAAAAATGTCATTTTAATATTAATTAACGCAGTTAACATTCAAAGTGACAAATATCATTAATAGAAAAGGTTTTACTCATATTGCCCAATATATAAGCATTTTTCATATACTGTTACTGTAGAAATCTATCGATATTAAGCATACACTGTTATTATTTTTTTACAGCTCTTACAGCTCTATAGTCTTATTAATTTCTTTTTTCTCTCTCACCGAATCAGACAACATCAAACAGCCTGGTAATGATACAAAACGAAAGCTTTGTATTTTTTGTTTCATCTCCTTCAAGAAGGATTTAGGTGAGAAAATCTTTTCTAAGTGTTCTTAAGACAATTGAAATACCTAGGCTAAGCTGATTGTTATAGTTTCTCTCCTGGTCCTGTCATATTAAGAGGTGAACATCAATGATTTTTAAACCTTTACCAATTGCTAAATTTGTATTACAGACTCTTAAACACTAAGATGTCCTACTTTGAGTTTGGACCTCAGGGTCATAATTGCTGCTATATAATGTATTTTGAAAAACAAAATGCATTAAAGTATGGTCTCATCACGAGCCTTGGGTCTGAGTGCAACAAGAAAGTTGAGCACTTTTCTAGAAGTTTATAATAAGAAATTATTGCAGTTTGACTTATATTACAAACAGTTCAGTATAATTATAAAGATTATTTTTTCTTGAATTTCTTCCTACATTCCAACTTATCTAAATTGATTGAAAATACATTATAATGCTGCTTTTGAAAAAAAATAAAACTATAAAGAATCATAGTAAAGCAATAATGCCTGTTACAAACAAACTAAAATATTTGTAAGCGTAACACTACAGTATGAATGAAAATTCATTTAAGCCATCAATAATTTAACCCTGATAGAATTTATGATAATTTTAAACAAAAGGTGCCATATTCAGTTCCATACTTGTAGACTGGTATAGGTATATCAGTTCTGATCTGATCTGGATCACTCAGGTGGAGAGGTGTTGACAAGGCATATGACAACAAATGAATAAAACAAGCTTCTGAGTGACAATTAATATAATGAACCCAAAGACTGAAATATATCCAAAAGAAAGAAATATGAGCCATGGCCAAAGAAAAAAACACAATGATTATGGATATGAGAGATGAAACGATTGATAATAAAACTGAATGATGATTTACAATGTTTTGTTTGTTGAAATATAATACACAAAACAATTTCATCCCCCAAACAAGCTAGCTTTTAAAGTAAAGTCCTTTAATATACCAAAAAATAATTGTCATTCTAAAAATAGCAAAATAGCAAATTAAAATTTTCAAGTGATAATCAGTTGGTTAAGTTTATACTTCATAGAGAAATTAAAAATTTCACATAAAAATATCTCAAGAGTCTAATTTAAGGGAAATGATAATTTTTCTTTAGTAAAAGAATATACTGAAACGCAGATATCAATTTTGATACACATAATTATGTAATACATAATTAATGAATTTAAGTAATTTCCCCCTTAAAATACACAAATTGAATAAATTAAATTCTTGAATGTTCACAGCATTTTTGTAACTGTTAGGAACTGTTTACTATTTTAGGGAGGTCAAGATGCGAAAGCGGCGAGATTGTTTGAAAGTCGATCGAGCCGCAGAACAGCATTCACGTTCCGATCAGGCTGCACATTTTTTTCACCCTGTCACATTTCAATCATGCAGAATTTCTTTTCGCCTTAAAAGAATATAAGAAAACTATTTTGTATACGGGAAGCAATTGGTTAACTGTTAGTCTAACACCACATCTATTGTGACTTGCAAGCTAAATGTACTTTACCTAAATCATCATCAACATGGCTTACAAAATTGTGATGCTTTTTATTCAATGACCTTTTGGTCTATTAATGAACTTTCTGCCAAATATCAAAATCACAGATTTTCTGATATACAGTCTATTGACTATGTTCACACTGCTATATTAATCAGATATAATATTTTGTTACAAATATCACTAACACTGACTGGAAAATTTTCTATATTACAGTATAATACATGAACACTTTGTCATTTATTTTGGTTTCCATGGTTACCTGTGATATACAAATATACCCTGATCAACTTGAGTGCTTTACTAAAATACCATCAAGATTTTATCTTTGATATAATAGTCAGATAGTGTTAATATGCATATCAGAAGATATTTACTACAAATAAACATTAAATTTCATCTCATTTTTAACACTTCTAAATTCAATACACTATTTGTTAAGAATACAGAGCAGCCAATTCTCTATTCTTCCATGACTAACTGCCATTAACCCCACCACTGGCAAATCAGCTTTCTTGCATTACATAATTCTGGCATTAATTTCCTTTCTAATGGGTTTATAATTCAAGAAACACTAGTTTAGGGTTACATTTTTTGTGGGTTTTATTTTTTATTATTTTTAAGAACCTACTTTATTCAAAAGTTCATTAAGTCTGGAAAATTAAACTTTTTTCTCAAGAAGAATCAAAAAGAGTGACAAACATTGAATTGTATGTATATTAGCATCTTGATTTTGGGAAATATTATTGCTAATATTGATAATTTGGGAAGTAAAAAGGCTGGGGTAATTTCAGATTTTTGGAAAACTGCATGAATTTAAAGAAAATTTAATATGGGAAGAGGCCTTTTAAAATGAAGGCCTCTGTTATATTTGGAGGAAAACCACTGTGAGTCCATCAAGAAACAGAGTGTTTAGCTTTTGTAACTCAGTGTTTCATTATTGATGGCAGGAAGGCTGCGATAACAAAGGTGATATTGACCGAAAAAAGAGACTTTTCCTATTAAAATAAAGGTGTTATGCTAGTAACTATAAATATATTAGAAAATATTTGCTAATGGTATTTTAGCTGTGAGTCATAATGTTACTTTTTCATTAAAAAAAACAACATGATAATATCTATTAAAATATTCATATTAAATTTTGAAATGTTTCCTTTGTATTTGAGTCACAAGAATATTACAATGTGAGGATTGTTTACAAAAAGCAGACGGCACATTCAGATGTTGTCTGGATACAGCCACAGTAAACAGCCAACCAATTTACAGTTTATGGGTGGTCACCCGTCTCCACACCACAATATTGTCCGCGTTCAATGCATACTGAGGAAGCTAAACTATTTACTGGTCTAAAAAGCCAATTTAATTAAATTTTGATAACCCCGGTCTTCATCATACCCTATTCAGCATCTGGTTGTTTACGGCCATTTTATAGATGCTTTAATAACCCAAATTGATGAAATCAACCCAAATGTATCGAAATCAACCCTAATGTATTGAAATGAGACACAAGATTCCCACACAGTTATTTTAGCTGACAGACAGCAATCAAAATACCCTAGGGGGACCGAGATTTCACAAGATTTTGTGAAGGTCAAATAAACATTTCGTTGGGGAGATGGTCACTATTTGAACTTTTGACATGTAATAGATACTTTTACCCAAATATGGTAAATAACATTTTAGCAAACTCTTTAGCAAGCCATTAAAGTGTAAAGTAATCCAGGTAAATGTGAAAAAAAATGAAAGTGCAGTTTATCTTAAAGTAACTGAACTGAACTGGTAAGATGCAGAGCTAGAGTTTAGAATTCATGATTAATTAATCTTGACATTTAAAGGCACATTATGCCTCAGAAATCCATACATTTTCTTAATTGTTAGAAATGTCAAACGCATGTTTTTATAATGGATTAAGAGCATGTTAGAATTGTTTTAACAACTGAAGAGTTGTTTTTTTAGCGCTGGACATGCAGAACATAATGTATCTAATGTATTGAAAAGGTAGCAAATATGTCAACAAAGAAGTAATTTGACTTCTATACAAAATACTTATTCACTATAACTACATCAATTTCCAATTAACAGAGCAAAAGAAGCGAAAGATTCTAAGTTATAGTCTAGTCTTTACGGCAAATGAGTAATTTTCTGGAAACTGTAACAACTTACCAAAAATAAAAAAGTTTTTTTGGTGATTTAGAAGTGTTAAAACCTTTTGATGCAATTTGTTTAACATAATATACATTTATTATTTTTATAAATTGTACGTTTATTTGTACTGAATAAAATGCATTTAAATAAATGTTTGTACAGATCTATACTAGATGATAAAAGAGAAGTTCAAATAGATTAATATATAAATCTTTAACATTCAATTTATCAAACTTGTGATTTGCCTTTTTAAATGTAAATTGCAGGGTTCAGAATAAATATCTATCAAATGTTAATATATTTAAGTATATGGTAGAGCTTTTTATAAAATTATATTAACAAATATCAATCAACTAGTTTATATGGTATGGTAAAGGTTTTTCGAAGCGTCAAATTCACATCAATAATAAAATATCTTACATTCCTGTATACCAAACCCCAATACCTTTCTTCAAGTTCACTGACGATGTCAAATTGACACAGGTCGTGATTGCTTTCAATGCATTATAACTCGAAATATTTCACACCCTAAAGGGTACGCTTTTAAACATAATAATCGCCCACACCATTATTATTGTGAAAATCGTCAGAACGCCCCTGTCTGCAAGTTTACATTTCATCAAAGTTTTAACGATTGAGTTTCAACGCAATAATTTTATTTCGGAGCAGTTAAAACGGTGTCCTGATACAATGACAGTGTCAATTGATACGGCAACAGTGTCATGATACGAAGTATGGTAATGTAACGGTGCAAGGTATCAGCAATCTGGCATCTGCACATAAATCATTAGTTGAAAAATGTTGGCAAACATAACTATTAATTTGTCAATCTTGACTGATGAGAGAAAAAAAAGTAACAACCATGGTCGGAGTATGCGATACTATCATTGATGACAGGATAAAATCAAATCTAAATTTAAACTAAAATTTCCTCCTATCGTAAGTGGACTTAAAATGCCTCGACCCTTTTTATGCTTAATATCTTATCAGTTCAGGACTTGTCCATCTTTCAAACTGGACAAAACTATTTATCATTTTTACAAGTAAAAATATTTCAGTACTAAATTTTCATGCACCTATTTGTACTTTTCTATCAAACACCCCTTATCTAGGTGTTTAACTAATTACAATTAATCCAAATCAATGTGTTGAATACTTTGATCTACAGATACCAAACCCTGTAAATGGATCGTTTTACATCGGCTAATGTCGTGATAAACCAAAGGTCACTCTTGCTTTCTGTCGTCTGTTTTCGGATTACTATTTTTAGTATTATTTTTCTCATGTGAGAGGGTTGTTCACGTGATCAATTTTCAATATGTCATTTCAAATACCATACTCATTAGGGTTCGAAATCCTTAATTGGACAAGTTCAATAGTAAATAACATATCACCACCTTAGTGCAGTACCCTTTTATTTTAGTTACTTCTAAATATACCAGAATTTACCAGAAAATTTTCATTTCAAACAATGGAATTTTCAAAATAAATGGGTGCGTGTATTAGAATGCATAATATGTACAGATTGATATGGGAATTTGCTATACCCCATTTTACCTTTACAATAAGTAATAACAGATACCTATCTTACTCGCTGATGTTTAATAAACATTCATACTCATAGTTATTTTATTCCTGGAAATATTTCTGGAATCAATATAGTAAAAACAGAGGAATTTGTTACAATAATAATGAATAAAACAATGGGGGGTCATGTTCAAGTGTTTTGTACTCGGTATCAAGTGAATATTAAATTATGTGCTTGTGTAACCAAGAAGATGTGAATTTTAATGTTCGCCTGGTTCTAAAATTTATCAAAATAAGTATTGACCTATCATTTCTCCAAGTTATCTCAGGTATTGTAAATAATCTCCGGTGTACTTTTGCAATTAATGACCTGCTTACTGGACATATCAAGTATAGAGGATCGAGCCCACCCTATTTATGCACCACAGTGCAGTCGTAAACATGACTGGCAAGGACACTTATTATACAGCATTCTGTGACCAGAAAGTTGCTGTCCCTTGTTTATCTTTTCATATTCCACTCTGCTGCTTCGTCAAATTGCCAGCGTTTCTATATCAAAATCCCTTTAGTTAAGAATGCATAGTTCCTAATTCAAAGCATTTGGCAAGTCTATATATACATGTACCAACTTTGGAAGAAAAGGGGTAAACCATGCATGCCACAATGAGAATTCCTTTTACTTTTCATGTTATATAATGTATTAAATACAGAAATATGATAATATAAATACAAAATTAATCAAACTGATTCTGCGAAAGTTCAGGTCCGAGGTTATAAAAAAAATATTCTAAGCTCAAACTCAAATCTCTGAGTGGTATTTGATTGGTCAGAAACTGTCACAGATTGTTCGCTGACCAATGAAAATCCTGAGATTTAAGTCAGAACTCAGAGCAAAAATAGTTTTATAACCTCGATGCCAAGCTAAGAGTATAACAAAGTTCAAGACAAATTTCCTCAAAAGATTGGTAGCAATTTAAAGCTAAGAGTATAACAAAGTTCAAGACAAATTTCCTCAAAAGATTGGCAGCAATTTAAGTTTTTAAAATTTTCTAGTAGGAAGAATGATTAGTATTATTCATCTTCTATACCAGGTAACTTCAGGAGCCAAACAGAATTGTTACGTTTGATATATACACAATGAAACAGTTGAAGTTATTTTTGTCTGTGAGTAAATAAACAGCAAGACATTGACGGGCTATGTGCCAATATGTATCAGTTCAAGACAAATTGTTTGTGTTGGAGGCATTAAAATATACTTTTTTTCCCTTTCCTTTCTGGAATATATAACAATACCTCTAAGCTTCTAACACTCTTTTGTAATTAAAGGGACTTGACTGAGCATGAATAACAATACCTATCTCTGCAGAGCTTCATAGAGACTCATTTGTATTAAAGGGACTTAACTGAGCATGAATAACAATACCTATCTCTGAGCTTCAAAGAGACTCATTGGTATTAAAGGGACTTGACTGAGCATGAATAACAATACCTATCGAGACTCATTTGTATTAAAGGGACTTGACTGAGCATGAATAACAATACCATTCTTTGAGCTTCAGAGACTTTTTTGTATTAAAGGGACATCACTGGACATGAAGGAACTCGTGATTTTTTTTGTTTTAGATTTTTATACCATTTGATGAATGTCTTGACCAATAACTAAGTTTGCACCATTTTTCTAGAATAAAATTGTACAAAATGACTCAAAAAAGGAAAGAGTTGCATTGCTTTTAACTCAAATCGTGGTATGAATCACACATACAAAATAAGATTTTCAATTTAATTCGGAGTGTATTTCTTTTTCATTTTTTTTTTTCATTTTGAGCACAGCATGTTGTTGATCTAAATGTAAAAATTTCAAATTTTTTTTAATTTTCTTTTTAGACTTTTTGACCTGAATTCAGCTCCTTTATCATGGTGCTTGATAAATTTAAGAGAATTATTATATTTTCATGATTTGCAACAAGAAAACATTATTGTTCCATAAGGCAGGTTTTTAATATCTGACTTACCGGTAGAAATATGGTAAAATCCTCTTGTCCTGAATTAATTAATTAACTAACCAAATCTACCATCATTTACATATGATATTATAGGATATAAGATATACCGGTATGTATAATAATTATTTTCTTGGAAGATTAATAATACTTGCTGGTATTGTTACAGTTACTGACCATACTTGACAACCCCCCCCCCCTGAATTTCTTAAATGGACTTGTTCATCTTATCAGCCTGGACAACACCATTTGTCAACTATAGGGAAAATTTCAAAATCTGCACTAAGGCACAACCATGATTATACCGCAATGCCAATGGACTTAAGTCGCATTGGGTTAAATTCTGTACCTCTAAGCAGACCAAGACTTAATTGTATGGCAGACGATTTCCTTAACAATGAGACTGGAATTATAATATGCATTAAAGAGCGCTTCCTTCATCTTCTAAACCTTACACAGAACAAGCTTTGGTCACAAGCCACCAGCTCTCTTATAAAACTTTGTCAAAATACATGTTCTTAATATTGGTATGAATATATTGGTGTGAATTCTGTAACATATAGAAGGCTATATTCTAACCAATCAAGCGTTACAAAGCATGACATCATTCATGATATGATACAATTTTAACCTTCTCGCATCAATCATTTTATAAATAATCAAGTACCTTTTAAAGTTTCTTCATAATGTAATGATCTATAAATTTCTGCATGATATAATTATATTACATTTTACAGAATGATGCATCTAAGGTCTCGACTCTTACATTCCCACTGCTATAAACAAAACAGAAGCAGGTTTTCTTACAATTAACTCTCAGTTCTATAACGAGTGTCTAGCATGAAATTCATAATCAAAACATTTTGCAAACAATAATGAGTTTGCAATTTTTTCTAAGACATTGAAAATTGATGACTTGTAGTTTGGCAGATAAATGGAATATATTATTATCAAAGATTTGAGAAATGGGTGCATTAATGCTTGGATGGCTCAGGCTAGCTGGCTTATAAAGGCTGGCTGGCTAATGGATGGATGAATCTGGATGAATTGATGGATGGAAGAAGGAAAGAATGGATGCATGGATGTGTAATTGGTAGATGGATGGATGGCTAATTGATGGATGGTGAATGAAGAGTTGGCAAATTGATGGATAGATGGAGGAAAGAATGGATGGATGGCTAATTGATGGATGGATTGATGAACGAGGATAAATGGATGACGGAGGAAGGGATGGATGGATGAAGGACTAATTGATAGATGGATGGATATGTATCAGCTTTAAGGTTATTTGGTTGGATGGATGGATAGGTTAATTGTTTATGATCAAATCCCAACCAAGAGTTTGGCCACTGTGAATGTGTTGCTGCAGTGAACATGCAAAAGATGGAATTGTTTTTGCTCAGTGACAAAAGTATAGTTGAATGTATGATTTGTTCGAAAAAGCAAATTCAATAACTATACAGTCATGATGAAGTGTCTGCTAAAAACACCACAAATCTGTACATCTTTGTTATATTCAGTGTAAAGCTATAAATACTTTAGGGGGTATTATTATCTATTCCATGATAAAACAAGTTGTTATCAATAAAAAAGTCTACATTTTTGTGGTGAAATGTTTTTGTATGCATTTGGCATAACCTATCGCACATAAATCTTATAAATATTTCGTACAACTCTATCAACACATAAATCTCTTTCTCTCTCACATGCCTTTAAACTGACCTTGATAAATTCCACTTGCATAATAAATTATATTATGTTATGTAAAAGCTTTTTTAACTGCCTGCGCTAACGAAGCCATGGTTAACGCAAAAATTGTTCCGCATAAATAGTTTTGCTTCGCACCTAATGTAACAATGTTGATTGTATGATCATTTTATATGTTACAAATTGCAACAAGTTATATTAATATAATATACGACACTGTGCATTATCTACTGATATACATTGTAATATACTATAACTCTGGAATGTATTTAAGTGCTGATATAGACCAGTATATAGTACTACCGTAGATTTTGACAAGGTTATCAGAGGTCTCACCATGCTGATATAAGATATAGCTCAATGTCTTTTAAATACTACATTAAGACATTCTTTTTTCCCCCTGTCTTACAAATACCAGGTAAAAAAATACAATAAATGCTTCAAATACTTTGGGCTTACAAGAATATTAATCAAAGCACAGAAGGCGCTGAATTTGTTTGGGTCTCAGAATGTAAGAAAGGTGCAGGTTGTGAGATTATATGTATAGTGCCACCAATGCTTTCCAGCGTTTAAATTGTAGTAAATTGGCTATAAGACTAATTGCAACACTGATATTCAATCCAATGTTTATTTGACTTTAACAATTTGAAAAAAAATGAGTTATCTTTACTGGGATTTGAACTCAAGACCTCTCGCTTCCTAAGCGAGCCCGAAAACCCTTCAGCCACGGTGAATTTATATGTGAACGGGCTGAAGAAAACCATATCATTCTAAATTAGGGCTTGTAACGACTTTAACTGTTGTTTAACACAGATGTAAATAATCCTGGAGCTTACTATAAGCATTTATATTTATAAAGAATCAAAGGGCTGCAAGTTCTGTGGTATTTTCTGATCTTTGCAATCTAAATCGTACTGTATATCTGTATGCATTTTCCTGTATAGGTTTATTTTTATGTATTATAATTCATTTTGCAAGGCACCAGAGTTTGATACATACGGAATTCTGCATAACTAGACTTGCATCAAAAAATCATTTATGTTCATTTTTTACGACAGTCACACTTTATCCTTGCATATCATGGCTACTTCCTTAACAAAAACACTTAAAAAAGAATTTAACAAAAAAAAAAAAGTATCCTCGACTGGTATTCGAACTCGAGACCTCTTACTTTCTAAGCGATCGCGTTACCACTGTACCACGGAGAAGTTATACACAAAAAGTCTGAATAATATCAAGTCATTCTAAATTTAGAACTTCCATTGCATTTCGGGTTTGTAATCCTTATTAATTTCGAGGTATTTTGTTCAGGGTAAACCTGTTGTTTAAAATTGAAGTAAATATTTTAGCGAAAATCCTCTCGCACAAACAGTCCGACATGTATAATCTAAATATTCCACTACTCGGTTTGTGTAGTATTCGGTAATAAATAGTATTTTCATTGATAAAATCATATTCATCCGCGTAATTTGTGATTGTGCATTTATTGACAATTCTATAAGCCAACGCTATTGTTTAACTTTAAATGCGTTGTAATTTGTTGGATACTTGTAACAAAATAAAATATTTCTTTCTTTTAAATCGCTAGTTTTAAGCTGTTTTGAGAACTACTTGTTGTTAGGTTTGTCGTAAACATCTGTGTCAGAGATTGAATGTCCGCTTTGTATTTAGTAATTTTCGATCAGAAAATACAATAAAACAATATTAGAAATCTTCGATCATTCGGGAATAACTTTGCTTGAATATTGATGCGCCTGTCTTTGACCATCTTTACGCAGTGATCTCCCCTGAATTTTTCGGCTTTAGTGTACATACAAAAGGGAAGTAACCGCTTCAAAAAAGTGGACTACTTTCGGCATTTGCAATTAACAACATTAGACTCTGAAATTTCGCTACCATTATTTGTTTGGTCTGACGACCCAAACAAATAAAAACCGTGAGAGCTGAAGAAAGGAAATTCCTTGTATGCTTAAAAAAGTTCAAGGTCAATCAATATTTTCATTGATTATATAATTATTATATATATGCAACATGTAATACAAAGCTTATCATAGGGAAATATTTTAACCAGATAAAAATGTAATTAACTTAGTTGCAAGTTGAACATTGCATGTAACTACTGCTTGTAAACCAAAGGGGAAGAATTCAGTGCCAATCAATGCTAGAGTCATGGGTCTTGGAAATGTACTAATAATTATATAACAGAAAGTCATGTGCACAGTTTCAAATAAAAACTAAATGCATTTTTGGGGGATAGAACTTAAAATGAAAATACCTAAACCAAAATAAATGATAGTTACCTATACTTGCACAAAAAACATTATTTAACCAGGCATATAATAAGTTTAGAAAGGGGGATAATGCAGTCAAAATTCATGCTACAATTTTGGGTCTTGGCCATAAGAATGTATAAATGTTCAGACAGGGGGATAATGCAGTCACAATTCATGCTACAACTTTGGGTCTTGGCCATAAGAATGCATAAATGTTCAGAAAGGGGTATAATGCAGTCACAATTCATGCTACAGTTCTGGGTCTTGGCCATAAGAATGTATAAATGTATCACATTACAGTTGCTTTGTATTCCATCATACGCAAGTTGTGTCACTTTTTGGAAGAAAAAAGCTCCCCTCATTTATGAATATTACATCATTAAACACTGACCTTGAATAATATTTGAACTGCCTTTAAGTTATATCCTCATTGAGCCAATATCATTAAAGCACAGACTTTCAGAAGAAAGGCAATATAAAATGGCCTTTGGTTAACCAGAAATGCTTGCTGGATCTTAATTGATATTACATTTGACTAAATTGTTAACTGATTAGGCCAGCTCTTGATAATTAATGACTTAATACTTAAATCATTACCCTTTGTTTTGATTTTGAACTGTGACTTAATTAACTCACACCAACACTGTTATGGTCATATGGTGGTTTCTTGAGCTTTGTTAACTCAAAAGGAGGGTGATCTTGGTTGCCCCCAAGATTTGCTCTTTATTTCAGGTACTGTTTAAAGCTTACATCTAAGATGCTAGTCACTGACCTTGACTGTAAGTATGTATCTAATTAAAAGTGCATGTCATTAAATTTATGCACATGTCTAGATATACAATCACCTTAGTGCAGTAATGGGTTAAGTCCTACTCAATTTAATAGGAGTTATCCAGTTATTGCACTAAGGTGATGAATTATGAAGTTTTTATTTAACCATCATATACCATTACAGACTAAATGTTTCATAAAATAAAGTCCAGACACCTGGTTTTGATTGATGCTATCAGCTGACAGTGTGTTTAACAAATCAAATTATGATTTTGCAACAATTCTCATAATGTCTGTTTTTGTCATAACTATTTTAAGAATTAAAATAGGAGGATAATTTTATATATATTTCATATTTTGTATAATATTTCAGGTGACTCTGTGGGTAAACCATTGGAAGTATACAATTACACACAAACCTCATGTGTATCAATTTGTTTGGCACTACATTTATTGAAATATTATATTTCTGCAGCTGCATTATGATCTACCTCAAACCAGCTTTCATGGATAACTAACCAGTTAAATTACAAATTTCTCCTCAAGTGACCAACAACTTGAATCCCACATGATTTTAGAATATTAGCTATGACAGGCAAACATTAATTAGACTTATATAATGTCCAAGTTTGTTTGTGCAGTCAGAAAGAACAGGAGATGAAAAAGTGAATTTTAATAAAATATGTTGCAGGCTGTAGGTACAGTAGACTGTATTATAAGTAAGTTGTGTATTATAAGTTTGACGTGTTCTATGTATTATATTATAATTATATTACATATAATTGGTCGATAATTTATATAATATGGTATGGTTCTGTACTGAGGATTGACCGTGAAACTGACAAGGGAATGACTGATTATATGCATGAAGCAGAACGGTATAGAAAGAAAAATGTTATAATGCCAACATAATTCAATAAATATTTCATCAGTGTATATTGATTCTGAAATTGTACTTATAATTTTAAATATTGTAAAATGTAAAGATGTCATTACAAATTTTATCAATAATGAAAAGGTGCTAAACATTTGTAAATTAACTGTCTGCTAGGGTTCAGAGGCAGCGTCCTTGGTAGGTTTATCACTAGATGTATCTGCTTTTCATATTTAAAAAAAAAAAATGACAAAAATGCTTAGCTGGCAATTCAATAAAAAAAGAACTTCTACTGGTAACAAGTACTAAGCTGTTTGAACAAAATGGACATACACTGGAAACACACTGGCAAGCAATCATTTATGGTGAAAATGTCAATGTAAGTGAAATTCTTTTGGTAATTAAAGTCTTTAAGGCAACCGAATATAAACAAGCAACAATTCCTAAGACGTTCGGATCAAATTAGCTAAGCGGTTTAAGAAAAAAATGTCATTTGAAGTATATTTTTAGTTTAATACGGACAGACGATGGACGGACGGATGCCAGACAAATTGCGATCACAAAAGCTCACCTTGTGACAGGTGAGCTACAAAATACCAGACAGGATACTTTCAGTTTCACATCAACCCAAACATTTTTCTTTCCCTCTCTTTTCAACCTTGACTTTTCTCAACCTTGACTTTTCCAACCTTGACTTTTCTCAACCTTGACCTTTCACCACAATGTCTTGCAAACTTTGGTAATTATAATAACTCACCTGAAAAAGTGTAAAAGATAATTCATGTTAAACAAGTGTTCTATTACAAAAACATGTAAAACAAAAAATTAAATTTCAGATTATTATAATGATTAATTTAAGCATCAAAAGAATTTAACTCATTAAACTAAATTATACCAGTACCACTGTTGCATTACTTGTTGCGGTCCTACTTGTTGCCTGATAAAACCTATTGTTTGACATTTCAATTTCAGTGAAAAAAACATACATTTATATATAACATTTGTATTATTATTTACCCACAATTAACAAAGCCATTTAAAAATTTCATTTCATAGCAATGACATTCAAATTCTCGCAATTGTCGCACTAAATAAAACTGATTTTAATGACGACACACTGAAACCCATTTCAATCTTTTATTTTGAATATAGCAAATTAATTTTCTCTAAGATATCATTTACTGCTGATATTAACAAGGCATGATATAGCTTTTATTTCACATTAATGAAACATTTATTGAGAAATCTAAAAATATATTTGGTAGTACAGTTTTAATGTACATACAATATGTAAACAACTTGAGTTTAAAGCAGCCTTGACTGGTTTTATTTTTGTTGGGAAAACAATTCTGTGCTGTTTCAAACTAAGTTTTTCAATAATTTTACTGAGGAAAAGTGCATCATATCACTGATAAGCCTTTTTTAAAACAGTGCCCCGAGAGCTATTTTTAGCATGTAATGACATTGACGTTACTAAAAAAAGAAACAAATTGTCCGCTTAATTGATTTACATAATATAGAGAGCAGAATATATATCGACTCTGGCATCTAGAGGTTTCCTTATTGTTTCTGTATTTTATCCACAACAAATTTCATTATATACTTTTAATTAAGACTTTAAATCTGACAATTATACAGACTTCCCGAAATACGTCGATAAATTTTGATCAGGTCCGACATTTTTTTATTCCGGATCGGTCCGACTGTCCGGCTTTTATCCAAGCCGCATGTATACAAAATGGCGTCGCTAAAGGTGCCAAACCTGGGGAAAAACGAAAATCTACGCAGAACAGCAATTAAAGGATGAAAAGAATAGACCTGAGACAAAGTTTCATGAGAAATGGAAGCAGAACCATGAATCATTGGTGTATGACTGGGAGAAGATGAAAATGCGCTGTACGGATAGTGCCGATTTTTACGGCGAAAAAATAAAAGACAAAAAGTGTCTTAGAAATACAAACACAAGTTTTTCTTTGATTTTGATCAATTTTATTTGGTCCGACAGATTTTGTTTCGGTCCGACAGATTTTCATGGTTTGTCAGACCGAATGTCTGACAGTTTTTTTCAACTTTCGGGAAGTCTGTTATATGAAGCAATTTATCTTAAAATAACATATTTAACCTTTGCAAAAGCTGAAGGCCTCCTTAAGACAATGTTTTGCTGGTGTCACACCGTGGCATACTGTGAGTTAAGCAATAAAGCATTCCCAACAATGCAAATGTCTAAGAAAAGACAATTTAACTTAAGGTACCCAGGTAGATAGTCCATCAAACATGATTACCAATTAATACTGAGTTTAAAATTATTGAACGTGAACAATAGTGGCTCAGAAGTATTAAAACCTAATCATGGGTGAAATACCTTAAAATTAAAAAACCATCCAGGAAATATTAAATCATTGAACTCTTCCAAGAAATATTAAATATACGTATATAATATCTTGAATGATCAGCAGAATAATAAGATATATATATCATAATATATACTAACACTAGAACTCTGCGAGTCGGATGTGTCGCCTTGTGAACAATGTAGTTTAGGGGAAATGGCCAGGACAAAAATGAAATATGAAAAATAACAAAGGGGAATAACTAAAAAAATAATAAGTGCAGAGCAGCAGTTTCTGTACACTGCACTTCTTATCAATAAGATCTATCATTCTATGATGTTTCAAGTCCATAGCTTTCATACTTGAGGAGAAATAACCAGGACAAAAATAAAGTAAGAAAATCAACAAAGGGCAATAACTCAAAAATAAGAAATGCAGAGTATCAGTTCTTATGCACTGCACTTCTTTTTAATGAGATCTATCATCCTATGAAGTTTCAAGTCCATAACTTTTATACTTTCGGAGAAATGGCCTGGACAAAAATTAAGTATGAAAATTAACAAAGGGCCATAACTCAAAAATTAAGAAATGCAGAGTACCAATTCTTGTGCACTGCCCTTCTTCTTAATGAGATCTATCATCCTATGAAGTTTCAAGTCCATAGCTTTTATACTTAAGGAGAAATGGCCCGGACAAAATTAAAGTATGAAAATAAACAAAGGGCAATAACTCAAAAAAATAAGAAATGCAGAGTACCAGTTCTTGTGCACTGCACTTCTTCTTAATGAGACCTATCATCCTATGAAGTTTCAAGTCCATGGCTTTTATACATTAGGAGAAATGGCCCGGACAAAAAATAAAGTATGAAAATTAACAAAGGGCAATAACTCAAAAATTAGGAAGTGCAGAGTACTGGTTCTTGTGCACTGCACTTCTTAATAATGAGATCTATCATCCTATGAAGTTTCAAGTCCATAGCTTTTTTAGTTGAAGAGAAATGGCTCGGACAAAATTAAAGTATGAAAATTAACAAAGGGCAATAACTCAAAAAATAAGAACTGCAGAGTACCGGTCCTTGTGCACTGCACTTCGGGTTATTGAAAGAAGCATGCATACCAAGTTTGAAGTCATTCAGACTTATAGTGACTGAGTTATGCTCCGGACAAGCTTTAGGGGACGCCGACAACGACGCCGACAACGACACCGACAACGACGCCGACACAGACGCCGCCGCCGACACCGCCGACAAAAGTAACCCCTATATGTCACCTTTTCAAGGCGACACAAAAAGGAAAAGTATTATATTTTCTCACGATCTTCTAATAACAAAAAGTCAAAGAAATTCTCCAGGAACTCCTTGCAAAATAAGCTGTATCAAATTAATAGTTTTCTTTATAAAACATAACAAAATGCCTTTTTCTTACTTGTTTTTTCTCCCTTCATGATTATTAGAATAAATGCGATCTTGCTTATTTGTGAAGATGGAACCATCCTTTAATAATAATGTATGTAATAATGTATATTTCGCAATTACTTTGGAATGGCTTTAATTTATTCATTTTGACAATTGTGCAATTTGACTTTATAAAATACATGTATAGATACACTTAAATGTTTAGATGTTATACAGTGACAGACCCTCAACATGATCTCAAGCTATTGTTACCGGGTAGTGGGGTGCATGGGGTAACTTGGCCAACAAAATATACAAACAATACAACAAATTAGCTCATTTAGAATTGCGTAACATCATAATCAATGAATTATCAAACACCGGGAGACACATATTTCTTCTTTATGATATAAACTATGAATTATAAAGTAGCGTACTCATCAAATTGACAATCCTACTTTTCTGACAATAAAAAACACCGAAAAATTATGCCAGAGACAAAATCTGATAATTTTACATTGTAATTTATTTTGTTGATGATACAGCAAAACATCATTATAACAGTTTATATTTACAGATAACATTAGTATAGTGTATTATTGTCAATATATATATATTGTCAACATATAATATGAATCTTCCATAATTATTATCGTCATGGCAAAGTTCATTAGATCATAGATTCATAGATACATTATGATGTAATGGAAAACATTATACATACATTTATTGGGTACAAACCTATTATCTGTTTTTAAACTGTTATGTGCAAGATGCATTTTAACCAGTATTTAGTGGTACTTCAGTATCGTTACAGCATGATGGGCTTTAACATGCATTTATATGTATTTTAATATAAAAGAAAAAACCTATATTATGATATTATAAGATTGCAATTATATTATAAAATCCAATGCATTCAAAATTCATCAAATAAGTAATAAAAGAATGTCTTGAATCCCCCTTCTCCAAATTTACATCTGTTTATTCAAATGTGAAAGTAAACATTTAACTCTAACACCTAAAATACTTAAACAAATAAATCAGTACAAATTCAGGTGGGTTAAAATATCAACAAATTTTCTCATCCTTGAATTGTTTTCAAACGTTTTTATTGGTTTTAATGTCCCGTCTCGCCACTCAATTGACATAAGAGTAACCTATAATTAGTCCTACTTGTTCAATTCATACCCCGCCACCTGGTAATATAATCGTCAAATATTTCATCCATTTGCCGGAATATAAACATCATTTTCGATGCATTATATTTCTCAGAATGTAAATAATTATCACATATAAACATTACAAACTTTGTACATTGTTTTAGCCTCATGATTATGAGATTGAGAATCATATGTTGGTATCGCTTTAATCTTTTCGTAGATAAATCACCAAAATTCTAATAGAAAAGACCGATTGTACTTTATTCGCCCATTGAAGAATTTTATGACATAAAGTACAGTCATCATATAATGAGACTTTTTTTTACATTCTGAATGTAATTATACACTTCAAATGGTGTCATAATTGAAAAAGTTGCGTATAAAAAGTCTTCAACCATATGGTTTTTTCTATAAAGTATTAGAATATGTTTAATGGGACGTATAAGAAAACATATTTATCAAACCTCACTACGGAGTACAATGGTTCAGGAATAATATAACCTGAGCAATGAAAAAAGAAAAAAAATTATGCCGACCTTGCAGTTTTTTTCTCTCGCTTCTTTTTAACTTGAATAATAATTATTATGTTCATCTGAGTGATAAGTTACTTTATAATCAGTTTGCACTTGCGTGCAAGTTGTTGAATAACATACCTTTAAAGTTATTGCAATTGTAATTGATGTTCGTGACTGGTAGTACATTATCAATGGTACGCATCCCTAAAACGTCTCTATACGGATGATTTCCAGACTTTTAATTATTCGTTGAAAAATTATTGGTGTGAGTTCACTACATTTTTCATTTTTTTAGTCTTTTGTTTTTAAATTGCCACAGCTTTAAAGGCTAGAGCATCAACTCACATCTGGAGTAATAATATTGCGTCAAAAAAAATCCATCGGTCAATAGCTGATGTCATGAATACTTAAAACTTGACCGACATCCGTACATGAGGGAGTGAGGAGGGGTAATCCATTTAAATGGTAGTTGGGATTCAAACTTGCACTGACAGGGTTTTCATTATTTACAAATTGGCAATCCATATCATTGGTTGAAATGCTGTTAAAATCTGTTGTATTTTCAGCCTGACTAGACTAAAAATTATGCCCCCCTTGACCCTTGGCCAAATTAGTTGTTTTTGGCGGCATGCAAATCTGTTGTCTCAGATAAAAATGAAAACCCTCGCGCTATCACATCTATGATACTAAATGGGCCCATTTATGAAAGTATCAGACAAAACATATAGAAATAACTTTCACTTTTGTGTGGTAATTATATCAACTTAACAATATCATTATATTGCAATGGCTTACAATGATGCAAATGTTTTTGTCTATATTTGACATTAAATATTCTAAAAATTAAATGTAAGTGAGCTAATGAATAGTTTAATATGTCAAAAATACTCAAAACTAAACACCTAAGAAATATGAGCTTGACACAATTTTAAGAAGGTCATTTAAGTTTTTCTGTTGTATACATTTTATGACTTCTTTTTATTTTACAATTTATTACATTTACATAATCAGCCATATGTAAATGTCACAATTACAAAATGTATAATATCCAGACAATTTGTTAAAAACTGACATTTATTGCTTTTTTGTACTTTTTTTTAAAAGTTCAGAGCAATAAACTTCAAGGTATGTATGCAGGTACTTTTCATTGGCAAAAATAAAATATGACAAAAAATTGTTTCAAAAGATATCTAAGATGTAAAGAGGGACCAATTTCATTCTTCACTAACTCCGATAATTTTCTAAAATTTCACAAGGAAAAAATGTGATCAAAAAAATGAATAAATCAAAATGATTCCGCTGAGAACTGGAATTGTTTGTCAGCTAAAAATTACATATATCTTTTCGAGTGGTTGGTGGGGGGGGGGGGGGTAGGGGAGGCGGTTTTGGGTGTATAAGGGTGGTTGATCAGGTTGACAAAATCAAGGTACTCAGCAGCTAACAGTGATGATGACAATTATGCTGTGACTTTTCGAGGAGGTCAATATTTCACTATTTCAATGCATGTTTGAACAGTTCTTGGCTTGTTAATTTGGTTATGTTTGACTTAACTCTTCCTGGCAATTAAGTTAATTGGGAAATTTGATTTAAGACGATGACTCATTGACATAAATAATTACATTTACATACATTTCGGAACTGAACATACCCTTTGAAAAGTGTTATTTAAGTCTGCATGAGTTAAAGATCATTAACATTCACTACAAAATCTTAAAAATTAGAAAAGTAATCCTCACTCTTTATCTGACAGATCTTTTGTTTTTGTTTTTTTATATAGTAAATGTAACCCCCACATTTTAAAAGGGATGTCGTATCTCGTAATTCTGATCTGCGTGAACAGTTGTATTAGATGCCGCATTCCCCCACCTAACAACTATCTTCACTGTGCACGATTTTCTTTTCAATGTCTTATCTCAACTTTGCACAACAATTTTTAATAATACGAAATTATTCCCGAGACTTTACAAAACCTGTCAGCGTTAAAAAAGACGTAGAATACAAAGACTTGTGCCTCGAGATCTGAATCTTACTGAGCTATGTGAAATCTATTACTCGGTCTCTAAAATACCTGACTTCAATTTCATCATAATAAAATTTTTATAAACTTTCGTTAATTTTTATAAACTTTTATAACACTTTGCCAAAAAATATTTTATGATGTGCATACAATAAAGATAATTTATCAATTTGTTTAAAATTATATGCAAATGAATTACACGTCAAGGCTTTATTAAAATTGTAAGAAAACTTTTTTTTGGCAATTAAAAAAAACACTGTTTGATAAAACACTTGTAAAATTGAAAGCATAAAATTTTCACTTTCATAATAATGACTGTGTTGTAGTTATAATAATATGAAATTAAAATTATGAATTATTACACGTCAAGGCTTTATTAGAATTGTAAGAAAACTTTTTTTTGGCAATTAAAAAAACACTGTTAATAGTCGCTTTGCAAAATTGAAAGCATAAAATTTTCACTTTATGACTGTTGTAAATATATAATATAAAATTTAGATTTCAAAGATAGTGCAGTCTGAGTTTGTGTCTTTTAAATAGCTTTTAAGACACCTCAAACACTTAAACTTGTCGGGATCTGACACTGCCAAATCGAGAATTGGTTCAGGCTCGGACTGTTACTGAACCTAAAAAGTTCCTCAGGACTCCACGATAAAATAATCATGTTGATTATGGTCCAAACAATTACACTTACATGTGCTGATGTGAAACTAAAGTTAATTGTCAACAGAAAATATATTGAGAGTCTTTTCAATCACAAAAGGTAAAGTCTTTGGTCTACAATGAACTCAGGTATCAGCACTCAAATGTTTGAGTCTGCATAAAAAGAATATTAAAATTAAGGAAGCTCATATAATTTTTACATATTTTTTCCATTTATTTAGTTGATGAAAAACAATTATGTCTGATTTATTCAGAGAAATTGAGACCAATAGAGTTACATGTATATGCGAGATAAAATAATTATGCTTTAAACCTTGGTACAGAATCCAGGAATTTTGTTTCTTAAATATTTTTTTTAAGAATTGAAAAATGTGATTTAAATGGCACCTTCTAAAAGTCACAACAAAATTACTAACATTTAAAGCCATCTGAAACTATATTGTACTATTTATGCTTTAATTCTGCACTGCATGCTCTTACAGTCTGAGACATTAAACTTAAGCGTCTTATCAAAATTTGACTCTCGGTTAGGTAACAAATAGAAAATATTATCTTGAAATGTATTCACTAAAAACATTTTCCACTGATAAGCATATTTACTTAACTTTAATATTCACTTACATGGTAAGTGTGAAATGTGCATTTAAATATGTGTATGTGTTATACAGGAATGATACAATTTAAATTCCCCAAATCTCACACCCACAAAAAAATAAGAATACTCAGTTGTTGTCTCAGAAAACAATGGTTTTCATTTAGATGAAGACTGTTTAAATTAAAAGGGCGTGTTCGTGTATTTTAATCGACAATAATGCCAATACATCATTTTGTGTTTACAAATTGTATAGATCTGTTAACCAACTGACACTGATAGTATTGAAGTTCATCCCCATTATGAGATTATCTCCTAGCCTTGAGCAAAGCCCGGCTTAAATCTGCACTTTAAGTATATTCAAATATAATCAACTGTTTGAATTTTAAACAGTAAGTAAACATATCTTATGAAAGGCCTTCTATACATAAAGTTTCTTTGATTCGCACTTACGCCACTGTTAAACAAATATATATGACATACTGACTTCAATTTTTCTGAAATATATATTTGTCTTAAAAGATATAAATAAAACATCTGTTTTCAAATTTAAATTGCGCATTAAAAATAATGATCTCATTTTGTCATGAAAATCACTGATTCGATCACAAATATTCGAAATTTTATGCGCATTCTTAAGGTTTTTTATGACTTCCTTAAATATCAAAGACTTGATTTTTTCAAGCATTTGGCCAAATTTGTTACGACATAATCACCGCAGAAGCAAAATTTTGTGCATGTGTTTTTTTCTGCAGATACATAAAATCACCACGACAGTGCATGCAGGAAATTTCACAAGTGTGACTAATGCTTCAAATTATGTAAATAATTTTAATCTTATTAAAATCTTTGCCAGAAAGGTTTGGTCTGGTGAATTTAATAATCAGAAAGAAAATTTGTAAATCTATTTTAGTATGTTACATAACTTTCATTCATGATTAATCATGTCAGCTCAAATTATAATTAAGTGCATGAATACTAAAATATTTGGCTATATTGTTATAAGTATTATCATTTTACAAATATGATGTATTTGATTTTGATCTTAATTAATTGAAACTTACAATTCTCATCCAATCAGATTGCATGTTACAGATACTTAATGTAATTGAATATTTACCTTGACCTTAATAACAGAGTTACAGACTTACAGACTGCATCAAATTTGCGGTATCTGGACATTTGCCCCATCTATCCCGCAGAATATATGTCCACCCTTCAAACTTTTTAACAGATAGCGGGGCAACTGTCCGCCTTCAAATAGTTTAGGGGGGGAAGGGGCGGGGGGCATGAATTGTCGTAATTTCCACAATTTTAGGAATATCAAAGTGGCCTCAATCGATCACCATTCAGTTACATTTTCGCAATTCATATGACTCTGGCTTTTTAAAAACAAATTTGACACAAAAAACAAATTTGAAATCAATTGAATAGTTCATCAATAGCATACTTTTCTAAGTCATTAACCATGTACATATAATAAGCTTTGACATTCATTCTGAATTTCTTTCATGAAAAAAATACTCTTTAAGAGCCAAACTTTTTTATCGCCTTAAATATTTCATGACTTAAAAATTAATCCATGAGCGTGGATTAAAAATTGACAAGGTTCTACTTAACTGTGGATTCAGGACTTTACAAAAACGCTTTGTATTTACAAATAAGTGTAAACTATCAATATGAAATGTATACACAAATAAAAGATAGGCAACGTTTTAATAGCCCAATTCCCACTCGAAATGAAAGCCCACGTTTATTTTGGGACTGCTTTTGAAGAATTGGCGCAGTATGGCGTTTTATCAATAGATTCCTGTTTATGAATGGGTAGAGAGAGCTTTAAACACTCTTACATTCCTTCAAATCTTAAATATTTAATTTTGACAGTGGTGAATAGAAAAATTGCACAGATGCCTGTCATGTCTTGTTGTATAGGTATATTACAGACTTTGTGTCAATATTCCCATTCTGAAGAGGACTTATTTTGTTAACAGTGAATATTAAGACGGTAAAAATAAGCTATTTAGACAAACTGGAAAAACCTCAGAGCTTATAATATTGACAAATATCTTAATACATACAATATCGGTAGAATCTGACATATGAGTTCTTTGAGCATTAAAGCAAAATTTGCTCACTAACTTTAACAGCAGTTATTTAAATTAAGTCATCATAGAAGGACAAATTCCATCATTTAATCTGACTGAGGGACTTAGGACTCAGATGCAGACAAATGCAACCCACAGCCCTGCCCCACCCCTCGTTATTACTCAAGTCTCAGGCTATAGCAGTACAGTCCTTGAAAAGATTCGAACCCGATCAACTTTCCAGTGTGATACAAGGTCAGCTAGCAGTTACAGCAGTATAGCTTTTTCCATACTAAAGTTTTTCTGCAATAAAGTCCACCTAAACACAATCTACATTTTTTTTTCTAATTTTTGCAAAAACCGTTAAAACATTCATGAAATATTTTCCCCAACGTTTTTCTTGGGTAAAATTTGACCTTCAATTCTTAATTATAACTTTTCATAAGCGGCTAATTGTTTCACTGTCATTTTGTACTTTAAGAACAAAAGCGATCTAATTAACTGCAAAAAAATAACCAACCCTGTTTTTTAAGCACCAAAAGAAATCAATGCCTTTATGTCGTCTTTAATTGCAAAAACAATAAAGTTACACACGTTGTTGAACATTGTAATTTGCCTTATGAATTGATTTTCAGATAGTTTCCTTATCTTTTTCCCATACAATCATGATCCACATTTTCGTTGATTTTCTCAAAGGTAAAAAAAACAAACAAACATTTTTTTTGTCAACATAAAAAAAAAAGTTTCTAAAAGAAAGGATTATTAACCAATATGATAAGAAAATATGGGTCACATATTGAATTTCAGAAATTTAAAACCAATTTAATACTTTGGGTTGATTAAATTTTTCTCTGATTGATTTCTACACAATTTTAACATTATCATAAACAGCAATTGTTTATGGTTCAGTTGTTTTAAATAAACACCGGCTATAATTTATTAGTGATTACCCTGATTAGTTGGACATTTATTAACAAAATTAAATATCACTTTCATTTTGTCAAAAAAATTTACTGACATGCTCAGGTAAAGCACTTGCGATGAAAAGATCTTGATCGTGATTTTTGAGGCTACAATTATGTTTGTGTTCCTAAAAAGTTAGAGTAATTTTCACATGGCTTTTTAACTCCATTAATATAAATTTCAAGCAAACATCAATTAGTTTTCATATCCTCTACCGCAGACGAATAAACTTGTGGTATTCCTAAAATTCACTTATTCTAAAAACATTAATTTTACAGTAATATGCTTGAATACATAATATAATAACTTGATGATTTCTTAATAATTTGTTAATAAGCTTTCAGTGGTTTGAATCAATGGAAAATTAACTTCAGTTTGAGTTATTATTAAAACTGTTCCGTTTGCGTAAAATGAGCTCCTTAATTCTTTACCATTTAAACCTACAGTGAAACTGAAAGTATGTACAGTATAAGTACATAAGCAATGTCAGCCTACACATCTGCGCAGTTTGACCCATGGCTTTATACAGTTGCACTGGTTTTTCAAAATATTTCAAATTATTATCCTTTAAACTTCAAAAAGGACTATTCCAAATTCAAAGCAGGCCATATTCATTCAGAATGTTAAGAGTAAAAATTAAGTGTTAATTCTTATCCGAATTTTTAAATTAAGTCATCAGCATCATAAATTCCATGCAGTAAAGGGTTTGCTGTTAAAATCAAGAACAACAAAGTCATAGCAGAAATTTAAATTTCAGAATTTCAAAAATTATTAATTAAAGCTCAAATTATTGAAGCAATGACATAATTACCAAAGAAGCAAAATTGTGTGCATGTTTTTTTCCTCATATATGTAATATAATATAATCAGAAGGAAATTTAACATTAGTGTGCTTTAACAAAGTAAATCAATGCGCTGCAGGCCAGAATAGCTTACTATAATAACTATACATGGTTATGAACTTTTTTTATTAAATCATCCCGAGACCATAAGCATTGTTAATTACTAATATCAAAGGATTTGAGTTGGAATTATGATGGAAACCAATTGTTCTCTTAATTCAAGACAAACATGAACTTATCTTTCAAAGCTACTATAACAAATTTGACATTTCGAAACTCACTGTGACTTGGTCATTACATGACATTTTTTCAAAAACACAAAATTATATCTACATTTTATTATTACCGCAATGTAACACAACTCATCCATAAAATAAATCGAAATCATCATCAAACGCTGAAACTAAAGAAAATCTATGTTAAAATATTAAGTTTTAAGATATTTAAAAATATAATATATAGAATTACTATTTATCATAAAATAAGAATGATTATAACTTTTAAAGACCTTTTATGATGAAGTAAAGGTGTCAAATTTCAAAGCGACACTAGTTATCCGAGTAGGCGGTTTTTATAATGACTATTTAAACGAGTGACAGTAATATGATACTCTGTATCACTATAATAGCTTCGTACAGTGCCAGTCCATCTAAAAAGCTTCGTACCGTGCCAGTCCATCTAAAAAAATATCAACGTTTAGTTTTCCTCAAATGCATGTATTCAAACTCGCAGAGCGTGAGATTAAAAAAGTCATAAAAATTCACGATCTTCATAAGTTTCGTAAGTTCAATGGAATTTTTTTTAATGAAATGACTATTACTGCTGATGTGGGAAAAAAAAGAAAGAAAATCGTGTTGTTTATCAATACATCGTAAAGTTTCATGCATGATTTAAGAGCGATTTTTATCATAAATATGAGCCATTTAAAGTTAACTTATGAAACGTGACCATCTTTTTTGAAAACAAATTTAAATGTGTCCCATAAAAAAACATGAATCTATGCAAGTTTTCCACTGTAACTTTCTAGAACATGGTGAATTAAAATCTTAACTTTTTTTAAATCTTCGAAAACTATATACATACCTGGCGCGTTTAACATCTTCGATGCCAACCTATAATAATATTTATATCAGATGCATAAACTTTACCATTCTTAATTAAATAAAATGGACTTGCCCAGAATGTCCATCTCTCATTCCAAAGCACTTAATAATATATTGGGAAAATTTCAATATATTTAATGACTGAAAAAGTTTACCATGATCAAATACGCAGATGTTCCAGTCGATCTTGATATCAAGAGCTAATTAATTTAAAGCTTTCCATATATCAGTCAATTTTTTTTATGTTCATAGCATTTTCATTATCGCACAATGTGTTACATCTTTCTTTTAAATTAAACCTTTTTTCGCTGAACATAAACATATATCTGTTATAAAGGAAACATTGACAACTTAATTGTTTAATTAAGCCAAGTCAATCAAAATCCCTGAGAGAAAGAAAGAGCTGTCCTAAAAATTAAGACACTGTGCACTGGACGATAATTCTCAGTGCTAATGACAGTTAGAAAAGGGGCATAACTCTGTAAAAAGGTAACTCAAGAGTTATGGGACCTGTGCTCTATTCATGTTAGATAATCACAGTATCACATTTTGAAACCAACTTTCAAGTAAAAATTAACTTTGTCACAGCAACGCCAAAGTCTGGGTAAGTCGGAATAACTCTTCCTATTCTTTAAATATAATAGTCAAGCTAAAAATGTGGTTGCATTGCGCCTCCCTCAATAAATCTCCCTAAATTATTGAGATATTGTCTTTCACCAGCACTGATAGTCATTAACAACTCTTTAGGCTTTACCATCAAATAACATAGTTGTAATCAAATTTTGTCAACTCTCATTGATTTCAAACCAAATATAAATATTATGTATAGTTATACATACCATATTGATTAAAGTTATAAGCTACAAATATAATATATCACAAACAAATTAAATGTCTCATCCACCCACAAGTTCCCCTTAAGAAAAAATATCATTCACAAAATTAATCACCATTTTAAAATCAAAACTATTTAAGTTTAAGGAGACAATTGTTTGCTAATTAGCTTCTAAATAATATGCAAATTAGGAAAATATGCAAATTACGAATGTTATTTAGTAAACTGCGTACAATTACACCCCTTCTGTTAAATATATGTCTCTCATTAATATGTCAAAATCAAGTTTGCGAAACAACAAAAAATTTACATAATTTATCATAATATTTAATAATAATGTTACAGACTGAAATAAAATTTCTCGTCATTTAATTTGCATAAAAGCCCTCCCTGACGCAACAAACTTAAAATGTAATATTGTCACGCATTGTAGCCGAGAATCCTTGAAATTCTTTGACCATATAAGGCGCTTTAAAATCTTAAGATTGCACTTTACGACAAAATTTCTTACATAATCAGTGTTGACACTGCATGGGACAAATTTCACCATAAAATATAAAGAGAGCGCACCCGTATAGTCAACAAGTACGATAACAAACATTTACCTTTGCATTATTTACCTTTTAAATCTTAACATTCCTTTATTTAATTAATCTTATTTTCCACATGCTTTTTAAAATATTTACAAGTGTATTATTTATAATCACATTATAATAACGCAATCGGCCTTAAAACGTTAAAAGAAATATGGAGAGAAAAAAAAAATTTTTTATAATCAATTAACTTCATTGTAAATTGGCTTTATATTATTTGCAACATTTCTGTACTTTTAAATCATCAAAGCAAAAACATTTATGATATATTTTCAATTTCTAATTATCTAAATTGTTTTAAAACTTATTTTAAACATCTAATTAAGGTATATGTTAATGTTAATATGAGCTTTAAACCATTACAGGTGGAGTTGGACCAAATGTAAACTTAGGCCTTTTTCTTAAAAGTTTCATTGCTCTGAGTATACCTTTTATGGACTTTATCAGCTTAACTTAATGGAACAGTCTAATTAGTCGTTTAAAGGTGATTCAGTATGAACAGTGAACCACCATACTCTGAACCTGGTCACCTTCTGCATGGATGTCAGACTCCCTATATAAGTCTCTGCTCTGTAAACTCTGGTGGCAGTAACGGTCCATTGTATAATTTTCGGTACTACTAATAATAATTATTGTTGTGCCTGAAATAATGCATGGAAAGGCACCTGAAGTCTTCCTCCACCAGTAAAGCTGGAAAATGTTGCCATATATGACCTATACTGTACGTGTCAGTTTCATGTAAAACCCAAAACAAACAAACAAACTATATTATAGTTGTAACTTTTTCTTATATATTTGTTTAAATAATGAGAAATCTTTGATAACTTTCAATCATATAATTGATCTATATATAAATCTTTCTGTGGAATATTTGACTTGACTAAGACATTGATATCAGCTAACCAATGATACCAATCTTTTAAATATATACAAATATTGTTTCATTTTATCTAAAAATAATTCTGTATGTAAAATTGTATTTTGTTTTACAACAACAGTATAATCTGCTCTAAAAATAACAATATTTGCAAAGAATGGGGACGACTATTTTATGTATATAATTAAAACAAAATACTGAATTTGTTTCGCGCTACAATTTTGGTCTGCAGGGGTTGTCCGAGACATACAGATACAAACTTCTCAAGACTTTTGTTCATATATTATACCCCCTAAAAAATCTGTTTTAAATCTGCTACTGGTATGTGAAAACACTAAATGGAAAAGTGGGCTAATTTGAATATAAATATAATCTTTAAATTCTTTCCATAATTCCGTCATTCAGCAAAAATACCAGCTTAGTTGACAATAATACTTTGATAAGGAACGGCAGTATTTCAACAATAAACGTAAAACGGACCAATTGCTCTGAACGTAATCCTCTTTTTGCCGGAGGAAAATGTCCTTTTATGTTATATATCTGCAGATCGAGTAATCTACCTATGTAATGTTATAGTTAATAAGTCTGTACTAAAGATATAAAAACATTCTGAGCTCTTGACTCAGTTTAATTGCATATTTGGATGAAAACAATGATTTTCAATTTTAAATATCATTCTGGAAGTAATTTATGGTGTTTAATAGAATTTCGAAATTCTCCAAACAGCATGAATTTTGCATCTTACATGATGAAAATGATTTTCAGTCACAATAATACTGTTGTACTAAGAACTTTGATATCACAAAAAAAATGACATCAGCACCCGATGACACCTGGATGCAAAATTTATCATGTCTGCAGCTTTATAAGCCCACTAAATTTTGATAAAATTACAAATTATAGTAGTTATCAAATACAAATGCTCAATAACTATAAATTTAGTCAGATCTTTAAGGGAGAAGACTGTCAGCTTATTTAAGCTTTTAAGCAACACACAAGCTGAGGCAGCAATATCTACCCATGTTATAGTGACAGACTGGAATATCAACCTGCACATCATTAATTATGCATACAATGTTAAATGCTTAACAGTCAGTATGTTATACATCTTTTTATTATAAGTTAATAAAGTTTTCGAAATGGACATGACAGACAGATTAAACGATGGATAAAAAATTGAGAAAAATGGAATCCCTAATGAAGTCCAAATCGACAAAATTGAAAATGTTGCAGCCTCGGTTTGATTGAGCCTGATTATGAAAGGTGCTGGACTTGAAGTGCAAGTATCGGTAATAATGCCACCTTACATTGTAGACCCGTCTTTATTCAGAATTCAACATTTAAACACAGTAATGGTGCAATTTTGAATTTAGAAACATTCGCAGATATGTTAAGTCCATTTAAGATATTTAGCATGTAATCTTAATTGTATTAAACTACTGGTACTTTGTTAGGAAGACATTTTTAAATTATAACGCTTTATATTGAGTAATTGGTTTTTTAATAATGTAATATTTACAAAACCCTAAAATAATACTTTATGTTTTGATATCCCAGCAATGGAATGAGCACTCCTATTAAAACATGGTGGGGGATAATTATCTGTACAAAAATGCACATACAAAATGTAGTATATAAGATTTAAACAAATATAATACCTGTGAAATAAAGGCGTAAAAGTTCACCGAAAGTTTTTGGCAAATTGACAATAAAATGAATATTAAAAGGCAATAGATTACTCCTACAACTTTGTAATTTGCGGTTTTGAGGTATAAACTTTTATTTTTTAAACAATTTTTAGATTCATGTTGTTACTTTTCACAAACATTATATGATTCATTTCTTTAGAAAATATTTGTCCTCCCAATCTTGAACTGCATGATTTAACAAAACATATTCAACCACCTTAGCTGAACATGACTGATGTCATCTATCATTTACTGCACATGTATCATTCGTTATTTCCTTTCCTATCATGGATGTATGTACCAGATGTGATCTGTTATTACTTGAAAAGTCATCATTAAATTCATTGTTTAAGAAAACTATAATATATCTGAAGCAGTCAAAAGTCAGGTTTGACTGATTATAAACATTTCATTATCATTCTGAGCTTTCATGCTATTTCTTTATAATGGTACGTCCTGACCCGACTGTGCCCCTCTCATGATTTTTGTTTGGTGCTGCTGCAGCTCGGTGCCATTTTGTTGGGACCTTAGTATGTGGCTGGATATTGTCAGGGGCTGCATTCTGATGCCATTGCTGTAACCTTTCATCTGCCTTATTCACAGCCACTCATTGCTACACAGTGACTTCTGACCAGCTTTGCCCGTACATGTATATTATATTCAGTGTTTCTATTATGACTCTATAACTGTTGGATACCTAAATTGTAGCTTTTTCAAACAGTTAAATGTTCAAAATCAAAGTAGGTCAATCCCAATAATGAGCTAGCTGTCCATTTCATAGTTCCATGCTGAGAAAAGAGACAATTTAATACATAGTTTCTAGTGTATAGTATAATACTTATTGTTAAATGGGCTTCTGGCCATTAAAAATCAAACACAATGTATGAGAAACATTTCAAAATATATTTGAATGGCTCTAAATACTTATTTTACTATAATATAACACTGCCTAACCATCATCATCTAAGAAATTCATTGAGGTATATGATTTATTAAACTCCTTAAAGCAGAAAATGTTATTGAAAGATTTATCATTAATTTGGGATTAGACTGAAGCCCGTCTTTGAACTTCATATGGATTACGGTCAGATAAGAATTGCGGTCAGTATGCCTTACACTTGAACCAGAGTTTAATTGACAATTGTCATAGTCTTCGTGTTTGGTTTATAAACTTCAGCTGAATGGTCACATCTTCTTTAAATATGTATAAAAAGGTTATCACAACTGTCACAATGCCTTGTGTAAATTTGAACTTTCGATACTTTCTTCTACACCTGTTCCATCAAGTGCACAATGATTATCCCATGGCTTCTGTTAGAAAATTCTATTTTATCATTCTGTTATACCATTACCTTTGGGATGGACATTAAAGTAGACATTCACAGTAACTGTTTTCACTAAAATAGTATATGGTTTTTCATTTTGGGTGGCCATTTTCATACCACGGCTTTGCAAAATTGAATGGCAATTTTCCACTTGTTATTGCAAATTGTCAACACTTATATATAGTGTGTTAAACACATTAAGATTATTATTTTAACAAAGTTATACTTACAATTCATAAAAGATTTCTAATATGCAGGGAAATCCTTCTAGAGCAAAGAACTAAATTTTAATTAAGTGAAAATTGCAGATTCTCAGCTTGATATGCAATGGTCTCTGGTAATTTACACTGTTATTCGTAAAGTCTTGCAAAACATGAAGTCATGATATTTCTAAGTGGAAAACAAATTGAGTATCATTTTCTTAAAATAATGTAAAGGAAATGGGTTATCCAAATGTCAAATGTAAAAGTGTGCTTCTTAACAGCCTAACGGAATATGCATATGAATATATTGAATCATTCCAGTACTGCATTACTTGATGGTTTTTAAGGAGAAACATTTATTTCAATACAATTTGATCCAATGTGCATAAAATTTGTATCTTTAAATAACACTAATGAAGCTGAAATACTGGGAAATAAAATATTTTTTGTTACATTTGCTGAAAATATAATGATATAATTAACTTTTGAATGCGAACATATCTTTTCTATGTCACTTTTTATATTTAAACCTCACTGACCCTTACAGTAGTATTGATCTTAAAAGTTCTAGTATTGCTGATTGATCAAAATTAAAAACTGTACATTTATGTGACATTGTCAAAAAATAATTTCAGACTGCTAATTTAGGTTTAAACATTTCCCTATTCACAAATAGTACATTTGACCAGGTCAAATTAATTTAACAGCAAATCTGTAAAGAACTTAACCAAACTAAAGGATTCTTTATATTATGTTGTATAATTAAAGTCTACGTTTATGGGTAAACACACTTTAGATAAACTGATCTGATAAATATTATAATAACTATATAAATTAAAATCTGAAGTATTTGTATGGAAGAAAAGAAAACCATGTTTATACTGTATCAAGAATAGAAAATTTAGTGACTTAATTTATTTAACCCTTTATCTGCAGAATTTCATATTTAATGTGCTTGTTTCAGATCAGTAAATTTTGTGGATATCAATATGATGTAAAGCTTAGAAGCCAGCCAAACAGACTATGATAGTCAACCTGCATTGCTCAATAGGTTAGTGAGACTTGTAATCTCAACATTGAGGGTTCAATGCTCGGGCTTAAGCCAACTAAAAATACACATGTACTAAAACAGATTTTCCGATGAGACTTAAAAAATCGATGTCCCGTGTGTGAGTGCTTACACATTTGGCAATTGCTAAAGAACCAGGAGAAGCTTCTGGAATCGGAGCATCTTTCTGTATCTGTATCCAAAATCTAAATTGACGAAAAAGTCTCTTCTGGAGGACTCGCCTCTATGGGCAACTTGTGGTCTCCAAAATCTAAAGTGATGAATACAGTCTTCTTGAGGACCCACCTCCATGGGTACCCGGTGGTGAGTATGAATAAATTCAAATACATGTACATACTAAAGCTATAGAGCTTGATCAGGGAGCACAAATTTGCAGGCTGGCCTGACTCCATACTGGTCACGCAAACTTGCTTATCTGTGACTTTCCATTCAAGCTTTTGTAAAGATCTATGCTCAATCAAGCTGGTTTTAGGGTCAAATATCTTTAATTTCACAAGTATTTATAACTGAACAATACAGAAAATTTGCCAAGGGCAGAACACTGCCCATCTTCCCAATTATCTCAGAAACAAACAACATTCCTAATCTTCAAATTGTGACGGTGACCTACAAATTGTTACTCAAGACTACAGTAACCTATACAAAAATTTGAAATGTGAGAAATTATATACAATTTTTCAATAACTTACAGCAGACTGCTTTTCTATGGTCTGAATAACAAATGAAATGTTTGCACAATACAGCTTTAGGTTAAAATGTTTTTAGTGGGGTAAAAGTTTAGATCTGGCCTACAATACAAAGAACAATGCCAGTTAAGATAGCTTTCATAACGAGAATTTGGGAATCTTAACTATGTTTTGATTGCGTGCTTGTTTATTTGTGCCTTTTTCATTCACTCTATTATCTTTTACTGTTTACTTATGGTAAATCATATGACAATTGATTTAAAAAATTTCAAGAAATGTAGCTTGACAATAAGATGATGTGAATAAAAATATGCACTAAAATTTACGAATACATTATCAAAGGCTGAGACACTGAAATTTCTGATGTCTTAAATCTGTAAAGAAAAAAGTTTTGCAGCATATTGACAAATTTCTTACATTGTTTTTTTTTTGTGTGCAAGATTTTGTTTTTCAGACACCAATTAATTATGTTTTAATTAAATTGCAATTCAATGACTGACATAAATTTAAGAAATGTGTCCATTAAAGACAAGGATTTTGTCCACATTGACGTCAGCCTCGGATGGCGGAAGGACAGCGGAAAAGTGTGATGTACAGCATGACATTGGTTCGGCAATTACATATAGATCTATATGTACCAGTACAACCCTTTCTTACAAGGGGGGGGGGGGGGGGCATAAAATGGTATATTATGAATCTTTGAATACAGTGCTGCGTATAACATTATATTTATTTTCTAATAGTATTACAGATTTTACTATTAAGTCATGACAAATACTGATGCCTAATTGATTTTTACCATACAATATAATCATTAACGGACAGTTCCTGATCTATTCACAGATTACAATTACATTTAGTATAACCAATGTACTGTAGAATGTTTATCACTAGATATTGATGGCAGAATCATCAAACAAATATTGACAAACATAATTTAGTGGCCTCACGCCTTTTATCAGCCTCTTTTTTCTGCATCCCCATGTTGATTAAGTTTTCTCATACTCCTCTCTTTTTTTAGCTGTCTTTTGTGAGAATAAAAATTGACATAGAGGAATATAAAATCAACTAGAACTCCGCGAGTCGGATGTGTCGCCTTGTGAACAATGTAGTTTAGGGGAAATGGCCAGGACAAAAATGAAATATGAAAAATAACAAAGGGCAATAACTAAAAAATAATACGTGCAGAGCAGCATTTCTGTACACTGCACTTCTTATCAATAAGATCTATCATTCTATGATGTTTCAAGTCCATAGCTTTCATACTTGAGGAGAAATGACCAGGACAAAAATAAAGTAAGAAAATCAACAAAGGGCAATTACTCAAAAATAAGAAATGCAGAGTATCAGTTCTTATGCATTGCACTTCTTTTTAATGAGATCTATCATCCTATGAAGTTTCAAGTCCATAGCTTTTATACTTAAGGAGAAATGGCCCGTACAAAATTAAAAAATGAAAATAAACAAAGGGCAATAACTCAAAAAATAAGAAATGCAGAGTACCAGTTCTTGTGCACTGCACTTCTTCTTAATGAGACCTATCATCCTATGAAGTTTCAAGTCCATAACTTTTATACTTTCGGAGAAATGGCCAGGACAAAAATTAAGTATGAAAATTAACAAAGGGCCATAACTCAAAAATTAAGAAATGCAAAGTACCGATTCTTGTGCACTGCACTTCTTAATAATAATATCTATCATCCTATGAAGTTTCAAGTCCAAAGCTTTTATACTTAAGGAGAAATGGCCCGGACAAAATTAAAAAATGAAAATAAACAAAGGGCAATAACTCAAAAAATAAGAAATGCAGAGTACCAGTTCTTGTGCACTGCACTTCTTCTTAATGAGACCTATCATCCTATGAAGTTTCAAGTCCATGGCTTTTATACATTAGGAGAAATGGCACGGACAAAAATAAAGTATGAAAATTAACAAAGGGCAATAACTCAAAAATTAGGAAGTGCAGAGTACTGGTTCTTGTGCACTGCATTTCTTCTTAATGAGATCTATCATCCTATGAAGTTTCAAGTCTATAGCTTTTTTAGTTGAAGAGAAATGGCCCGGACAAAATTAAAGTATGAAAATTAACAAAGGGCAATAACTCAAAAAATAAGAACTGCAGAGTACCGGTCCTTGTGCACTGCACTTCGGGTTATTGAAAGAAGCATGCATACCAAGTTTGAAGTCAATCAGACTTATAGTGACTGAGTTATGCTCCGGACAAGCTTTAGCGGACGCCGACGCCGACACCGACAACGACAACGACGCCGACACAGACGCCGCCGCCGCCGACACCGCCGACAAAAGTAACCCCTATATGTCACCTTTTCAAGGCGACACAAAAACTAAGGTGTTAAACGCCTCTTAATATATATACATGTAACAGAAAAAAGGCTTAAAAATTTGCTTAAAAAATTGCATACCTAGGTCATTATGCACTATAACAATGACGTCATATACATGTAGTATTTTAAAAATAATTCAAAGTGCAAAACAGACCACATACAGGATATAATAAGTTAACATATTCCTGAAGCGGATGAGTTTGTCATTTAATACCAACATTATTAACAGCATTTAGAAAACTCTGTTCGAGGAATTTGAACATCTTAGTTCCACCTTAGGTTTACTTAATTATTTCCAATATGTATAATAGCAGGCACATTATTGTATTGGAAAAAATAGAAAATTTCACTGAGCTTAAGTTATAATCTACTTAATTATCTAGGGAAACTATCTGAAATTGGTAAAATGTGGTGGGGGTTTGCAATTATAAACAATTAATACTTGTATAAAATTCAACTTTTAGGGGGGAATAGGGGGGGTGCAAAATTGAGAGCATAAATATTGAAGGGATAAAAAATCATATCACATATTAACAACTTATATCATGTACATGTATATTAAATACCGTTACCGGTTTCGATATATAACAATTATTGAGTTTGCTTGTCATATAGACATATTATTCTGAATGAAATTTTGCGAAACTAGAAATTATTTAATCTTCAATGTTATGGTAATATTCCCTGGGAAAATTTAAGAATAAACAAATATATAGTATGACAAATTAGTTCACTTTAACTTGGAATACAATGATTAAACTGATGGTCACAACGTGACCCTTGTATGACATTTGTATGTTGATAAAATGGTATTCTTCTATTTCAGAACACTTTGGTCTAATTTCAACATCAAACTGAGCTAAAGGTGATATTTTCACAGCTCATATTTCAGAGACCATGCCACAATTACATGTATTCAGAATAAAATGGTGTGAAATACTGTAATGACCACAGCCATATATTCTAAATATGTACATTTAACTTCGGCGCTGACGATATATATTCACACATTCATTTTAATTTAGTGCTCGCCAATTTTTTTAAGCCAATCACCAACGAGGATTTTTCAAATTTTCAGGTTTCAAATCTTAATAGAACAGATTTTATATAAACTGGACGTTTTATATTATAAAACGCAAGTGGGCGGAGCACTAAGCCGGTTAGAGTGCATATTGGATGTTCTTCGTAAATAAGAAAGCTACAGTCGCTTCGCAAGCTCCGCTCCTTTTTAAGCTTTCTTATTTACGAAGAACACCCAATATGCACTCTAACCTATACTTAGAAAATGCTACAGGAGACTTTGACTCAGATGACAGCAAGGTCTATAAATTTAAAGGTCACAATTTGCAGAGTCCAATTTACAAAGCTGCTTTAACTGTCAGAGAAATATGATCAGGACCAATCACTGCTGTATATGCACAGATTCAATCAATTACACGTAATTAAAGGACCAGTGGGTAAGAATTTCATTACCTGGTTTCATTTGTTCTATTTTGGTTTTACATCAATTTTAACACGTTACCCAGGTGAAATGTGTACCATGGTCAACATAGTATTTCATGGTTTTTGATATCTGAACATGTTATTTCTTGGTCGTCAGTGAAAAACCATCAAATGCCATGGTCACATCATGGTATGACCATGTAATAACATGGTCATTCTGCATATCAGTAAGCTATCATGAAAAACCATGGTCTACCATGTAACAAAATTACTGACCATGGTAAAATGACCATGAATGACCACGGTGTACTATCAACATAATTTTCATGTCAATAAATACCTATATAAATTAAATAAAAAATATGAAACACTTGTTTTTCTTCCCAAAAGGGATATGAAAGTTACATAAATAATGTTAAAAGAAAAGAAAATGTTGACCCTTCTGGGGTTTGAACCCATGGCCCTAAGTTTCATTGTAGTTCTAGCCTTATAATTTGAATACTCTTCAAAGCGGAGGTAAACCTTACCACAATGCATTGCAGTCCAACATGGCATCCAAATCCATGTGTGATTGTCAACAGCATAATATATATGTTTTAAAGTGTTTAAACAATGGAATTAATCACTCAGACTTTGCTAACATGTTTCCCAACACCCAGTTTTAATATTTCACAAATGGATTTAACAAACATTATGGAATAAACACTGATAAAGATGTAAACACAAGGAAAATATACATGTGGGAAAAGGCGGGAAGATTTTAAAAAGATAAATGGCAAGCACTGTTTGTTTTATCTGTAGGCTGGCTGGTCTACAAATAAAAGTGATCACAAAGGAAACAAATTCAGTCAAGATATACATCATGAGTTTTATGTATACTATTATTATGTTAGTCTACATCATAAGTAATTTACGAAAGTACACAGGGTTCATGTAACATAACATGGTCAACCATGGCTAACCATGATCTGCATGTGAGCCATGTTAGTTCATGTTATTTCATGATAAAACATGAAACATTTCACCAGTGGGAAAAAATTAACATGGTAGAACATGGTGTCAGTAGACATGATCTACCATGTTATTTAATGGTAGACCATGGTGTTAGCAACCATGGTTAGGTGACCATGAAAAGCTGTGGTGCCATTTAACAAAACATGGTCTACTATGGTAGTTTATGGTTACAGGACCATGAAATACCATTGTAGTTCATGGTAGTTCATGGTTAAATGACCATGAATTTCGCCTGGGTATTGTAACAGTTTGGCGGTCAATCCATCTTGAACCATCTTCCTGGATAACTATATCCATTAAGCAACAACTTCTCTGCAAGTGTCACCGCCTACTTATTCAACATGAATTACATGAATTCTGAATCAGCCGTGAAAGACAAATGACCATCAGACTCAATTGTAATATAACATCCAAGATCATAGAGAACTTCTGTCTCGTATGAGTATCGAACCTGCGACCCGTGGATGACTTATATCTGTTGCGCTAAAACGGGGAGAGTAATTTTAAGCTGGTGATAACACATGCATTATAACAATGGACCGCAAATTTTTTCCTTCGATGTAATTTGGTGTAAGTGTATGAAAGTACGCCACTAAATCACCTTACTCTATGAACTGGAGGCCCAGCTATGTCTTCAAGATAAAGTAAACTGACAGATCTGACAGGATCGAAAAACTTGGTTTGTCGATATTAATTTACTACGGAAGATATCATAGCCACAACCTATTTAAGTATATCATAACTTAAATTGTTATCAAATAGACATTACAGCTGTTTGCACACAATGATAAAAACTTGACAACAGATTAGGAGAGTAAATTGTAATTCTCACATCGTAGTAAATATCACACTGACACCTACACAGTACATTACTTACCCCTAACTACACTGAACATCTTAAATGGACTTGTCCCACTCTTTCAATCTCGACAAAACCATTCATGGTTTTTGGCGGGAATTTTCAAATTAAGCTTTGAGTCTTAATAGGGAAAATTG
Source organism: Ruditapes philippinarum (assembly GCF_026571515.1). Taxonomy (NCBI): domain Eukaryota; kingdom Metazoa; phylum Mollusca; class Bivalvia; order Venerida; family Veneridae; genus Ruditapes; species Ruditapes philippinarum. The sequence goes on along the minus strand of NW_026862887.1, from coordinate 53,847 downwards.
CAAACGACTTCACTGGATCAGACTGCACGAAAGCATTTTTCCTAATGTCATTGTCGATCCCCGAATCATGTAAAACTGTTTCTTCAAAGCAAATAATGCCTTTTATTATTATATAATTTATACTAACATTTACAACAACAGTGACAACTTCTTGAATAAATATGGTAGTAATAATGATAGGCATAATATTTACAATAACATGAGATTCTAATTTCTTATGGGAGTTCTTTTTCTTTCCAGAAACAATTTTCTCTTGACAGAAGACAATCAGCATGTTTCAATAACCTGAAAATTTCTGAACTTTGATAATTGAGCAGAAAGGTGAATTTGATATTTTCTGTGATAAAATATTAAATTTCTGCAAGTCATCTGCTACAAGAAAACATTGCCACGTACATTTGTATTAGTCTTTTAAATTTCGCAGAATAAAGTATCACAATTTACCAATAAATCAAGACATTTCGCTATTGTTTCATAAGCCATTTGGTTATACGAAGATAAATTAGAATGTTTGCACTCAAGGACGACATCAAAATACTTTTAGGGTACAATATTTCACCAATATTTCTACTAGGTTCACAAAAATATTGATATCTCAAGACAGGAACCATGAATGAGAGTTCTTTGATTGAATTTATCGAGATTTCGCAAAATATATGAAATGCCTAATAGCAAAGAAATGCACTGACTTGTGCTTCACAGTGAATTGTAACAGTCTTTTCATGATGAACTAATTTCAATAGCAAATTAGTAAGTACAGATTCATGTTTAATTTACCGAGTTGACTTAAGATAATTAATGTCTTGTTTTACAAATTCATAAAGAAAATATTGTGCTGAGTCAGCTAAAATTTCTGTGACATTACTGAGAAGAAAGGTTACATGGAATATTATATTAATAATGTATACAAGATTGGCAGATAACATGTAGTACTGTGGTATTTTTTGCTATATAATTATGCTTTAATTCCATGCAGAACAATTATAATAGATTCTTGACATGGAAAATAATTGGTTGTTCATTATATCATAATTTGTTGTTACATTTTATGAAGCTTTATAGGTAATATATGAAGCAAAAGAATGTGATACAAGAGTTTATTTGCCCTATAATAGGAAACAATTGAATCTGTTTATCTGATAGCAACAAGTGGTTTCGAAACAATATTCAAACCCCCATTTTCTGAATTTGTACATTTATATATACTTAAATACCCTGCTTTGAATGAATGCGGTTTTGTGAGAGAATTCAAAATTTTGTATTATAAGCGAACTAAACAAAATAGAAAAACTATGAGTTACATTGTATAGGACAACTTCATGACAACTTTATGATGTATATATGCAGTCTGGCCTTATGCATCTTACCGGTATTATTATCTCCCCTAGTTTATATTTATTGCCCCTAAACACAGGATGATAAAGAATTATTTTGACACTTAAATCTATAGGCACATTAAAATTTAGCCATATGCAGTTTTTCAAACCTTAATACTGATTCTCACTTTGAAGAATGAAATGATCAGGACATTCTTGTCAAGAATAAATACATTATACGGTTTTATCTGGTTCACCTCAGTTGATAATGGTTATTGGGGTAGCACAAGTCATGACTGTGTCACATTCATGCCAACACATAAAACTTAGTCAAAACATGTTTACATGGTTACTCCAAGCACTATTTTGTGGATTACGCCGATCATTTTTATTTGTTTGGGTCGTCAGACCAAACAAATAATGGTAGCGAAATTTCAGAGTCTAATGCTGTTAATTGCAAATGCCGAAAGTAGTCCACTTTTTTGAAGCGGTTACTTCCCTTTATAATGTATACTAACTCCGAAAAAATCAGGGGAGATCACTGCGTAAAGATGGTCAAAGAAAGGCACATTAATTTTCAAGCAAAATAATTCCCGAATGGTCGAAGATTTCTAATATTGTTTTATTGTATTTTCTGATCAAAAATAAGTAAAAACAAAGCGGACATTCAATCTCTGACACAGAAGTTTAAGACGAACCTATAACAAGTAGTTCTCAAAACAGCTTAAAACTAGCGGTTTAAAAGAAAGAAATACTTTTATTTTGTTACAAGTATCCAACAAATTACAACGCATTCAAAGTTTAAAAATAGCGTTGGCTTATAGAATTGTCAATAAATGCACAATCACAAATTACGCGGATGAATATGATTTTATCAATGAAAATACTATTTTTAGCTATGTCGATTACCGAATACTACACAGACCGAGTCGTGGAATATATAGATTCTACATGTCGGACTGTTTGGGCGAGAAGATTTTCGCTAAATTAACTACTTCAATTTTAAACAACAGGTTTATCCTGAACAAAATACCTCGAAATTAATAAGGATTACAAACCCGAAATGCAATGGAAGTTCTAAATTTAGAATGACTTGATGTTATTCAATTGTTGTTTGTATAACTTCTCCGTGGTGCAGTGGTAACGCGGTCGCTTAGTGAGTGAGAGGTCTGGAGTTCAATCCCAGTCGAGGAAACTTTTTTTTTAATTCTTTTTTAAGTGTCTTTGTTAAGGAAGAAGCATTATGCAAGGATAAAGCTTAGCTGTCGTAAAAAATGAACATAGATGATATTTTGATGCAACTCTAGTTATGCAGAATTCCGTATGTATCAAACTCTGGTGCCTTGCAAAATGAATTGTAATACATAAAAATAAACTTATACAGGAAAATACATACATATATACAGTACGATTAAGATTGCAAAGATCAGAAAATACCACAGAACTTGCAGCCCTTTGATTCTTTATGACTATGCATGCTTACAGTAAGCTCCAGGATTATTTACATCAGTGTTAAACAACAGTTAAAGTCGTTACAAGCCCTAATTTAGAATAATATGGTTTTCTTCAGGCCGTTCACATATAAATTCACCGTGGCTGAAGGGTTTTCGCGCTCGCTTAGGAAGCGAGAGGTCTGGAGTTCAAATACCAGTAAAGGCAACTCATTTTTTTCCAAATTGTTTAAGTCAAATAAACATTGGATTGAATATCAGTGTTGCAATTAGTCTTATAGCCAATTTACTACAATTAAAACGCTGGAAAGCATTGGTGGAACTATACATATAATCTCACAACCTGCACCTTTCTTTCATTTTGAGACCCAAACAAATTCAGCGCCTTCTGTGCTTTGATTTATTATGGTTACTCCAAGCACTATTTTGTGGATTATGCCGATCATTTTTTGTGGTACAAATCAGATAAATAACTACAGACTAGGAAATTAAGGGAAATCAAGAGCTAAAGGTAAACTCAGTGCAGTTAATGCACATTTTAATGAGGAAGAATGGTCATATATTCTTATGTAATACATACAGTAATTATATACAAATTATTTATTATTAGCCTGCAGTGTGCAGAATCTAGTTCATTATTCATAGAATCATATTAATCAAGCTCTCACTTGTAACAGAGAGATAGTGTCGCCCTAGTTCACATACAGTTAAATTCTATATAACTCGGCAAACTGCAAGTTTATATCTTTTATCGCCAGTGTATGTACATTATATTTATTTATATCTCCACATTATAACATCTTGGTAACTCAAGTACTTGTTAGGAATGTTCATTCAGGAATACACATAGTTTACGTCAGTTTTATACAAATTTTGTCGGCTGTCTGAAAAACTATATACAGGTCATGTAAGAGCTATAGGTCAAATAACTGATGGTCATGCTGTTTAAATGTATTATGAACAGATTAATGAGCAAAATATTCCTTGAAAAGATTCACAATCAATGACTGTAATATCAAAAGCTTATGTTTATAAAACTTTTTTTTTTTAGATGGTGTTTATACATGTATAATCAATGAAGTTGCAGTTCTATTAAACCTTTCCAGTGATGAGTTCCCTAGTGGATGAAGACCAGCTCAAGTACTGTCGTCTACTTAACCCAGCTGTCCTCGATTCTGCAACCCAATTATTAAGCCAATGCAATTGGCACATCTTTTACAAGCTTGTAACAATGGGATTCTAATCTTCCTCAAATGAAATATGATTTAAAGATCCTGGCAGAGACTAGAAGAGAATTTAGGAAAGTGATTTAGTGTATCCTGAGAACTTTACTACTTGGCAATGGAGACAATTCTTTGATAATATACAATAAATCCATTCATTGTACCTGAACAGTCACGCTGCCAATGACAGAAATAATAATTATGCATATATATTTATTACATATCAACATTTAGTAAAAGTTCTCAACCATCACAGCCTCAGATCTATTAAAAATGTCAACAACTGTTACCAGCAAAACTATTAGTAAAAACTCAGGGGTCACAGTTCAATTTCCGAGGAATTTGTAAAATTTTGTTCAGACTCAAAAATGCATTTCTCTTTATCAATCTTTTACACTTAAACTAACACAATTATATGTGACAGGTATACAGGTATAGTCCGATTAAGTCATTTTGCACTTAAATTGTAGATTTTACAATATCAGATAGCAGGCTACCTACCCGCAATTACAACAAAACATTAAAGAAGTAGAGATACAAAATGCCCGAAGACAATACAGTAACATAAACATTCATCAGTTTGTATCATAATTTCGGTAATTGACACTTTCGGCCCCTGGCCACATCTCAAAAGTGCTATCTGTAGGTGTCATCTTAACAAGTAATGCCTTCATAATGGTGGCGTAATACTCTAAGAATTTTCTTTCAAAATAAACAAATTTTAAAGAAAAACAACATGCCACAAATATCAGTGTTTTCATCAGCATTGCATTATATCAAAATATCAGTTAGTCACGGCAGACTATGACGCTGTTCATAATTCAGTTTCTAGGGCATATGGCTCATTCAAATATCTTCAAAATGCTGCAGCACTTGAGATTTGCATATTCTTTGCATACACAAAAAAGCAAGAAATATGTGACCTTGATTGAACTTTACTGAAACTGACCTACATTTTCAGTCTAATTTCCTTGAATACATTTCTAGTTATGCTTATTGTTCAAGTTCATACACAATTTCCATTTATTACAAATTAATGGCTCTGATTCCGATTTAGGACAAACTACATTGTAATATAATATCATTATATATATACTATAGCTATAATAAATTATATAATATATATTCTTGATCACATTTAACTTAATTTCTTGATATTTAAAAAAAATGGTCATAAATTGTATAATAATGAGAAAAATACAATATTACGGGAAAAAAAAATCATATTATTGCATAAATTTTAACAGATAATTACAACATGATTGACTGATATAAATCATTTATATCCTTTTCTAATTAATACTTATAATAGCCGGCTTGTGACAACAGATTTTAACCATGGGGCCCAGTTCAGACCAAGACCTGAGCATGTTATTATAATGTCCTGGCTGATCTTCATATGAACTGGTTGCATGGGTATAGATTTAGTTAACCCACCAGCAGGCTTAGTGTTCACATTGTCAACAATTTGCTGTAATATAGTCTACTCTACAAGTGTAAACAAACCTAGGCGTCCCTGCGATATTTTTTTATCATACATTGTCACATTGTATGAGGAAGAAAAATTCACAAATCTTATGAATGTAATTATGCAAGTGCATGTTAAATACATGATATATTTCTTCACAAACCCTTCCTGTTTAATATCACCCGCTCATATTTTCAGGCCATACAGAGGCTCACTGAGGTTTTTTTTTACATGATTTGATGTACATAGGACTTAAGACCAATAACAGCAAAATTTCTGATCTTTCACTCCTTCTGTGTTTTTTTTTCAGATAAATTATTCTACATGCCAAAATAGACTAAAATTGAAAAGCTCGAAAACTGAAAAGCTTAAATTATTTGTAATGCTTTTCACTCAAAATCGGCTAAGCAGAGCACAAAATATGATTTTTAATTATTTCTGAGTATAATTCTCAATTATCTTTTGCATATCTTCAAGTTTTAAGTGCCTCAACTGATCTATGTAAGAAATTGGAATCTTTTGGACCTCAGTGGAGTTCCTCAGAGATGACATAATATATAACAAATAATATTTTAACTATAGGCTCAGATCTACAATGTACGAACTGTATATCGTAACATAGAGAACATTTTAATGCCAGTGTACAAATTCAAACACAGTTCCAAGTCCCTTTATTAGGTGGACCCATGAAAATGAACACGGGACCAAAACACAACCCCAAACTGCCAAGAGTCAAATCAGTTCACGTTTAAAGTTCTTTTAATTCTCATGACCTTCTGAGTCTTTAACATGATTACGTAAGAAAAAACCAGTACATTAAATTAGCCAATATGCCAATTAAATGTCAGTCTAATCAACATTATTAAAAGAAAAATTGTATTCATCAACAATAGGTTGCTATCCGATAACAGTTTAATGACTCTTTATGATTCATCAAGTGAAATATCAAAAATGCCAGTGAAACAGAACCAACCTAATGATAAAATGAAGCTCATATGATTACATATGCCACCTGTTTCACACTTGTGTATAGATGTAAAATGATAATTTGGATATCAATAATTGCTAATTAGAAAACATTGTCTTATTTTATGTTATTAATGATTATTTACATGAAAGATATAATACAAATACTGTTTCTAAATAAAACATGTTATGCAAACAGTGCAACTGATTGCGATGTATTCTCTATATAGCTGTTTTACTTAAAATTATCTCCCTTTATTCAATATGTATTGTAGTCATTTTATCATCTTATACCTGTAGAATGTGGTAAATAAATGTGTTTCTCTATCGCTCTCTTAACAATATTAGACTTATATTATTCATATAAATATCAGGTAGGTATGTATGGCAGCTTTGAAACAATTAACCTCTGTTATAATACAAGGAAAACATGAATGGTTCTCGTAAAAAATAGAAATTAAAAAAATAGAGAATCTGATAGATCTATTCTGACACTTTGATCAGAACAAAAAATATTTTGAACAATGTTATGTTGTTGTAAGTAAGCACAGGCGTATGTAAAATATAGTAAACGGGTGCTCAATAATAATTTTGTTCTCGATGATCAAGGGGTGATTATCTTATGATAATTTGACCATCGATATTGGCATGGCAAATCATGCGTCGAAAGCCTGTGGTTATTATGAAATCTTCAGAATGTGATATGTATCAGATAATACAAAATCTGTTGTCATACGGACAAAGTCAGTTAAAAAAAAAACTCCATAAAAATAAGGAAATTGAGGTAGAAATTTGACGACCTTTTTATTCACATTTTAGCTGATTACATTATCATGAATTATATCCTCTTTGTAGAATAGAAACTACATGTAACATGTACTAGCTGCCAGTACATTGTGATAAAGATCATTAATTTAGAGACTAAATTAAATTAATAAAATCATTTGATTCCAATGCAACAAGAAACTAAACAAATATTTATGCACACAAAGCTAGAGAAAAATTGCCAGTGAAATCTTTTCAATCCATACAATTATATATTTAAGTGATTTAGTTTTTTTTAGAAATAGGGCCGATAAAAGTTCAGTATAGCTGCACAGACAGGTACATTGTAGACCTGCATGTGAATCTGACACCCGGTTTTTAGCGTAACAATTAACCACCGCAGGATGTCCACATTGTCTATGCCTTCCTGTCTGGGTAACTGCCGGGTTACTGTCAGGTAACCATAGCTTGACGACATACAAATGATTAATTGTTTGAAAAGCTTCCATTCATTTCCACTAAAAAAGGAAATATTACATCAATGTGAAATATAATCTACACTGGAGTTCTTTACTAACAGCTATAGTTGGAAGTCATTGCAATGCTTAGAAACTTAATCACTTAGGGCTGCACATCTCTAGATTAGTAAGATATAACTGGTACATGGGTGTACGTATTTATAAAAAGAAAAAAGAAGAAAAATATTTTAAATTTATAGCAATTTCGCTTAAGATATACATGTACTAGCAACTATGTGTTAATTGTATTCAAATATCTTAGCATTAAATAATTTGTACAAGGCGTTATATTATTAAAATATCAATTAAAATCTCCTATTTTATTGATGATTTTAATGGTCAGTACTGACTACTTTTTATACAGAATTTACCGGTATTTTACTTTGTGTAGAAGCTTATAATAACTAAATTATGAGCTTCTTGAATCTGAGCGTGGAACCAACCAGTACATTAAGTAATGAGCAAGGTAGTAACAGAATGCAGAAACTAGGGTTTGAACCTAGATGTGACCTGGTAATCTTTATTTAAATGTAATACTCAAGTTTGATGCAAGAATTGTGTTAGCCACTTAGCCATACTGCCATGATTTCACAATTTTGACACTTGATAGGTTATTTCTATGGATAAACATATACATGTGTTCACTGCCTACATGTATATAAGCACAGCTTAAATCAAGTCTGAGCACTTGACAAAATTTTAACTATTAAACTCTCATATTTTCATAAATATTTGCAATTGCATATGGAGGTATGTTAAATTGCTTTAAAACATTACATACATGTTCATTTTTGAATAATTTAATTTTCAAATTAAGTTTCCACGCTGATGATTTTCAACATGATAAAATATGTACTTAAAATGTAAAAAAAATCTGATTATCATGTTAATTAAAGTAATCCATTTACTATAATTAATATATCAAGTTATTCTGTATTAATAATGCATCACTGTGCATATATTCATATTAAAAAATACACATGTGGTTAATTTGTTTGTTCCTATACGGAGTTAATTTGTTTGTTCCTATACGGTCCTATATAAACCACGTTATAATGATAAAATCATCAGCAACAAATACAGGAAATTTTTAAATATTTGTAGCAGTGCAGTGTAAACAAACACTTGTGAACAAACAAATCAGAATGATCGTCATATAGTATCCCTAATATACATGTTTTAAATGAACGTAAGTGAGACAGGATATCCTTCATGTATACTTGAAAACCCCGAAGTGTCAGTCTTGTCTGTTTATTTGGGCCATTTCAAATGCTTATGCAAAGGAAATATTTTTCCATTAAAGGATTGCTCAAATTATTTTATATCTATATATTGCTTATTTTCTTGAAAAAGCTAATTAATTATGGCAGTAAATACTATCAAGGACAGAAACAATTGCACACATACTTTATTTACTTGTTCTCCAGTCTAATTTATGACTTTATTTTATACAGAAGCAACTGATCAAAAGAGAATCTTAAATTCAGAAGTCATACTCTTACATGTTGTATACAATGTATATAAATACAAGTGAACACTGCACATATACTTAAAGTGAACCTCATTTAATAGCTTTAATTCTATTCAATTGTTTTGTTGTCAATACATGAGTAAACTCAAATTCTTAGTGATACATGTAAGTAATTCTACTACTGGAAATGTCAATCAATTTAAATAGAGTAAATCTATTTTATGTGTAATTCTTATTATGTTAATTACTGACAACTAATTAATGATTATCAACATTTAATCTTTTCACTGTGTGATATTATCAGTGATAACAAATAGTTGCCGTGAGTTTACAACTTTAAATGCAGCCCGCTGCATACCGAGATAACATTTCAATACACAACTATGGCAGAGTACGATCTGACCTGTCAATCATTTTAAAGATCAAAGAGAGCCGCCGGTTCGTAAAGCACAGCGTCCAAGCACCTGCAAATGTTATCGTAGAAATTGGGCCTACCTGTTGCCAACGGTCCTCCAGTGATGCTTGAGCAGAAAAGTAGCCAGTGTCGTGCACTACTTGTAATTCTCGAAATATATTCCCACTTGGTAAAATATCCATGTTTGTAATTTATTTCGACAGCAATGCCGTCGCAAAATTTTAATATTGCGGTAAATTGCCGCTTAAAACATCCAGCCAGTTGACAGTTCTTTACAGCAAATGGTTAACTACTTATCTGTCTATGTAATGTATCAAAACCATGAAGCGAATCACAAATAAAAGAAATTTAATTCATCTCTACCCATTCACCATGATTCATCCAGTCAATGTACATGTTAAAAGTAAGTATCGTGTAGTCTAGAACGAGAAATTCAGCCAATCAGAAGATATCTAACAACGAGCTGGTATGCGAGGAATTTTACGTAGCCAATGGGAAACGCCGTTGCATCTCAGCTACTGTTCAATCAATAATGGTTTGACAGAGCTAATGAAGTTTTGGGTCACTTTACAACTACGTATAATTTGAATGTTTGACGAAAAAACAGAGATAGACAGGGACCCGCTTTGCACATTACTTTTTTTCTTTAATGTGTGTATTGACATGTCACAAATGTAAATTTGTCATGTTACAGATTGTTAAAATAGAGCCATAAAATAAGTTATATTAACATCTAGAAAAGGTCACGATTTAAAATGCACAAATCAATGATTTTTTAAACATTTAAAGGAAAGTAAAAAAAATTGAATTCTAATATAACTTAGAACATTAAACACTTTCATCTTCTATAATATTTTAACCACCTGCCTGTAAAAACAATACCGTTAATTTAACCAGGGGCTTTCAAATTTCTATTTGAAAGACACTGCATGGTTAAACTAATTAAATTTATACCAAATTACTAACAGTAATCAAGATTCATAATACTGATAAAATTAAGTATGAACGCAACCAATTATTATATATGTAAGTAAGAAAATTATTCATATAAACTTAGAAGGTTATAAATTGTGTGTAAAATATAAATACTATTATACGTTAGTGTAAACTCACCTCATCTATATTTGGTCAATTTCGTATGCAAATTACTAAGTGACCTATTTATAGAAAGATATAAAATGAAGACAAACTACGATATGGAATCATTTTAAACCTGGTGATTCAACGAGGTAGATATATCACTGAGAGTTTTGAAATACAGAAGTTTATAAATAAAAAGTTAAAAACTTGTTTTAGATTATTTTAATGAATCATTCCTGGTATAATTCCAAAACCGTGTAATCATTCCATATACTTGTGATCATTTCAGTTACAAGTAGAACATGTTTAAATTAACATTATAATTTTAGTTCACGTTAATCGGTTCCACATATAAATGTAATTTTATTACTTAAGTAAATTATGTTATTATCTTAAAAAGAATGATAAATTTTGTACATCATTTATTGTTGATTACTTAAGAACTATTTTTACAACCATTAAACTTTATTTCAAATCTACGGTATTTGAATTGGAAGAGGATTCATTCTAAACTTTACCATAGGTTACGCTATCAAAGATTATCATTTGAATTCATAGCCAGCATGCAGTCTTGTCAAAACTCTGTTCTTTTTAAAGGGACTCCACTTATATTTGTTGACATGACAGGACTTGGGGGAAAAGTGTTTTATAAGATTTATGTACCATTTGATGTAGGTTTGGACCAATGATTTGCATTGAATCTTCAGATCATTCGCTCATAATAGTTATTTAAATTGTAAAAATGACTGAACAAGAGCCAGCGTCAGGCAGATGCAATGCTCAAATATATTTTCTTTTTCTATTTAACAAATAAATAAATGGTTTAAACAAATCTTTAAAAAGAAATTTAAAAAAGAAATAATAGGTTTTTACTTTTTTATTTTAATAGGCCTGTCTAAGTCACACTTCTTGTCTTGTCTATGAATAATTTCCATAAATAAATGACAAAGTTAAGAAAATATAAATGTTATTCAATCATTTGACAGTCAAGGTCATTTAAAGGTCAATTTCATATGTAAATTATTCAACATGTTTGTTTGATCACAAGTGTTGTTTTATCCACATATAAATATAATCCTTAGATAAATAACAAAATTATGATGACTTAAGGAAAATTCAATCATTTTACCTTGACGGTCAAGGTTATTTAAAGCTCAAGGTCAGTTCAACATTTAACAAGGTTATGTTCAAAAGATTGTTTTGTCCAGATATGAAGATAATACATTAATTACCATGTTACAGCCAATTATAGCAATAATCAGTAAAAAATCAATAATTTGACCTTCAAGGTCAAGGTCATACATGAGTCAAGGTCACTTAGAGTTTGATATACACAAAGGTCCTGACCTAAAAGATATTGTGCCTAATCATGAAGTTAATCCATCTACAAATAAGATTATAGCCAGTTACAGAAAATAAACAAAAAAACAGAATTTTATTAATTTGACATTGATGGTCAAGGTCAATTAAAGATCAAGGTTACATCTAAGTTATTCAGTATGTTTGCTTGGTAGCTAGTCTTCTTTTGTCCAAGTAAAAATCAAATCAGTACAATTAAATACAAAATTATGACAATTTAATCAAAAGTCAATAATTTGACCTTGACAGTCAAGGTTATTTAAAGCTCAAGGTCAAGATCAGCTCAACATTTTTGAAGATTTTATCCAAAAGGTTGTTTTGTCAAGAATGATCTAATCCATTTATTAATTCCAGGTTACAGTCAATCATAGCAAATTTCAATAATTTAACCTTCAAGGTCAAGGTCATTAATATACATTAAGGTCTGACCATTAAGAATATTGTTTCTTAATATGAAGTCAATTCATTCATTAATAACAAAGTTATAGCCAGTTAAAGCAAAAAAGAGAGAAAGAAAATATCAACAATATGAACTTCAAGGTCAAGGTCATTTATGAATGAAGGTCAAGGTCTGTCTGGTTATCTGGAACTGGTCTGTCCTTGAAAATTTTTGGGTTTAAGTTTGAAGATAATACATTCAAAATAACAAAGTTATAGCTACGATTAGCAAAAATCATGCAAAATATAGATATTTGACCTTGAAGGTCAAGGTCAATTATGAATGAAGCACAAGATTAGTTTGGTCTACTTGAAGGTCTTGTCCCATGGATTGTTGTTGCTGTGTATGAAGACAATACACCATGAACTTAAAAAGTTACGATCAAGGTTTAAGTTTGCAGATCATAGCAAAGGTAATGGGAACAATTTATTGACTCACAGTAACAATTCCTCTATTTACTTTTAAAAATCGAGTTAAAATTGAAATGTGTATTATCACTTTTAACTCAAACTGGGCTAACAGTAGCACAAACATAGGATTTTCCAATTATGAGTATATTTCTTTTTTTATCTTTTGTATATAAATCTATGTAAGGAATTTTAATTTTTAAACTTTTGGACCTCATTGGAGTTTTCTTTTAACCAAGGGCCATCAGTGATGGCATGTGTAGCCTCACGATGGCCAATTGCATGTTGCAGCTACTGCATAGCAGGAGACACAAAAACCATTAACAACTAGACTTAGTACTGATCATTTCAGTTTTGATGAAATTGCACTAGTAGTATTTGAGTAGTCCAGACAAGCTTTTGTGTATCTGGCAATACACAAAATAAAGTTTCCTTTTAAAAGGAAAGGCTTGCACAGTTGTGCCTTCATCCCAACCCTTTAAAATTGTTTTTTTTTTTGGTTTCAATTTATTATCACAATTTTTTTGAATTACGGTATTTGTATATCATAAACTGGGTTTATTTAGTTGGTTCTGTTTTTGGAAAAACGAATATTTTTTGTCAAAACGATTTGAAATCTACATGTATTCTCTATTGTATAAAAGTTAAGCTAATAAAGAAAATGATCAATCGTAAAAATACTAACGTGGATATCTATCTATCATACTGAAGGGAAACAAGTGTGCACATTTCATTTCCCCTTTTTCAAAGAGAAATCATTCGTTTGCTTATAGACAAGTAAATGCACTAAAATACTTCGTTACGTGGTACCAATTTATAAGCATGTATCAACTATGTTACAAGATCACAAATACGATGCGCTATCTGTAGATCAGCACGTGGCAAGGTTAATGATATGCATGGGCTATTTTTAGATTACCTCACCAAGAAGTTGAATTGCGTTCAGTAGATCTAAATATAACTCGATCATGTGTGATTTGGTAAGCAGGACCACCCTTTGAAGACCGAATACTACTACAGTCACCATTCTCTATTGTATAAAACTAATACAGACAAAAAACAATTATAAAAGAAACTAACTTTTGCGTCTTGAAAAACAATTGAAACGGAACAATTTCGATTATAATTTATTACGGTTTAAACCGATAAATCAAGTACAAATGTAATAATAGAAATCCTATTTATATAAACAAACTAGGATTACCGAAGTAACTAAAATAGCATAGATTTCCGTAATATTACTTCGTCTGATTCCGCAGTATGACGGAATCGCCCGAATTGTCACGATTGCAATCAGAACTACATCGGCTATTATCATTAATCCGAAGAGTGATGGAAAAGGCCAAAAAGTTGCGATTGGCACGATTGCAGCTGGTTTCCCGTTCAATCATGCACTAACAATTGGAAACAGGAAACCATCTGACCATAACTTGGCCAAAAATCATTCAACCAACAAACCAGTGCAATATGCGCAAGGACTTCAGCTACAGATCAATCAAAATTATTAAAGGGCCTTAATTCTGACAAAAAGCATTGAACTGAAATTTGCTGACGATATGCACAACTAGACTTAGTACTGATCATTCCTGTAAAGTTTGGAAGAAATTGCACCAGTAGTTTATAAGGAGTAGTCTGGACAAGTTTTGTGACAGACAGACAATTGAGAAATGATCCCTATACTACTCCTTAGAGGTGACACAAGTTAGAGCCCTTATTTGTTCCTTTCATTATATGCCATACTTGCAAGCCTCTCTTATTTTGTATTCACCTACATATGTATTTTTTGTCTTCTTGACACATCACTGAATATAGCCTAACCTATTACTTAAGGTATGTTAATTAGCATATAAGCCACTGGTATTATCTTCAGTTCAAACAATGCCACTTAGACCCGCAATCCCAAGGTTGAGTGGAGGATTATAACACCAGTAGGCAAATGTCCGCTTTACACTGGTTTTACTGGGTATAATAATGGTATGTTTAATAACCATAATTTACAAACTAAATACAAAACAAGAAACATGGCAATGCCATGAAACCAGGTTTTCAATTATCACCATTGTAGATAAATATGTTGTATTTGAAATACAAATACAAGCAACAAACAATGTAACTATGTGCAATGTAAAACATGAATAATGTAGGAGGAATTGCCACTGAAGAAGTGTTCACTATAATATTATGTATAAGGAAAAAAACAAAGGGCCATAATTAGGTCAAAAACAATCCAATCACAAAACCCCGACAATATGTGCCAGGGTGCTTGATGACAAAGCTTCTGTGAAAGTTTGAACAAAATCCGTTGAGAAATGTAGGACGAGTTCAACACAGAAGAATTTGTTCACTATAATTATATTGATAATTCTGTATAATGAAAAACAAGTTACAAAGTAGACATGAAATAATATATCATATCTTTTTTAAATTACCTCCAAAGATGATATGACCTTTGACTGCCAAATCAAGTTAAAATCATGTAAACAGGATTTTCAATGTTAATGTCACTGTGACCTTGACCTTGGAGCCAGCCATGCGGAACATGCGTTCTGCACGTCATCTTGATGTGGTAAACATTTGTCTGAAGTTTCATCAAAATTCTTCAAAGGGTTGAAGAATTACAGAGCGGACAGGATTTTCAATGTTAATGTCACTGTGACCTTGACCTTGGAGCCAGCCATGCGGAACATGCGTTCTGCACGTCATCTTGATGTGGTAAACATTTGTCTGAAGTTTCATCAAAATTCTTCAAAGGGTTGAAGAGTTACAGAGCGGACAGGATTTTCAATGTTAATGTCACTGTGACCTTGACCTTGGAGCCAGCCATGCGGAACATGCGTTCTGCACGTCATCTTGATGTGGTAAACATTTGTCTGAAGTTTCATCAAAATTCTTCAAAGGGTTGAAGAGTTACAGAGCGGACACAATTTCGTTTGACGCCCGCCCGCCCATCCGCCCAATGTCACTGTGACCTTGACCTTGGAGCCAGCCATGCGGAACATGCGTTCTGCACGTCATCTTGATGTGGTAAACATTTGTCTGAAGTTTCATCAAAATTCTTCAAAGGGTTGAAGAGTTACAGAGCGGACAGGATTTTCAATGTTAATGTCACTGTGACCTTGACCTTGGAGCCAGCCATGCGGAACATGCGTTCTGCACGTCATCTTGATGTGGTAAACATTTGTCTGAAGTTTCATCAAAATTCTTCAAAGGGTTGAAGAGTTACAGAGCGGACACAATTTCGTTTGACGCCCGCCCGCCCATCCGCCCAGCCGCCCATCCGCCCATCCGCCCGCCATACCCCAATCTAATAACCAGGATTTTCAAAATTGAAAACCTGGTTAATAAACTGAACTCTTTTATCTATTTCATATATTTATTGGCAAAATATAAATCATCTGCTGCCATGAAGAGACAAAAAAGGAAGAAAATTGAAAGTAATAAATAATATACACATAATATCACAGGCAAACACAGGGTTCAATGCAAAACTATCACAACTCTCAGACCTTTTCCCACTGGTTCTCACTCCAAATTCTATTCTTTTTTCCCAATAAAAAAAAAAAAGTATTCCCAGTCCAGAAGTTGGCGAGTTGAAAAAAAAGGTATAAGGCTATCCACAAAGTTGTGAAAGTTTTGCTATGAAACCTAGAAGAATGGTCTATTTTCATGTATTTAAATACAAGGAGTGGTCTTTTATAATGAGTATAAGAAGTCTTATTTATAAGACACTTAGTAAACAGGTGTAAAGCTATCCAATATAAACATAAATTTCAAATGACAAATATAGACTGTTTTCATATTCTTATGGTTGTATCTAAAATTAAAGGAACTCCACTAAGGTCAAAAAGACTAAAAATATGATATTTAAACTTTTGCATAGATTAAGAGAAGCACTTTAACTGCAAAAATCTGAGAAGGGTCAAATTAATAAATATTCTTGAAATTTCATTGAAAATCAATTTTTTGTGTGTGATTTTTAGCCTGATTTGAGTAAAAAGCGTCGCAACGCTTTTCATTTTTGGGTATTTTTGCACAATAAAATTGAATTTACTGGTAAAGGGGTATGAAAGAATGATCTGAAAATTTGCACAAAAGTTATAGGTTCAGACCTATATCAAATGTTTTATAAATCTCAGGAAAATATTTCCAATCCCTTCATGGTAAAAAACCTCAGTGGAGTCCCTTTAAGGATCGAGATACTGAAAATGTAAGCCTCATTAAATCAAGTCATACCTCATTTACTATATATCTCAAAAAGAGTCTTTATATAGGAGTGCTCTTATTGTTAAATTAACACACCTGAATGAAAAACATAAATAAACGTAACTAAACAGAATTGCTTTTCAACAAAATTTTCAATTTCTACAATACAGTAAAAATGTTGTTTATATGATTCTCATTTTCTGAAAATATTTCTAACATTAGTGATTATGTATAGTATTTTTGTCACATTTTCAGTTAAATCTGAGGTTTTAAAAAAATATCACTTCTTTAACAGTATAGGTTATATTACATATTGAGGGTTGACCGCAGGACTGTTTTAAGTCCTTCTTTATTTTATAAAAGTTACTGCAGTTTTGCTGTAAACCCTTGATACAGTCAATATTGACATACATGCAATATCTTAAACATCTTTATTTAAATGCAGTATATATGTGTTTGCGTGCATGCGTGTGTGTACTTCAAATGAAGAAAAAGGCAACCATCAGTTTTAGTAAATTCTTGTAATTTTAGCAATGTTCCAGGCAAATAGTATTTTTACATTATAGTTCTGACAGCTAGTTCATAAAAGGGTCAAAAAGATAATAATGAAGAAAATTATAAAAATTATAAAGCTCAAGATTTACCATATTTCATTGTAGTAGTTTGATTAGGATATTGCAGGAAAAAAAGTTAAAATAAAACTTAATAGTACATAACATTAACAATGTCATATTTAATACACTAACACTACTGTATTAGTCTTGTGAATAAGCAAGAGCCACTGCCAGGCAGGAGAAATGCTTGACTTTTTTTAATTTTCTAAAAGCAAAAAAAAAACAACAACAAAAAACAACAGTTTACACCAATCATAGAAAAGAAAATTAAAGAAAAAAAAACAAATGAGGTTTTCCTTTTTTTTATTTTAATAGGTCTGTCTAAGTTTGAATAATTCCCAGTGCTGTTATATATTTCTGGTCCTTCAGGATTATTGAGTCCAGCACCTTTAAGTGTTGAGAATTTACACTGCTCAAGCCAGTGCTAGGGGGCATCAGGGATGTTGCACTTATTCATTATCTCTCATTTACAGACTCAATCAAACCGAGTCTGCAATTTTCATGTTATTTTGTTGTTTTTAATGCTTCTGAGGGGTCACATTTTTTCCAGATACCCATAAATAAATGTCAAGAAAATATAAGCAAAATTCAGTCATGTGACCTTGACAGTCAAGGTCATTTAAAGGTTAAGGTCGTATCTTTATGATTAAACCATGTCCATTTGGTCACAAATGTAGTAATTTGTTCACGTATGAATCACGACAAATCAGTACATAAATAACAAAATTATGACAACTTAAGCAAAAATTCTATCATTTGACCTTGACGGTCAAGGTCATTTAAAGGTCAATGTCAAGGTTAGATCAATTTTTTAGAAGGCCTTGTCCAAAAGGTTGTTTTGTCCAAGTATGAAGATAATCTATTTATTAATTTAACCAATTTACAGCAAATTACAATAATCATTGTTTAATATACACGAAGGTCTTATCCTAAAGAATTATGTGCCAGTTACAGCAAAGAAATGAAAATTTCAATAATTTGACCTTTAAGGTCAAGGTCATTTAAGAGAATGGGTTAAGGTCTGTCCTAAAAGATTGTTGTGTTCAAGTTTGAAGACAATCCAGCAAAAATCAACCAAAATTTAGAAATTTGACCTTGAAGGTCAAGGTCATTTATGAATGAAGGTCACAGTTTAGTCTGGTCTACTTGAGGTCTTGTCCAAAGGATTGTTGTGGCCAAGTATGAAGACAATAGTTACACCAAGAACCATGTTAAAGTTTGCAGACGGCAATGAGAACTGTGATATAACTGTAAACGATACCTCTTATTATTTTTTTTCCCCAAAAAATAGTCGAGCTAAAAATCAGACACTTTTGACAATATATATATATTTCAATATTGCAGCAAGCCACTTTTTAATATTTTCAAAATAATGCTTATTCTGCAATTTAAATCAAGGATCTAAATTCAATATTGAGAATTACAAAATTTCATAAAACTTGGAAATATAATAAAAAATCATAAAATTTCTTCCACTATATTAAATTGCTATTATTCTCATATCCTTGGTAACTTATTACAAAGAGATCCATTCTTCTACATCTATATAATTACCATCTATCTAATTGAAGATATAAAATTTCTTGAGATCAAATTATTTCCATGGCGATGAATATTTTTTTCCTGACATCAAAATTTACAATATTTTCAATACACTGTTGTAGAGATATGAAGCCCCCCCCTTTCTACTTTTGTTTTTTTGATCCCCTGGTATGGATCATTAAGCTTCAAGACATGCTGATGTGGCAAACTACATCATCTCAAAGAGCTCATTATACTATTTGACTGGTGACTTTGCATATTTCTATTTATATCATCAAAGAAAAACTTAGAAGGATTCTGTCAAGCAAAAAATAACAAGAGAAAATATAGTTTTTTACACGCGTTTCTTTTGAACTTTGTATATCTCGGTATTTTATTATCGTTATAGAATATAGAAAATAGGAAAATGAAAAGAAAAAACAAATCAGTTCTGTGAGGAGAATTAAATAGAAATGTAAAGCTTAAAGGCGCACAGATGAAAATAAATGCAATAGCTGTTATAAAATGCTTTTTTTTGTAAAAAAATTACAATGAATATCAATGGCTCGAAATAAAATCTTCGAATTTTTGAAATGCATGGCCAGTAGAATGTCCCGTTACCTTCTTTATTTATACCCTTAACGAAATGGATTTGTCTTGCTTTGAATTTGGAGCAGTCCATTTGGAGTTCAAGGGATTTCAATATTAAAATTCAACAAGTTAGAGCTGTTAATATGAATTAGTGCTCCACTATTCATGTATTATAAGTATATGTACATGTAATTGAAAAATGATGAATAGTGCAAAAAATGAAAGAGTACAACTTTGTCAAAAAATTATGGCAGGCTTATATCTCTTGCAGACTTGTAAAAAGGCAAATCAGTAAATAAACATGCTGGCATGCAGGCAGACAGGCCTGAAAGCAAGCAGTCGGGTCTGAAAACAGGCAGATTTACAAGCAGTGGGAATAGAAAACAGGCAGATTGACAAGCAGTCAGGTCAGGGCTGAAAACAGGCAGATTAGCAAGCATTTGGGACTGAAAAAACAGGCAGATTAGCAAGCATTTGGGGCTGAAAAACAGGCAGATTAGCAAGCATTAATTTTGTGGCTGAAAAACAGGCAGATTAGCAAGCATTTGGGACTGAAAAACAGGCAGTTTAGCAAGCAGTCCGGCTGAAAAACAGGCAGATAAGCAAGCAGTCCGGGCTGAAAAACAGGCAGATTAGCAAGCAGTCCGGGCTGAAAAACAGGCAGATTAGCAAGCATTTGGGACTGAAAAACAGGTAGATAAGCAAGCAGTCGGGGCTGAAAACAGGCAGATTAGCATGCAGAGCTGAAAACAGGCAGGTAAGCAAGCAGTCTGAGCTGAAAACAGGCAGATTAGCAAGCAGCTGGGGCTGAAAACAGGCAGATTAGCAAGCAGCTGGAGCTGAAAACAGGCAGATTAGCAAGCAGTCGGGCTGAAAACAGGCAGGTAAGCAAGTAGTCAGAGCTGAAAAAGGCAGATTAGCAAGCAGTAGAGGCTAAAAACAGACAGATTAGTAAGCAGTCGGGGCCAGCAAGCAGGAAGTACTATACAAGCAATCCTGACATCTGTATCATTATACAGATCTGTTTTTTTGAACAAATGACTCTCTCAACAATGATCGAACCTGTAGAGGAGAAAATGTCCTATATACATGTACACACATTGCCTGAAACTTAAATGTCATAAAATTAACTTGATGCAGAAAGTAAAAACTGATCTCATTACTTATATATGAGCCGCGTCATGACAAAACCAACATAGTGCATTTGCGACCAGCATTGATCCAGACCAGCCTGCGCATCCGCGCAGTCTGATCAGGATCCATGCTGTTCGCTTACCAACCCTATAACAAGTAGAGAAACTGATAGCGAACAGCATGGATCCTGATCAGACTGCGCGGATGTGCAGGCTGGTCTGGATCCACGCTGGTCTCAAACCCATTATGTTGGTTTTGTCGTGACGCGGCTTACATATTATAAAATCTCTAGACAATATCCAATGCTACAAGCAATATTTTCAAACAATTTCCTCTTATATTACATCATGAAAGTTTGTCACGATACATTAAAAATACAATATAATTTGTGAAAAACAACAAAACATTTAAGAGGGGAAAAAATGCTTATCTTGGAACTTAGATGAAATTACAGTGTAAAGGAAAAAAACCCTGAGTTATGTTCATAAAATACATTGATAATATTTAAATTCAATCAAGCATTCGTAAAATTCATTAACAATCTCGGTTGATGCATATCTATTCAAAATTCAAAAATTCAAGTTTGTTGAAAAAATAAATAAAGAAAATCACTTAAATTCATGCACACTGCAGAATCAATACAACAATACTACAAACATTATTTACATCTGAAATCAACTATGATATACAGTACACAGTCTAACTTAAGCTAACGGTCAATGCTGAGTAGCGGTCACTTGGCAACAATGGTCATGTTGATTTCACTTCATATACACATGTAAATGTGTGTGTTTCAATTGGCAGACAGAGAGTAGAAAGGCACAATATCAAAATCTATAGCGTCTTTATGGTGACTACTTGCATTTTCATGTTATTTGGCCCTTTTCCTCCACCATAGGAAAAACTCAACATGTCCTTAAACAGCCACCATAGTTAAAAAAAATAAATTAGAATTCATACATTTTAATACTGTAGAACTAACAATATATCTTTGTCAATCTGTCATAAATATTATTTTAGGTCTGAAATCTAATCTAACGTCTCGCTATTCACAGAAATAAATAACTTATGGTACATTATATGTTTTTCATGACAAAATTAACAAAAAACAACAAGAGAAAAGAATCGATGACGACAACGGTGGTCTTCAGTACATTATACCATGACAAAAAGACTTTCAATCTCCTTGATGAACTATTTTTTTTGTTCTTAATAGAGAGGAAACGATCATATACCAGAAAAAAATAAAGATATTACAAAAGAAACTTTATAAACGATCATGTAATTTAAGAATAAGTTTCTTAAAAAATTTACCAAGTTACAAAATTATAACATAATACTTCAGTTATAATAATATCAGTACATTTGCAAAATATGATACAAACGAAATACCAGTTGTATCATATCATTTGAGTTTTTTCAGTATAAAATGGATCTCCGGAAACAAAAAACAATTGTCTCATTCACGAAATTGTTCATTTGTAGACTTTTCAAGGAGTTATAACACACCTGTTCTAGGGAAATTGCTTATTGTATTTAGAATGACATATTGAAAATTATTTTTGAATTTCAAAAGATTTCATCAACAAAATACAAACAATTGAGTATTGTCAGATTTCACTGTTTCTCCACAAATTAAGTCCTTTTGTTTTCAATCAAGTTTGACTGAATGATGGACAAATTGTTACAAGGCAGTACTTACTTACCAAAGATCTCATCAATTTTAGTGTATGGACAAACCCTTAACCACTAATTTCATATTTTTATCATATGTTTCATAAGACATTCATTTAAACATACCACTGATTTTTTATTAAACTAAATACCTGTATCTAACTAGGAGATAAAATTTCAAAATGGTAAAAAACTTAACATTATACTAATACAAACTACATAATACCCCAGGAAATAGGAAAGACAATATCTCATCCCTGCATCATAGAAGTATAATTTTACACAATGAAGTATGCAGAAGTATATTTCTAGTTTTCTACGTTAACATTGATTTAGTTTTCTGTAAAGCTTGCTGTAATCTTGCTATATTTGCATCAAGTGTGGCGATACCTGACCGGAACTTTCGTTCATCCACCGTATTAGCCGTAGTGACTGAGGACATTGAAACTGATGAGAAATTATCATCATCATTAATAGCACTGATGGTTTGATCATCGCGCATTCCTTTAAAGAATTTGTTTGGTCTAGCGTTACGATTTGGTTGCACATCGGAAGATTTTACCGTTCTATCGTCGATTTCACTCGATGTTCTAAACTGCGAGGCAAGCCTGCCTTGGGTATCATTGTCTCTCCTTGATTGTCCCTGTACAATATTGTCTTTATAGAAACGTGAAGCTCGTCCAGATGGCGGCAGATTTCTTTCATCACTTAAAGGTTCTTTCGGTCTTACTGCAGAATTGTCTTGAGGATGATATTTCTTAAAGTAATCAGTGACACTATATCTAGACTGTTCAACACTAATCTCTGACCCTTCCGTTGCCATGGCACCTCTTCCTTTAGATCGAGCTCTTCTTTCAGGAGAAACATTTTCTGCACCTTTGGATACTCTTCTATATGGAGACTGCCTTTTATTGATTCCTGGTCTTCTAGAGGGAGACAATTCTTGTTCATCATCACTATCCTGACCTATTGTATTTTCTCTTGGTCGACTGTAATAGCCAACTTTATCCGTACCTTTGCCAATCTTCCCACCAGCATCTCTGACAAAATTTTTGCCATAGTTTGGCGAGGTAGCAGTCCGCTGATGTCTCAAATTTCCTCCAGCTGGATCGTTTCTCAGACGAACTGGCGAGGAGCTTGACGTACGTCTTCGACATGGACGATCAATCTTTCCTTGACCGAGAGCTGTCGGTTTATTCCTTGAATACATCTCAACGAGAGTATCTAATTCCGATTCCGAAGCTGGCCCTTGGCGGCCGTCGGGTCCAAGTCTTCCGACGACAGGATGATGACGGCGGTCATGATAAGCAAGTGCTGCCCGGGTAAGTCGTGTTGTGGATGTTGTGGAATCACTAATGTTAAAGTCAAAAGCTCTCCTCTCTGGGGTTCTAGCCTTCCTGTCAGGTGTCCTAACTTGCTTCCTCTCGGTATGGCCTTTAGGAAACCTGTAAAATAAAAATGTAGAGAAAAATTCTTAGTTGTGTCAGAATTTTTTATTTTTTCATCTTTTCAGATATCTTTATTTTTTCCATAAGAAAATTTGGGCAGGGCAAGACAAATTGTATATTAAACGCATAGGGAGTGTTATGTAATCATAAAATTTTGACCTCCAAATATTTTCTCATCAATGCAGTATTTATAATTTTTTAAAACACCAATGAAAACTTAAAACACTGGCCAAGACAAAAATTTAGTAGCATGCCAACTGTTTATTTTTAAATGGAAGAAAATAAAAGACCATGATCTCTGAGTGACACGCTTACATCAATATCAAGAATCATACAGCTTGAACCATATAATGGCAAATGAAATAAATTCTGGACAAACATATTAACTTTAAAATATTTAATATATGACAAGGTTGATATTAAATACAGATATTTCATATTCTATGATGTCATTTTGCTCCATATGAAGTAAAAGATCGGAGTATTACATCTCTGGTTACTAGCTTAATTGGGTAATAAGATACAGTCAGTGTAGGCAATCGGAATCACCTTATGAAACGGTTATTTTTGCAATATTTTCAGTGTAACATTCATATGACATAATTAAAAGTAACTATTGTCATTTCTTTTTTAAACATCGCTGAATTGTCAAACTGCTTACAAAAGTTTTCTTGAAATCTTGACATTAAATACTGAATGAAGAAAAACTAGAAATCAACACGAAAAAAAAAATTAAATTGATACTTTCAAAACATTAGACAAACTCTATGCAGTAACTACAGAAAACATCATTTGAAAATATTAAAGCAGCTTTAAGCTTTCATTTAAATCAAAGGTTATCTAAACAACGTGTCATTGATTCAAGTATACATGATATAAGTTCTGGATCACTCAAAAAATATATTTCCTTACACACAAGTGCTGATTTTTTAAAACTTATATCAACTGATTCTATTGTCTATGGAAACATTAGGAATGTATCCTTTTGATTTTATTGATGAATAAAAAAAGAGATCAAATGATGTGATTCGGATTGCCTACACATACTGTACCATTTTGGTTTGTAATTAATACATATGAAATAATCACCTACGGATGATCCTTCTTTTTACAAATATAGAATGATATTGATATTAATATTAACTGTTACCCTGGTGATCTTTGGAACAGTCAAGAAGTAGTTCACATGATTATAAGACTAAATTACTAACAAGAGGGCCATGATGGCCCTGAGATCACTCAACTGTATATAGGCCCCTGTACCAATTTTAACCCAGGGGCTTTTATTTGAACAAACTCGGTAGACACCCTTTAGAAGATGTTTCATGATAAATATCTAAGTTTCTAGCTCTTAGGAGTTTTTACAAGAAATTTTTAAGTTTTTACTATACACATATAGGGAAAAAAATGACCCCTCCCTTTGTGACAGGTGGGCTAAAAATGCAGGATCAACAATACAGACCCTCTAGTGAGACTGCACAGAATTTTGTAGTCAATAATGATTTGCTGAAGTGACTTGAAATAAGCTAAACCAGCATGCACATAGTTTACTATGTGCAACTTAATCTTTAAACCAGCTGAATTTTCCAAATGGACTTGTCCATCTTCCATCCTTAGACCAGTCCACTACCAAATTTTGAGATATCAAGATGACAATTTAAGTATGGGGCCCAGCTGTTACAGTTTATAGCCTTGTCAGGTTACAAAGATGTGCAGGCTGGCCTGGCTCTATACTGGTGGCAAAGGCTAGTCACTTTAGGTTCCAGTAGGGACACTTAATTTTAGTATATTAATATCAGAATTCCTCGCATTAATTAACATCATGTACAATTCTTAATATGAAGCAGTACAAGTCCAGTATGAAAACTCAGTTAATGGCCAATTACAACAAGAACTCTTAGTGACCATTGAAGTTTTTCTTTCACAATTCCATCCCAAAAAAGTAATTACATTTATTATATACTTATAAATGAAATATTTAGAAATATTGATGAAATAAAATGCGTATTTTCATTTTCCGTATTTTCACTGTAAAAATTTATTTTTCACTGCAGTGAAACATATTTTCCGTATTTTCACTGGTGTCTTGCCGGACTACTTTCTTTTAAATTCTACCAGTACACAAAATTTAAGGGAAAGTCTTTCAAATTTTAATGTCAAAAAAGAGGAGAAAGTATATATTAAACAGAAAATTCAAGTTTTTTCTTTAAATACACGATTTATTTTCATCTTGTGGCATGAAAATTACCATATTTCACTCGTGGCTACCGCCACTCATGAAATATTTATTTTCATACCACTCGATGAAAATAAATCATGTATTTATAGAAAAAACTTGAATATCCTCTATGTATGCTGTTATATGTCCTCACTCTAATAAAACATTCCTTACCAAATCTTACTTATGACCTCATTCCTACAATCCCCATTCATTATCATATCCATGATCCTACCATTAACCCCCACCCCCCTCTTGGATTTAATTCACGATCCCCTACACAAAAACCATCTTCTATCTTAGCATGACCCCATTCTAAACAAACTCATCTCTAATCTTTTTCATCACCCAACTCCAACAAAACCCCTCCCTGATATTTTCCATCACCCCACTCCAAGAAAACCTCTCCCTAATATTTTCCATCACCCCACTCCAAGAAAACCCCTCCCTGATATTTTCTATCCCCCAACTCCAAGAAAACCCCTCCCTGATATTTTCCAATCACCCATTCAACAAAACCCCTCCCTTTTATTTTCCATAACCCCACTTCAAGAATACCCCTCCCTGATATTTTCCATCACCCAACTCCAACAAAACCCCTCGCTGATATTTTCCATCACCCCACTCCAACATAATCCCTCCCTGATATTTTCCATCACCCCACTTCAACAAAACCCATCCCTGATATTTTTCATAACCCCACTTCAAGAAAACCCCTCCCTGATATTTTCCATCACCCAACGCCAACAAAACCCCTCCCTGATATTTTCCATCACCCCATTCTCCTAAAACCCCTCCCTGATATTTTCCAACACCCCACTCCAAGAAAACCCCTCTCTGATATTTTCCATCACCCCACTCCAACAAAACCCCTCCCTGATATTTTCCATCACCCCACTCCAACAAAATACCTCCCCAATATTTTCCATCACCCCACTCTAAGAAAACCCGTCCCTGGTATTTTCCATCACCCCACTCCAAGAAAACCCCTCCCTGATATTTTCCATAACCCCACTCCAACAAAACCCCTCCCTGATATTTTCCATCACCCCACTTCAACAAAACCCCTCCCTGATATTTTCCATCACCCCACTTCAACAAAACCCCTCCCTGATATTTTCCATCACCCCACTTCAACAAAAACCCTCCCTAATATTTTCCATCACCCCTTTCCAACAAAACCCCTCCCTGATATTTTCCACTCATCCCCACTCCAACAAAACCCCTCCCTGATCACCCCACTCCAATCTTACCCAGCTCCTTCCTCTTCTACAATCTTCATCAGTCTATGTAAACCATAGCTGTTGTTATGATCCCAGGTTTTCTCACCTACTCTACTCTGTTCCAGCTCACCTAGAAGATCGGATATACTCTCCTTCATTGTTCTAAAAATAGAAAAAAAAAATATTCTTAATTATAGGTTTTTAAGATTATGAAAATTGGCATTACGAAATATTATATTTTCTGTGTGTTTTTTTTTTGCCTTTTTTTCTGTTTACTTTTAATGCGGAACAGCCACACTATTTGCAAGACCTTACGATGACTTTATAATCTAAACCTATTTATATCCTCCAATTAACTAGAGGATGCTTTTGTAAAAAAGCGCATGTCTCCCCCACTGCTGAGAATAACTGTGAATGGAAACAGGAATGGAAATGGAGATAAGATAATGTAAATACCCGGTAGTCACTTCAATGAAGGCTGTCTATGGATGGTTTCTATTGTTAAGGTTGTATGAGAAGATGCTTCCTAAACTGTTTGTTTTTAACCAGGTATTCAATTTTGAAAATCCTGGTTATTCAATCAGCGTATGGCAGGCGGGCGTCAAACGAAATTGCACTTGATGGTCATATCATATATAGTTTCACAAATGAAATTAAATGAAATTGTGTCTGCTCCATAATTCTTCAAACCTAGGATTTTGATGATACTTGAAACAAACGTTCATATTGTCAGATTTTTTTACACTATTGAAAGACAACTCAAATTACAATGTATGTAAAATCATGATAACTGTAGTGTGTTGGGATGACTCCACTCGTTTTCACAATGAAGCCTCTCTGGTAGATACTTGAAACAAAAATTCACCACATCCAGAGAACGTGTAGAGTACATGTTTCGTATGGCTGGTTCCAAGGTCAAGGTCTACTTGACACTTGAATGTCATATCATATATAGTTTCACAAACGAAATTAAAGGAAATTGTGTCTGCTCCATAACTCTTCAACCCTTTGAAGGATTTTGATGATACTTGAAACAAACGTTCATATTGTCAGATTTTTTACACTATTGAAAGACAACTCAAATTTCAATGTATGTCAAATCATGATAACTGTAGTGTGTTGGCATGACTCCACTCGTTTGACCTACTGACCCCAAAAACAATAGGGATCATCAGCTCTATAAGACCAATCATCCTATGAAGTTTGAGGGCTGTAGGTCAAAAGGAACTCTAGTTATCGTCCGGAAACGAAGAATGGACGGATGGACTGACGGACGGACGGACGGACAGGGTAAAAACAATATGTCTCCCCCCAGTTTGAGGGTTGTAGGTCAAAAGGAACTCTAGTTATCATCCGGAAATGAGAAATTGACCAACGGTCACTGTGACCTTGACCTTTGACCTACTGACCCCAAAAACAATAGGGATCATCTGCTCTATAAGACCAATCATCCTATGAAGTTTGAGGGCTGTAGGTCAAAAGGAACTCTAGTTATCATCCGGAAACGAGAAATTGACCAACGGTCACCGTGACCTTGACCTTTGAACTACTGACCCCAAAAACAATAGGGATCATCTGCTCAATAAGACCAATCATCCTATGAAGTTTGAGGTCTGTAGGTCTAAAGGAACTCTAGTTATCATCCGGAAACGAGAAATTGACCAACGGTCAGTGTGACCTTGACCTTTGACCTACTGACCCCAAAAACAATAGGGATCATCAGCTCTATAAGACCAATCATCCTATGAAGTTTGAGGGCTGTAGGTCAAAAGGAACTCTAGTTATCATCCGGAAACGAGAAATTGACCAACGGTCACTGTGACCTTGACCTTTGAACTACTGACCCCAAAAACAATAGGGATCATCTGCTCAATAAGACCATTCATCCTATGAAGTTTGAGAGCTGTAGGTCAAAAGGAACTCTAGTTATCGTCTGGAAACGAAGAATGGACGGACAGACTGACGGACGGACTGACGGACGGACTGACGGACAGGGCAAAAACAATATGTCTCCCCCCGAGGTGGGGGAGACATAATTAACATGATGATGTTAAATACTTGAACTTCAGTTGCCTAGTAATGGGATATAAAAATAACTTACATTTATCATAGGAAAAGGACACTATGCCATGTATTTTATAAACAAGTATATCATATACACTAATGGTTGCTTTGACCAAGATATAATACATGGCCTTGAAAAAAAAAATTATTTATAGAAATTAGCAAAACTTATGATGGTCTTAAACACCTTGACCCAATGGACCTTAGCTGATAGTCAAATAATGTAGATGATAAGATGAACAGTAAGCAAGTGTGTCTATAAACTGGCATCTAAAGACTCAACTGAAAATCCTTTTGGAATAAAAGAAATGTTAACATTTTCCTACTCTAAAATGAAAACATGTGTCCTAAAATTCTTATGATACCCTGCCCATTCCTTCTCTTAATCAGACTTCCTGTCCCCTTAAATTCACAGCCCATTCCCTCGACATCTGAACCCAGTTTCCCTATTTCCACCCCTTCCCCACCCTTTTAACTCCATTCCTCTATTTTCATCTCATTCCCTCCCCCTCTTAACTTAATCTCTCTATTTTCACCCCATTCCCAGGCATCAAAAAATATTTTCAGAGTCACTTGTCCTGCAGGGCGAGTAGCTTCTAAATCCAATCTGCAGGCAACATATTTCTACTCAAAATTCTACTTATTATTATGAGCCGACAAGAGGAATTTCCGATTTCTGCATTCCTTCGCCCTCTTACCCCCCATCTTTCTATTTCCACCCCTTTCCCTAACCATCTTAACCAAATCCCTCTATTTCCATCCCAATACCTCATCCTCTTACCCGCATTCCCCTATTTTAACCACAATCCCTCACTCTCTTAACATTTTCCCCCTATTTAAACCAAAATCCCTCACTCTCTTCACCCCATTTTAACCCCATTCTCTCACTCTTTTTTTCCCCATCTACCTGTTTCTTTCCCGTTTCCTCATCCTTTTAATCCCATCCCTCTATCCCACCCAATACCTTATCCTCTTCACCCCATTCCCCTGTTTAAACCCCAATCCCTCACTCTCTCTTACCTCATTTCCTCACTCCATTCCCTCACCCACTCATGTTATCATTTAGCCACACTTACTCTACAATTTCTGCTTGTCGAGCTATTTCCTCATCTCTCTGCTGTAATGTAATCTGCAATATATGATTCTCCTTCTCTATGGCCTCCATCTTGTTTCCCATTGACTCCTGGTCTTTCTTTATAAGGTCAAGGTCATGCTTTAACCTCTGAGTTTCCAAGGTCATCTCCTGTCTCAACTTCAACTGTTCAGTTTCCTGTAATAGAGAAATTTCATTTACAATTCATTCTGACACACTGAGGCAATGAATTTTTGTGACCTTTTCTGCTACAACCTATGACAATAATGTAAAATAATTATAAATTCATATGATAACACATACATGTATTATTATCTTCATGTATTTTTCAAAAATCAATAAAAAAGTACAGTTGGTTTGGTTACATCTTCACAAGTTTGCATGACTAAATTGGTATTTTTTAAATGGGATAAGACCTATTATAGCATAAAATCGGCTATTTTTCCCTCTTTTGCCCATGTTATAACGGGACCAAAACCATGTGTTAACATAGTCACGCGCTCTTGTTATAGCCCGGTTTCACCTATGCGCAATACATACAGGGCCCAGTAAACAAACTTATTGATTCGAGGGCCTCAGTCGCATATTCAAGTAACTATTCCGGAAAAACGGAGTATAGACATCAGTGCTAATCTTGGTTGTCGCCCTTTCTAAGAAACGGACAGTTGTCAATGTAAACAAATACAGTAGAATCTACCAGTCATTCAGTTTAACACTCCGATTAACTTACAAAACTAGATAACACAAAATTAATATGAGAAAATGTTTTTTATTTATGTTAATGTTGATAAATGCTCTTTATATTTCTTTGAGAGAATAATGCTTAGTGCCTGATTTTTTTATAAACTTGTTTGCTTGGAAAAAAAAAACGATTCTGATGTCACTAATCTTTTTTCTACCGTCAATCTGAAATCATTCTAGAATTTCTGAGGGTCATGTTTTGTCTTGGGCAGAGGGTAGAGTAATGTAACGTTTTTGTTTTTTCTTGAGATAATATATCTCCAAAGGCCAAGCTTTGTTAAATCAATTAAAATTCAAAATTTCGTTCGGTTCCGAGAATTTTCCAAGTTGTTGGCCCCGGAAAAATGAAACGCATACGTAAAACATAGAATTGGATAAATACCGTACAAGCACAAGAATTTAATGTAATTGTGTTTTGTATAAACTATACATCACGAATCTGTTTGAAAATTTTATGCTATAATAGCGTCAACGCACGTTTATTTCGTGTTATAAAGTCTGCAGAGTCCCTTGGAACTGTTGGAGCCCTCGCCCTACCGGGCTCGGGCACCAACCGTTCCACGGGACTCTGCAGACGTTATAACACGGAAAAACGTGCGTTAACCCTATATATATATTCGGTCTCTCTTTTAAGCATAAGAAAATTTAAGAATTAAAATATACAATTCATTTTGCCCTTGGTCAAACTTTATGTCACCTTATTTTTCTCCTTTAATTTTTTTTTTGTATATAACTATGTATTTCACAAAGTTTATCAACATCCAATGTTTTGAGGGGTTACATCCCTCTTAATAAAGGAGTTTGCTGTTTATTTTCTAAATCACATTATAATTAATCTTCTTTTTTCTTACATTATACAATCTACAAATCAATACAGGATTTGTGAAATAGATACATGTAGTTATTTATTAATTGTTTCCATAGTGGTTTTTAAAAAGAAAAAAATTAAAATTGCATAAAAAAATGAATTAATAGTAACCATAGATTCAAGACTCTGTTTATGAGATATAACACACTGGACACCATAACCAGCTTAGAATTTTATCAACAGAATAATATTGTGAATCAATTTAATTTTCAAAATCTTCACAGGGGGATAATTACCATATCATGCCATTATTTCAGAAAAAAAATCTGTAACATTTTTAGAACCATCAAGTGTGAAAAAAACCAACATAACAGCAGAGTGTGTTTGATACCTATTAGTTTTGTTCACACTATATCTCTGCTTGTTCAAAGTTCATATATATCATACAGTGAATTAAACGTGAGGTTACCAAAAGGTCACATAATAGTTACGTCATACCTTCTCACTCGTGGAGGCGATCAGTTTCGATTTTTCCACCTTCATTTTATGTATCTCGTTATACAGATATTGGACTTCTGCTGCCAGACGTGTTTTTATCTCCTTTTCCTCCATCAACACCTTCTGTAACGTGTCATTACTTGTCTGTAGGTGAAGAACTGAAAAGTACGAAACAAACGATGTACCCATACCATATAAACTAGTCAATGCAGATAGTGGGAAAAATCACGGTCCTTTCTGATTCAAATCTCACCATGAAAACAGTTGCTCACCTCCATGCACGTGCAAATGTTAAAAAATGTGTTTTATGTAAGTAATATGTAGCAAAAAATAGGCAACTATTTGTGAGGAATGCTACATGTATTTAGAGTTTAAATCTTTATTTAAAGGCACACTTGGTCTCAGAGACAAATTTTTCACTCTTTTGAAATGCAAAAAAAAGTTTTATAACATAAAAATAATGGATTTTAGAGCAAATAAATGCCTATAACTTGAAAAAGTAATTGCTTAATGTGACATTGTTTGTCTAGAGAAAGAAGCAAAATGTAAAGAAAGTAGTATTTTGACTTCCATACAAAGTACTTAATCACAACAAATGTACTTTTTACCTTCTGAATACTAAGAATAAAAACATTTTTGGGGCATAACGGGCCTTTAAGAATACACATATATAAAAGTATGAGAAAATTGATTTGTAGCATACAAATTCTGTATACATTATTGTAGTCTCTTTTGCTTAAGAAATAATGTATCCCCAACAATGATTTTATAGTGAGGAATTATATATATCACGAGGGCGTAGCGATAAAATCACCGCTTGGGCTATATTATTTCAATTCTAACATGACATCATCAAATAAATGCTGCTGTACCTGATATCAAGCTAAATTAAGCCTGATTTGTTTCATTTACACATACTTTCGGTCCTTCTATGTTCAATAGGTAAAAAATTTAGGTTGTGTTAGAATTGTAGTTATATTATATGGCCTGATTTCTCTTTTTGAAGAGGAAAATCAATTTATGTTAAAGTATTCTTACTTTCAAAATTGACATCTTTGGGTTCTTCACTTGAGCTTAGCTCCTTTTCTTTCAGATGCTGATTCAGCAGACGCAATTTCCTAAAACAACAACAACACAATTTATACCCTAGTCAGTGAATCTTTAGTTAAAACTCAATTTTTTGCTTCAAATACATGTAATAATCAATATATAAACAATATTTAGTATACAATAAAAAGAACATAAGTTGGGCAACAAGTTCTCCCAACATCTGTCCTGCCTGATCATGGTCTGCACAGTCACTTCTGGTTCTTATTTTGAAATTTTTCCTAAATGTGATGAATAATCATACACAATCATACAAGGTACCTTGGTACCTTATATAACCATTTTAATTGTGCAAAATGACACAAAAAGAAAAGCATTAAAACCCTTTAAACTTAAATTGGGCTAAGAAACACAGAAATTTAAATTCTGAGAATACTTTATTATCACTTGCATATACATGTATATCAGTTGTACATGCCAAAGTTGAATATATAAGAATTTCAAAATTTGTGTTTTTAGGCTTTTGGACCTCAGTGGAGTCCCTATAAGTAAAGTTATCACTGATTTAAAGTATATTGTTTAATATCATTATTATTATAAAACCATAGCAATAATTGCATAATTATGAATGTTTACCTCCTCAACTGGCTATTTTCGCTTCTTAAAGGTTGTATAGCAAGGTCAATCTCAGTCTGGAGGTTAAAGGTCATGGACAACTGTGGTATAGCATTCACTGCTGAATCAATTTCCGTCACGAGCCTAGTGACCTCAACATCTTCTGTTCATAAAATATTATAATCATTTTAAACTTACAACATGCTGAAAACATCAAATATAAAATTGATTAAATGACAAAAAGCTGTAATTGATTCAGTGCAAAGTATATCAACGATATATCGATATTGGATGACAAATATCAACAATACACAGATATATCGATTAAATACCTATTATAACTTGTCTGTCATTCATTTTCATACCTGTTTAAATGATTTCAGTAAAATACATGTTCTGTTCAATGTATTGTTATAAATGCCCATTGCATGATTTTTTTTCTGACCATTATTTGTCATCATTGCTATGAAATATTTCCATTGTGTAACAACAGATAATGTTAGACATGGACACCTGCTTCTGTATATGAGCCGTTCTCCAGGAAAACCTGCCAAAATGACATCGATTATGACGTTGGGAATTTCCCGATAAATATGACGTCATACTTGAAAGCACATGTGAGTTCAGTGACCTTTATGTATCAGTGTTTACATGATAAATTTTGACATTTTCTGGATATTAAAATGGATCACGATATAGAGGTATGTTGTATTTATATATTTTATCAACTCTGAATTAGGTATGCCGCACATTAATTGTTCAATTGTTCCCATACAGTATAGATGTATTTTACGCAAGAGTGAATCAGGAAAATATGGCGCGTAAACAAAATAATATAGCGTGATTGTTGTAACTTATACCGAGCATTAACACAGTAATAAACATGCAAAGAGTCGGTTGATTTCGCTCTCATATATTTCTTGACACACTCGTTAAGATTGTTTTTCAGATAAAATTAATGTAGATCTATTCGCTAAATTTTGAAGACATTTCTGTGTACCCAACCACTACAGAATGACATCGAATCAATATTTCAAAAATTATTAAGGACTCAGTAGATCTAGATCTCTATTATTTTTTTTAATAATGTCAATATATTTCAACGAAGATAAGTTTTATTAAAACTTCAGAAAATTTAGTTGGTTTTGGTTCGGAATGGGTATGCTATTGATCTAAATCTGAGCGATTAAGGTTAAATCACTTAATTTATACAGTACTGAACACGAATGCTGTGATGGCCGAGGGGTTAGTGTCAATAACTCGTAGTCAGTGTTTTGCTGGTTTGATCCTGACGCGCGAACTTTTTTTTTTTTTTTTTTTTTTTTTTAACAATCATATTTTATAAACTGCTATGTAGAATTCTGTGTTAAATTAATTTTTTTTATCAAGCAAATTAACCTTTAATTGATTCAGTCAAAATAAAATGCAGTCTGTGTATGATTTTTTTGTGGACAAGCATAAATTTGTATATTAAAGGAAAATTTGTATTCTGCAGTGACTGAAATATTTTTATTTTATATTAGCCCATTAATTAGCGCAGAAGCTGTATGTTTTGCCATAATTGTCAGTACTCACCGGATTTATTTATTTTACAGGATTTGGAGAGTTTGCTTTCCGAGCATTTTGGTGTGACGCCCGTTTCGACCCCCTGGGGATCGCAGGAGGAGGTTGATGTATCTACCATGTGTTTAGACTCGGACGAAGATGATCCCGAGTTAGATGTTGATCAGCGGGTCCAAGATTACATAGACACGCTTCCAGATGACATAACAGGGGCTTCTGTTACTAGTGACAGCGAGGGTGAAGCAGAAGTTGATTGTGATCTGCCCCAAAATGACGAAGACGTGAACAGAATTACCCTTTATCATAAGAATGGTTGTGGGTGCAAGAAAAACTGCATTAAACAGTTTACTATTTCTGACATTTTTGATCACATATTGAATATTAGGGAAATGGAAAAGCAAGATAAAGAACTGTATATAATGGCAACTGTAGTAAACAGCCCTCAGAATGAATTGACAAAGCGCGGGAAGAAACGTCAGAAAGGTCACCATGACTTTTCATAAGTTGGGAAACCAGTGTGTAGGACTGTGTTTATGTTGGCCTTTGATATCAAGCGGAGCGCTCTTCAAAATATCCTAACACATGTTGATCAGCATGGTGTGGTTCAAAGAATTCACGGCAACAAAGGGAAAAAACCTGTCAAATCTTTAAAGTTTGAAGATATTAAACATGCGGTGACATATGTTTCCCAAACTGCTGAAGACATAGGCAACCACAACCGGCTGCACCACGTGGATCAGACAACATACCACCAGTTTACTTACCAAGTGCTACTACAAAACTTGATATTCACAAGAAATACGAAACATCATGCCTTGAATCTGTACCAACAAAAAGGGCTGTTCATTATAAAACTTTCTGCAACATCTGGAAGCAATGTTTACCACACATCAAAATTGCATCTCCACGCGACGACGTTTGTGCAACTTGTGAAAAATTAAGAAAAGTTGTGATGGATTCCAGAACCGAGGATGAAAAATTGCAGGGCACCGCAAATCTTAGAGAGCACATTGTCAACGCACAAAAAGAAAGAGAAGTCTACAACACATGCATTGCAAATGCTAAAGGTCTGTTTGAGACAGGGGACAGGCGACATTCTCATTTCACCTTTGATTTCAGCCAGAATTTATCGCTACCACACTATTCAAGACAGATGGGGCCAACTTATTTTATGACATTGCGCAAAGTGCAATTGTTTGGTGTACGCAATGACGGAACATCAACACAATACAACTTCCTTGTAGACGAGAATGAGACTATTGGCCCTGATGGTACTCAAACTCACGGACCTAACGCTGTTATCAGTATGGTGGACTGGGTGATAGAAAGGGACCATGCGGAGGGACCAACAATTTCACTACATGCCGATAATTGCCCAGGTATGTTCGTCATAAAGTGCCTTATAAATTAATTGAAATTATTTACTTAATTATTTATAGCAAAATTGCATTTTGTAATAATTCATCACTCATTGCGTTATACGTTGAACGTGCATGCATGCACGTGTTCATAAATTGTAAAAAAAAAACACTGTTTTGCTACAAATTAGTTCAATACTTAAGTGATTATATGAATAACTTTTAATAGCACTTTCTATCGGTTCGTACACATAATGTTAATTATATGAACAATGTTGTTCATAGTCAGTTATCAAAGAAATACAATGTACAAGTCAACCGATATTATATCACAAACTTTGTTCTTAAAATTCAATTAGCATAAAATATTCTGAAACATAAATCTTCAACATGACGAAATTGTTGTCTGCTGAAAATGTCGTCTGCTTTAATCCACTTTGCTTCAAAGTTGTAAGAAGCAATGTCAGTGACAAGCGTCTTGGAACCTGATGAAATGGCCTATCATCTGATTCAAAAATATGTTTTTAAAGGCTGTTAAACTTTTCCTGCAGATGGCGCAGGGTTAATAATAATAAAAGTCGGCAACCTTATCACATGTTTTCACACACTGATATTCATAATATTATCATAATAATAACAAATATTGATGATTTTAATGTGAATTTGCAAGATTTAATTACCACATCTAATTAAACTCAACATAGTACACTGTACAGCAACCATTTTAATTTTTTTACTGTATTTATTTCTATTTCAGGACAGAATAAAAACTACTATATGCTGGGATATTTAATGTGGCGTGTTCTGTCTGGACGTCAGGAGAAGATTGAGTATATGATGCAGATACCTGGTCACGCTCGCTGCCATGTTGATGCTGGCTTTGCCCGCATAAAAGAACTTTACCGAAGGACAGACACGGATGCTCTTGGCCAACTTACGGAAGTTGTAAATCAATCATCATCTACAAGCCAGTGTATCCGTTACCCTACATGGACATGGCGAGACTGGAAAGGATTTCTGAAAACGTACTTCAAACCGCTCGAAGGCATCAGGTAATTTAAGAGTAAAAAGTCAGTTTTGCGTTTTTGTCAGCTTAAGTAAAGAGATATTGTAAAATATACTTGAACATAACTATGAAGTGCATACATTACAGTCAAACTTATATATAAAGATCAATCGGGTATGGTCTGTGGTCTTTATTGACGGGTGGTCTTTCTTTACAGGTTAAACACACTGCACTTTGAATGTGATAATTTGAAACAAAATATGTGGTCATGTGGTTCCTATTCAGAGGTAGTATCTAACATATGTTTGACTATACATGTTAAGTATAACATTTTATCATCTTGATTGAACAAATTTAATCCTTAAAGTGCTTCTATAGTTATCATTATCATACAAATTTTCATAATGACATTAACATGTATATTTTACCCCTTGCAGAAAGTATCAATATTTTCGTATGAGCCGAGATCATCCTGGAATGGTGGTTGTTAAAGAGAGCTGCGATAAAGCCAAGGAGTCATTCTCCATCATGAAATCAAACGACTTTCAGTTTGAACGGGGACACTTGCCACAAGTACTGCAACCAGGTGGAATGTCTGCTGCACGACGCAGATATCTTTACAGCACAGTTCGGCCCTATGTGCGACCTATATTTCAAGATGAAACATGTCCAGGAGAGACTTAGACAAGTTTTGATTAGAACACTTATGTTACCATGGCAACGGATAGAAAAGACATTATCTGACTCCTGTTATGATGATTTTTTATGTTATTATCAAATGGTTTCTGTAAACAAGTATAAAGAATATGTTACAAACTACATGTATGCCTAGTTGTACTTGTTTCAATTGCTTATAAGTTTCATTTGAGGTATATTGAAAGATTTATTTCTACATGATTATGTACATGACAGTGCCTTATCGCGAAAGGCTGTATCTCGGGTAACTTTTGAGATAATTTCAAAATTTGCATTCTACAGGAAAATGATGATACTTGAATAATTGCTCAAAATCTCAAATTCGATATTTTGGTCATAATTGCAGGTTTTTTTGGAGAACGGCTCATATGTTTTGTGTATGTTTTATAACTTCTAGACATAATTACATGAAGTTAAAAACTATCTACTTTTTATATGCGTATGGATTATTGTTTGACAGAAAAATATCGATGAAACATCGATATTGTTCCTATCAATGACTGTGAGCTCTACAAAGAGTGTTATAATACTGATACTGATGTTATTTGGAGTTCGGTTTTTAAGCCTTCAAATGAGTAACATAAATTGTTAAAATATCAAACTCAAGGAAAAATTATTCATATTTTTGGAATAATTTCATAATCTTGGACTCACAGCTCTGGTTATTTTAATACTAACATTTAAAATTGTTGGTGATGACAAAAGAATAGTGTCATGAGATGCATCAACTTTCAACAAAGTTGTTATTGTCAGTCTCAGAGTCTCAAAATGTGGATTATAGTCAAGTGTTTAAAGAATAAATAAAAACTTTCTTAAAAATAATGGTATATATAATATTGTACTTACTTGAAACTTTTGTACATTCTTTGAGCTCTTTCAACAAATAACGTAGTTTTCTAACACCTATATCCCCTGCTGCAATAGTCTGTGCATGCCGTGCACTTTGATAACAGGAGGCATTAGTTCCAACTTGTGATGTCATTTGAGATACTGACTGCGGTGCCTGTTGTCCTACAACTGAAGACAATATGCTACCTGATTGGACAGTATTCCCAATGTCATTTGTAACAGGCATGCTCATTGGTTGATTTGTGCCAGGAATCACGGGAAGGCCTGGAACATAGCCAATCACATTTTGTGTATTTGAATTATCTGGAATAAAAACAATTTTGCCTCCATAGCTACTTGTACTACTACTATTACCACTGTTATTAGTGTTTCTTGGTGTAGAGGTGGCCACCACCTCAGAGAGATTTTGAGAATCATTCTTTAATCCTACTCTAAAAGTACCGTCTTTTGTGGACTGAGAATTATTGTCAGATGGTTTAGAATTTTGTGCAGGCATGTCTCTCTCGGGGACCTCATCAAGTGAACCCTGACCTTTTGTTGTTGACCCACTTTTGTCTGATTTACTGTCATTCCCACTTGAACTTTGATCTGAACTCTTTTTTAAATGAAGTTGAAAAAGGCCATTTTGCTTTTCAAATACTACTTTGCCATCAGTATTTGTTCTAGCTACATGACCGTCTGCTTCAGATTGCCGAACTAACACATTATATTCCGTCCCTTTACTTTCTTCTGAGTAATCTGTCCTTCCTGACAACAGAATTTCTTGATCGCCTCCGTCTTTCAAGGTACTGTTCTGCGAAGAAGGCTGACCATTGTCCATGTTCTGAATATGACTTTGAGCTTGTGCTGGGTTGTTTTGAATCCAACCTTGAGGGGGCAACATTTCTCTAGAATCACCACCACTTAAATATGGCTGAAATGCTGTCAAACTACTGTCTTGCTGTTCTTCAATATGCATGTCCGAGTCCTGATACAAGCTTGAACCCGGCACGACAGGTCTGAAAACAGAGTCTGCAGCTGGTAAGCTAAAACCAAGACTTCCAGTGCCAACAAAGCCGTCAGAGGGTCTTCCAACCACATTCTCTGACACACTTTCAGTATTTTCTATTATATTTTGCCTTGAGTTATAGGAATTTTCGTCAGCAAATTCCTCACCATTGTGCCCTGATTCAATTTGTGTATCTTTTACACTCGCACCCTGAAATGCTTTGAATTTTTCTAACTCTGCTCTCGCTGCAGCTTCTTGAAGCTCCGTAAATTTGTTGAATTCAATTCGCTTGTATATATCTACCATGTCGGCCATGTTTTGCAGGTGATTGAAACTCGGAGGTACCGATGACACCGCAGATACGTCTTTCTCTGGAACATCTTGAGAAACAAAATCAGTTCCTCTTGGTAGCTTGCTCGCTGAAAGATCAGCTAAATGCTTTTCTGGGTCTGGTGTGGATGAAGTCAGACGAGTATTAAAAATAGGGTTATTGGCATAATCTTGGGACTGTAGCTGGCGAAGAAATAAGGACGTACCATACGGGTATGTTGTTCCATAAATACTGCTAAATCCTGTAAGGGAAAAAAAATGTTGTTAATTTTCTATTACCATAGTTATTAATAAACAAGTTAAAGCTATTATCTCCAGTCATAGAAAGTATTTTTACTGTATTTATTTCTATTTTACAGTTGAAATAGTAAAAAATATGTAGCCAACTGCAAACTCTCAAAATTCTTTTTAATATACCAACGTTTTCACTGAACAGCCTTCTTCAGAGTACATAAAAAAATAATAAACAGGAAATTATGTCAGCGTCACATGACGTCAATAGAGATGGCGTCAAAACGTAACAAAGAGTTTGGCGTAATAATCATAGACTTGATTAATTTGATGCATTATACAAGTAAAGAAAGCATTTAAAGTGCAAATATTAAGTTAAAACACCAGTAAAAAATTTAATAATTGACCGATATAAGAGAAAAGCATTAAAACAAAACTTTGGAATTTCGTTCCATTTTGGTGATAAAGTATTAAAGTGATTTATCCAGGAAGTCACAATCATAACAGCTCAACTTTTTTATACGCAACAGATGAGCTATAAATGTGTAAATAGTTCAGGAAATGTAATCCAATATACAAGTGACACTTTACATTTTTTATGCAAATTACAGTAAAAATTAATATGTCTATCACCAGTTTTCTGCACTGTTACTAACAGAATATAGGGTCATTTTGGCATATTTTACATGTAAAAGCTATGTAATTTTAGTAAATGGATAGTATGTGCCTACAGGCGAGATTAAATCACTTCAGCTGTACAACTGACAATGAAATAGAAATTTTTATGAATAAATCTTTTATTTCAAACTACCATAAATACTAACATGAATATAAAGACATACAATGTATAGGTAATATTGACACTCCTTGCAAATGTAAGTAACCTTTAGCCTTTGGTCTGTCAATGTTAACAGATCCTACTTATGCTTAAAGTGCAGACCAAGATCACCTTGCAAATTCCTGCAATCTGATCATGGTCTGCACTGTCTGCCATCAACACAATACTTTATATGAAACTTACCGTAAATGATAAATGATTTCATCCAGAATAGAAGACGAACAAGGTTAATAAACCGAAATGGAACTAGTACTTCTTACTTTTCTGCAATTGAGGTTTCTTTGACAAGAAAACAAGACCGGGCTATTATCCAAATAGTGGAACGAATAAAAAATAAACACATGTTATCAGTTAATATTTTTATTAACCATTTTTATTTTTATTGTTATCATGAAATATTTTTTCCAATATACCTGGTATTATATCAGTCCGATGGGGATTTTCATTCAATGGTTTTGGTAATGGAGATTTGTCTTTCTTCTTCTTTTTTCCTTTCGGTTTCTGCTGCTTGTCTGCTTCTAAATTATATCAAGGTAGAAAAAAATCAGAACAAGTATCTATTTCAAAGAAAAATAAAACTCAGAAACTGATATCAATCTAAAAGAAAACTATAACTTAGTAACAGATATCGACTTCAAAGAGAACTAAAACTTGGTAAAAAGTATCAACTTCAACAAAAATTATAACTCGGAAACTCAGTCATGCAGTCACAGATATTGAATTCAAAGAAAACCAAAAACTAAGCAAAACATATCAACTTCAAATCAAAGTAAAAAGATTTCAAAGAAAATAAAATTCAATATAACAGATATCGGCTTTAAAACAACTACCGGTTAAACTAAGTAACAAATATCAACTTCAATGAAAACTAAAACTCAATATAAGACACTTATGTGTAACATCACCAAAACTTATAAATTCACACTAAACATATACCATGCAGGTTGGCATGTCTAATTCTATATGGACATTTTTCTAAGCAGTGATGACATAATATGGTCCGAAAAATAATCAAGCAAAGCGCATTTATTTTATGAACAAGGTACATCATATTTGTATGTACAAGAATATGTTTTTTATTGAAATCATTTTAAAAAACACATAAAAGTGAATTATAGACAAGTAATTATAAGTACATGTAATTATCAATATATTGGTG
This sequence comes from Ruditapes philippinarum, assembly GCF_026571515.1. Taxonomy (NCBI): domain Eukaryota; kingdom Metazoa; phylum Mollusca; class Bivalvia; order Venerida; family Veneridae; genus Ruditapes; species Ruditapes philippinarum. The sequence continues at coordinate 10,459 of NW_026862887.1, read as the reverse complement.
TATCATCGATATTTTTCATCTGATATCAATTCATCGTCAATATGCTTTGCGCTAAATCAACGACAGCTTTAATTAAATTTAATCATATACCTTGCTGATTGTGCTTAATCTGTGTAAGTAACTTCTCGCACAGTTCCATATCGTTTAATGCTAGCGACACCTGATCTTCATTGTCACTCGAGTACAGACTATAACCTGCATCTGGTCTTGGTGGCGGCTTCAATGACTTTTTCACCTCACTCTTTGTCCTAAAAATAGAACATTTTATTTGCATAAAAAATAAATCATACTGGAATTGCAGAAATTTTTCACCTTCAAAGGACAAGTATATCTGAAAATAGAAAGTTTTAATTCTAGAAAAAATGAAAACAGATGTGATAAACTGGTGTTAAGAAACTTTCAAGTCAAACTTTTGCCCATAAATAAATAAATTGCAGCTAAATTTTACAACAAAACAAGTTTGATGTCTTGTGGTTGGAATAACCATAGCAACCAACCTGTCACATAGGTAAAATTAATTTTCTTGTTTGTTTTTTTCCCCAGAAAATCTCTAAAGACACTGAACTTGTAAATCACCTAATTTCCGATACATTAATTGTTTTTTCCTAAATCATAACTTCTATCTGGCCAATATCATCAGCATGAAAGGAGAAATCTAATTATAAACACAGAGTTACAAACATGCTATATGGAGATCAAGTAATGAGGTGTAAAGGATAGTCGTTAACCAGCTAATATCATACTGAAAAGGATAGTCTTTAATTTTCCATTTCTTGGGTAATTACACACGAACATTTTTATTTTAACCCTTTACCCCATATATACGCGAAACAACGCACTTTCGACCCCCCCCCCCCTTTTTAGGCCTCAAAGAGTGAAAAAATGTCCTATTTGGGCCCCAAACACATGTTTTCGTTTGAGAAATGTTGCTAAAAAAATTGAGCACTTTTTCGGCGCCGCCCCCATCCAAAAGATACATCAGGGGGTTGCCAGAAGGGGGATGTGCCCCCTTCTGTTAGGGGGGTTTGAAGGGGGTCGGAGTCCCCCTCATCGCCAAGAAAATTTTGGACTTGTGAGAGGCTAAAATGACCCCAGGTCGATCATAATGTAACGTGTAACCAACGCTGAAAAGCCTTCGACTCTATCTCAATCCCTTGAGAAGTTGCAGCACTTTGAAATAAATTTTGATGGAAAAAATCGAGGCAAAATAGTGATTTTTGGCAATTTTGAGATGTCCCCTCGTTGCCATGGTAACAGGAAATTTAAGACTGAGCATGTTGTTACAAAGGCAATGGTCCAGTCAACATTTGTGCCAAGTTTGATTAGTATTGAAGCATTTTTCATAGTTTCATAGCAGTTTGAACTTGTAACAGGAGGCTTTTCAGTGAAAACGGCCATTTTCCACAATATGCTCATGGGGGAAAGGGTTAAAAGCAGCACAAAAGAAATTTTCATATTATATTAATTATAACATCAGACACAATAATGGCCCTGCCGTTTCACTTTTTCACTAGATGATAATGACAGATCACAAGTTCAATTTTTTCTCCTGCACCTTTTGCACAATTTATTTTGTTCATTTTTTTCTTTTTATTTTGGTTGGGTGTGAAGCCACAAAAACTGCCCCTCCTTGCACCTCAAAATTTAAACCATTAATACCACTAAATAAGACGGATCAGATTTTAAAGCAGCATGCCTCCAGATTCATGCTTACCGGTATATTTCATGAAAATTTTGAAAATGTAACTATTAAAAGAGTAAAATATTTTTAGTGAACCAAGAAAGTAATTTACACACTGCAAACATAACTTTCAATCCATTTAGTACATTTAGTACCAAATAATGTCAACATAATATACAAGAAAAGCCTTTCAAAATGCTTTATACTATTGCAGTCCAAATATGGTGATAAATACTGCAAAAAATGAGTCATTCTTTGCATGTAATAATTAAATTATTACTTTAATTGTAAATATTTCTACTTTTCTTAAAATAATATGATATTATATTTTTTATTTTTAAGGTAGATTTTTTTTATTGTTTTTGCTAATCTGGAAGCATGCAGCTTTAGAAGAGTTAACAACTTCCCATGTGATGGTGCTTTATACCTAGCTCACTAAATAACAAGTTTTGTAATTCACCTTGAATGTAAAAATTAACTTTGAATCTATAAATAAACCATACTTTTTTCCCTGTGGAGCTTTGACACCAGTCTTTACACTAACTGTTTTTGGTTTATTGAGCGTCTGAAAAAAAAAAATTAAATATAATTTTTTATACTCTAGTGCCAATGATTCTGAAATGTAATGGAAATAAGGAAATCATTACTTGTGTAAATTAAATTTTTGATTTAAAAATGATTTACAATTAAAATCGGAATTTTAATATGATATTTTTAAAAAAAATGTATTCAATTACAAAATGTATGTCACTAAAATCCATGTATAAAATTTATATTACTTACATGTATTGTACAAATTATATCACATTCTTATAGAATATATGATATAACAAGATATGTTTGTAAAACATGTATGCCCCCTATCAGCAGCCAATTAGTCATGTGATAAGGTTATTATGCATGACGTCTGACCCAGTGATCAAACAATTAATAAGGGTTATAAAGTATCTACTGGTCATGACCTTGACCTTTGACCCCTTGACCCAAAACTCAATAGGGGTCATCTGCTGGTCACGACCAATCATCATACAAAGTTTGAAGTTCCTAGGCCTAGGCGTTTTTAGTAAATTGATCAGAAACCGTTTTTACCTACAAGGTCAATGTGACCTTGACCTTTGACCCCTTGACCCCAAAATCAATAGGGGTCATCTGCTGGTCATGACCAATCACCATGCCAAGTTTGAAGTTCTTAGGCCTAAGGGTTCTCTTATTATTGATCGGAAACCGTTTTAACATACAAGGTCAATGTGACCTTGACCTTTGACCCCAAAATCAATAGGGGTCATCTGCTGGTCATGACCAATCACCATGCCAAGTTTGAAGTTCTTAGGCCTAAGGGTTCTCTTATTATTGATCGGAAACCGTTTTAACATACAAGGTCAATGTGACCTTGACCTTTGACCCCAAAATCAATAGGGGTCATCTGCTGGTCATGACCAATCACCATGCCAAGTTTGAAGTTTCTAGGCCGAAGCGTTCTTTAGTTATTGATCAGAAACCGTTTTTACTTACAAGGTCATTGTGACCTTGACCTTTGACCCCTTGATCCCAAAATCAATAGGAGTAATCTGCTGGTCATGACAAATCACCATACCAAGTTTGAAGTTCCTAGGCCTTAGCTTTCTTGAGTTATTGATCAGAAACCGTTTTTACTTAAAAGGTCAATGTGACCTTGACCTTTGACCCCTTCACCTAAAACTCAATAGGGGTCATCTGCTGGTCATGACCAATCATCACACAAAGTTTGAAGTTCCTAGGCCTAAGCGTTTTTAGTTAATTGATCGGAAACCGTTTTTACCTACAAGGTCAATGTGACCTTGACCTTTGACCCCTTGACCCCAAAATCAATAGGTCATCTGCTGGTCATGACCAATCACCATACCAAGTTTGAAGTTCCTAGGCATAAGGGTTCTTAAGTTATTGATCCGAAAGCATTTTTACCTACAAGGTCAATGTGACCTTGACCTTTGACCCCTAGACCCCAAAATCAATAGGGGTCATCTACTGATCATGACCAATCACCATACCAAGTTTGAAGTTCCTAGGCCTTAAGGTTCTTTAGTTATTGATCGGAAACCGTTTTTACCTACAAGGTCAATGTGACCTTGACCTTTGACCCCTTGACCCCAAAATCAATAGGGGTCATCTACTGATCATGACCAATCACCATACCAAGTTTAATGTTCCTAAGCCTTAAGGTTCTTTAGGTATTGATCGGAAACCGTTTTTACCTACAAGGTCAATGTGACCTTGACCTTTGACCCCTTGACCCCAAAATCAATAGGGGTCATCTACTGATCATGACCAATCACCATACCAAGTTTGAAGTTCCTAGGCCTTAAGGTTCTTTAGTTATTGATCGGAAACCGTTTTTGCTTTTAAGGTCAATGTGACCTTGACCTTTGACCCCTTGACCCCAAAATCAATAGGGGTCATCTACTGGTCATGACCAATCACCATACCAAGTTTGAAGTTCCTAGGCCTTAAGGTTCTTTAGTTATTGATCGGAAACTGTTTTTGCTTTCAAGGTCAATGTGACCTTGACCTTTGACCCCTTGACTCCAAAATCAATAGGGGTCATCTACTGGTCATGACCAATCACCATACCAAGTTTGAAGTTCCTAGGCCTTAAGGTTCTTTAGTTATTGATCGGAAACCGTTTTTGCTTTCAAGGTCAATGTGACCTTGACCTTTGACCCCTTGACCCCAAAATCAATAGGGGTCATCTACTGGTCATGACCAATCACCATACCAAGTTTGAAGTTCCTAGGCCTAAGGGTTCTTTAGTTATCACTCGGAAACCATTTGGTCTACGGACCGACGGACCGACGGACCGACAGACCGACGGACCGACGGACCGACAAGTGCAAAGCAATATACCCCCTTTTTTTCAAAATGGGGGCATAATTATTAAAGGGATGCTTCAAGGAATATGAACAAGTAGAAGGAGTTATATGTACAGAGGTTGAGCTACATATATATACAGAGTTATGTCCCAAAAAAAAAAAACAACATACACACCGCATTTTCTTATTAACCTTTTACCCCATGAGCATATTGCGAAAAATGGCCGTTTTCATTGAAAAGCCTCCTGTAACAAGTTCAAACTGCTATGAATTTATGAAAAATGCTTCAATACTGATGAAACTTGGCACAAATGTTGACTACACCATAGCCTTTGTAACAGCATGCTCAATCCTAAATTTCCTGTTACCATGGCAACGGGGGGATGTCTTAAAATTGCCAAAAATCACTTGTTTGCATTGTTTTTTCCATCAAAACTGATTTCAAAGTGCTGCAACTTCTCAATGAATTGAGATAGAGTAAAAGGCTTTTGAGCGTCGGTTACTAGTTACCCTAAGATCGAGCTGAGGCCATTTTTAGCCTGTCACATGTCCAAAGTTTTCTTGGCGATGAGGGGGGACTCCGCCCCCCTTCAAACCCCCCCAAAACAGAAGGGGGCAAATCCCCCTTCTGGCAACCCCCTAATGTAACATTTGGATGGGGGATGGTGCCGAAAAAGTGATCACTTTTTTTTACAACATTTCTCAAAAAAAAAAACAGTGTTTGGGGCCTTAATAGGTCATTTTTTCACTGTATGAGGCCTCAAAAAGGGGGGGGGGGCAAAAAGCCGTCGAAACACGCTTATATGAGAGAAAAGGTTAAAAGACACATTGAATTACGGAACCACTCTAAATATATTTCCTAGAACTAACCAGAATTTATGTCAATATTAAAGCAAAAATATGGACTGATTACAGCCGCTGTAGAGACCATCCTACATGACTGTATGACTCTCAAGTTCAGAGCCTGCAACTTAAACTTCTTCAGCTGTTAAGCAGAAATATGGACTGGTTTTCAGCCTCTGTGGAGACATTTAACCTATGACCATCAAGTTCAAAGCCCGCCGTATTTCCTTAGATTTAAAAACTTTAACTGATATCAAGTTATATCAACCTTTAGTTATCGTCAGTTTTCCTAGGTATATATCCCTTACATAATATGTACATTACCTATCCTCAGTTACCAACAGTATATATTTCATACATTCTACTTTATCCAGATAATACATAGTATGTACGGAATATATACCGTGGGTAACCAACGATGACCTTTAGCCTGGTGCTCAGATGTGAAGTGATAAGCAAGGGCTGTCAATTTATGAATTTTCTCTGCAAGTGAAAAACAACATGAAAATCCCCCCTCCTACAGGTGGAGGTACAATTCTCCCTAAAGACCAGAGAAAGAGCCCTCACAAGTGAAGAGCTAGGTTTAAAGCTAGGACAGCCTACACACCCATACAGTCTGATCATGGCTGCTTTATACTGTAGGCTGACTTACTAAATCATAAAATGTTCACCTTGATATCCCCAAATTGGTAATGATATTACAGATAGGTAATGTACATATTATGTACAGAATAATGGTAATTGGTTCCAACAAATGGAAGGTGGAAAAGTCCATTACAAAAATCAGCAGATTTAGAGTAAAGTCAGAATGGAAAAAGTCTTAATCACATCTGACATATTTATAGAGAATTAGACATTATAATTATATTGCCTACCTTAGCTTTAGTACCAGCTGGTACTTGCTTTTTCGGAGCTGGTTTTGCAAACATCTTTTCTTTGGAATCGTTTACTGAAATAAATGATTCAGATAAATGCATTAAATGAAATATAAATCCTTTCTGTAACTAAAATTGAAAGATGATTTGGGCCTTAAAATAAGTGTTGAATTACGAAGTATTACGCTCCTGTAAATTTACAACAGGGATCGAAAGAAATTACTGTAGTGAGATATTAAATTCGTAAATTATTTACGAGGAAGAACAAAAAATTATCTTTACATTGTACATCGAGATGACAATGAAATTGTATAATAATGTAAGATTACCATTGCTGCACTATCATATTATGCAAGATTGCAAAAAAAAAAAAAAAAAAAAAAAAAAAACTACATAGAACCACGGATTTATATTACAAGGATCGGACACTTTCGTTTAGCTTAAAGTCTCGTCGCGCGCATGCGCGAAATCAGATAAAGGTGGACAGAATGAGATGGCGGAACGCGCGGGGTGCTAAATATGACTATGATTTTCACAAGAGTATGTGGTGTAAATGCAGCTTTATGAAAAATTATACACATATGAATGTATTGATACAGTATTATTTTGTGCAGCTAAAGTATTAATATATGAAAATTTGCCGATAGAACGCTGCAACGCTTAGTTAAAAAAGTACCTCATTTAAAAAATATTCGCCTATTGTTTAGGCATACTCTCTACACTTTGACGCCCTTTTACTTCAAGCACAAATTATTACCGCGATTCAGATTAAGATAATTATTTTTTACATGGTTTAATGGTGGCATTGCAAAAAAATGTTTTCTTGATTGCTAAAAAAACTTTTAAAGAAATTCATGTTTGAATTTTGTCTTTATTTCTGTGAATTATTTCCAAATGATTTGTACTTTTTTTATTTGATTACCTGTATATTAGTATAAATATAGTAAATATTCTACCAATTAGTGTATTTAATATATTTTCAGATCATTCTAGACAAGCGTTCATATATAGATGAATTCATTAGATTGGCAAGGAAGAAATATTCATTGGCATACAGAACAGCTGTTTTATAATATAATTTTTTATTTTGAAACAGATTTTTTCATAGTTATCCTTCACAATTCACGTCAATGATTTATTTGTCACATGTTTATTTTCATTATTTTTCAAAGAAAGGACTTTACAAATTTAGTTGTATATTTTCAATTTCATTTATAAATGTTAATAAAGAAAAAAGATTTGCATTGTATTTATATATATCCTCTTCAGAATCATTTTCTTACCACACATACCATGGACTGTAGTTAAAGACTGCTCACATACAAAACATACATTCAAATTCTATCTGTTTTTGAAGATTGAGTGTTACAATTATCACATGTTACCGGGTAATGAAAGTTTGAAAATAAAGTTTTTCAATTATCACTTGTTATCTGGTAATTATCTCCCTTCAAAAGTGATTAAACTTGAAAGAAATTTAAGCGATGTGTAAAAAAAATAATCAAAAGTTACTTTTATTTCGCAAAATACTGACTCAAACTGTAAAGATTTTTATTGTTTTTCTAGCATTACATTAAAAAATATGAGAAATATCTTTCTACAGGCATTCAAATAAAAAGAATAATTAAAATATATGGATTAAAATATACGACTGACATTAAAAAGGCCGGAATCGAGACAGCCACACGAGAGTACTTTACTGTTACGATGATTGTCTACTTCACTGCACCGACATTTGAAAAAAGATTTACAAAAAATAATAATGATATAAATGATGAATGAAATTTAAATATTCTATGAAATTGGCAAAATTGACAATCTCGGCAATATTTTGTACTAAAAAAAATGAATAAATTTTCTTCACGTGTTGAGCGAATTGTAAAGCCCGCAATACATTACCCGTAAAACGATTGTGCGTTAATAAATTTTACTACATAACCCAATAAATCTTAAATATTGCATATTTGATCATCTGTGAATAACTTACATCGGCTTCTTTTTTTATTTTGAAATTGAATTTATTATGTTACCGTAATAATAGATTTCAAATACCCGCTTTTTATATAAAAATGTAAATTTACCGCAGATTTTGTCAAGTTAAGTTTTTAATCGTCGTTGCGGACAGATAAACCGTACCTTAAAAAAATAAATTAGATATTTGAATTAAACAAGTCTTTTTCTTGAAAATAAACTTTAAATTTCCAAAATCGGATAATAAATGGAAAGCTGTATGGTATTTTGTAAAGTAGGTATCCGTTGTGAACGGGCATTTACGCTTAGCGCCGGTAAATTATCGATCGATGTACCTTTATTGGGTGCACGACAAGATATTTAAGCATTTATATAGGGTTAACTGGGAGTGTCCAATCCCTGTAATATAAATCCGTGATAGGACCAAGCTTGTGTTAAGATTGTAAGTATAAACTAGGAGTATGAATTTTGTAGATCTACAACTTTTCTTGACTTGGATAATGAAGAAACGCACGAATAAATAAACAATGAATCATCTACAATATGTCAAAACCAGCAGAAGTTAAGCTTATCAATACCTTGAAGAAAAACTTTGTGTAATCAGCTTCAAAACAATAACAGAATAAGAAATCATGTCTAAACTTGCAAATAATTTATTGCATACATCCTGATTGCTATACTTTTCCGATAATTTGAAAGATTTTCTTCTATGCCATTACCTTAACTTTAACCTTTGCGCCAACAATTTCTAAGAATTGGCAAAGGAAGCAAATATTACACACAATATATCTCTATCAACCAGTTAAATTTGGAACCATTTTTAATAAAATTCAACTTCCGGTAATGTTTATTTACGTTTCCGGTTTCTGTTTAAAAATTCCGGTGTAGCGTGAGATTCGTCAGACCCGTGAAAAATGTAAGATCTTACGAATCTCACGGGAGGGTCGTGAAAAATGTCAGACGTGAGAAACGTAAGACTATTTTAGTGGAGAACATTTCCTACTGCAATTAAATTAAATACTGTCAATATTCCATTGCATCAATAAAGTAATGGTTAAAGCGAAGGAGTTTGACTGTTTTTACGAGTAAATAATAACAATTTTAATCAATGTTTCGGCTTTAAAATAGCCGCTCGGATGTTCATGATTTTCTACAAATTAATTTGGGTTTTTATATTTTGCATAGATCTACTATGAAGTAAATATGAAGTAACTAATGGACCACTCCTTATGTTTTTAAAATAAAAAACATACAGTAAGTGAATGTTGCTGTCCATCTATTTGAGTGAATTACACAAAAATGCCGAGCATCTTGTTCGGCCCTAAATGAACTCGACCGAGTCGGATCATCTCGTCCACGATCTGCATCCGTTCAAATAATCCTTATGATCTGTTAAGAAATTATCAACAGGACGTTTTGTGATAAATAATAACACCAGCGGGTATTAATTAATTTTTACATAGGGTAATACTTGAACCAGGCTGGTGCTTTTAAAACCTATAGATACCACACTGTGACAGACCCAGCAGTGTTGGGATAGTGTAAAAAGGTAATTCTAAAAAAAAAAAATATACTGTATATATAATATATAGACTTTATTATATATACAGTATATATATTTTTTTTTTAGAATTACTTTTATACACTATCCCAACACTGGGCTGTGTCCCTGTGATAGATACCTTTTATCAAAGACACTTGGGGTGCCTTTAAAATCCAAATAAGATATATCTTTGTCAATCCCAGCACATGTACAGTACATACTGTACATACATACTCAGTACTACTGATCATATATGTAAAAAAAAATAATATAAGCCGTTTTGAAAAAAAAATCATATTTCAAGGTCTAAAATAATACTCACACACGAGCCCCACATCCCAAGTGTCTGTGCCTTTTAACTGCACTGTGCTGTCCTATAAACTTACATGCTAGAAGATCTTTGCGTTTTAGCAGAGGAAGGAATCTACACATTCTTTCAAGCATCACCTGGTGGCAGAAATACACTATTTGCAGAAATCTACACATTCTTTTGGCAAGTTTCAAACACAATTCATAGTTAGGGTGCCCTTCAACCTTTTATATTTTATAATAATTGTATTACCCAAAAAACAATGTTTTCAATCATAAACATGGAATCTTTAGACTTGTAATCAAGTTTTCATTTTTCAGTTTCATTCAGTCATCAAGTTTTTTATTTTTAAAATTAACATATTTATTTTCTTTTGGGCCTTTGGTTTTA